>NC_081853.1:29891728-30236728 GCF_963259705.1 Myotis daubentonii | reverse complement strand
TTTGCTTAGCGATTGGAACATGATACTGGTGGCAAGTGCCACCTGCCTTGCTTGCTGTAGTAAACTGGTTGTCTGCACATTACAATTACCTGGTCAGCTTTTAAATATACCAGTGTCAGATGGCCCACCCTGGAATGATTAAGTCAGACATTCTGAGGGTTGTACATGGTAGACCTATGGTTTTACTAGTAAAAGCTTTTTGGATGATTCTAGTGATCAATCAGGGTCTAGCAATGCTGTTGAAGAAAACAATGGCATCCTACATAATAAAAGGGTAATATGCAAATTGAATGAGTGGCAGAACGACCGGTCGCTATGATGTGCACTGACCGCCAGGCGGCAGATGCTCAATGCAGGAGCTGCCCCCGGGTGGTCAGTGCTAGCTCTGCTCAGCCAGAAGCCGGGCTCATGGCTGGTGAGTGCAGTGGCGGTGGCAGGGGCCTCTTCCACCTTGGCAGCAGCGCTAAGGATGTCCTACTGATGATGACTTAGGCCCACTCCCCGTAGGCCATCAGTCAGACATCCCCTGAGGGCTCCTGGACTGTGAAAGGGCACAGGCTGGGTTGAGGCCCCCCGCCCCCCCAAGTGCACGAATGTCATGCACTGGGCCTCTAGTAGTATATAAGGGCTATCAAGAGGGAAAAGACCAAAAGTAATCAATACTCCCCAAATATCTCCAATTTCCTCCAGAATGGCCAACCAGAAGCATTTCTGGTGTTTTCAAAATTCTACTTCCCTGCTTGTTGATATGCCAATGGGGGCAGGCACCATGAATGCTCAGTATTGATGGGTGGTGGTTTGATGGGTGTTGAAATGGCCTAAAGATGGGTCACTCTAAGGGAGAATGAGGTAAATCAAATGAAATTGAATAAAGAGTATCT
The DNA here is from genome assembly GCF_963259705.1 of Myotis daubentonii. Taxonomy (NCBI): domain Eukaryota; kingdom Metazoa; phylum Chordata; class Mammalia; order Chiroptera; family Vespertilionidae; genus Myotis; species Myotis daubentonii. Next base: position 30,235,847 of record NC_081853.1, on the reverse strand, counting down.
GAATCTTCATGAGTTAAAAAAGTAAATATAATTCCATCTTGGTAAATTATATCACTAGGTGTCTGGTATGTTTAAAGTGAAATTATATCCATAGATCAAACCTTTCCATACAAACAAAGCAGCTATTACATCATTAGATAAGATCAATGTCAATGATAGCTTTTCAGCAATAGTGGGCCATGGCACCCCAAAGTAATTCAATATGCCTACGGTGTACCAAAGAATGTTCTACTAGGGATGTATGTGGAAAAGAACTTATCTAGAAGAAGACAGACCAGAAGTCAACATTAAAGAGGCTGTTACTTTCAGTTGTCTGGAAGTCTAAACCATTTCCCAATGATGGCAGGTTAGTGAGAGGTTGCCAGGTGATGAGATGGCCTCTGCAGGAGAATGGGAGGCCACTGATTGGACGATCACTACATATTCATGCAGAACTTTCTCCTTGTTACAGTGCATAGGACTTTGCAAACATGGTTGTCTCATCACTTTGAGGAAATTTTAAAAATTATATATATATTCACATGTAACCAAATATATGATTGGCATGACTCCTCCCCAACCTTTCAAAAATAATTCTACAACTTGAAGTGCTTTCAATATTTTATTTTTATACTTAGAAAAAAATATTTTGGTTAAAATATGTAGATGTACCTGCACTGATTGTATCTATATTTTCTTGCCAATTATCCACTGTTAGAGAGTTCACTCTCCAGGCTGCAGGTTGTCCAGGGCTGGCACCTCCTCCTCCTTCCTCTGGCTGATGGTTTGGGGCCCTCACCTGTCCAGCACTAGTGACTATGCACAGGCAGGCTGAGACCATCAAATGCCGATCAGGGAGCTCTGCTAGGTAGCCGGGCTGGCTACAACAGTTTGGCTTTGACAATTTTCATTGTCTATGCTGGCCTTTCCCATTCCTCCGAAGGACAAACTGCTGACCCTCTCTTTTGTTTTTAATTTTCCAATAGGCCTTACTGTCTAATCTTGGCCCTAATTTTGGAGGTGCTATAGCTGCATGAACACTGGGATCCTGCCCCAGCTGTTGTGTTTCTGGCGGCCTGGCCTGCTGTGAGCCAAACGGGAGTGAGGCCCAGGGCAGGGGAGCCTTCCCTCATCCCCTTGATCCTCAGCAGCCCTAAGCCTGGCAGGTTTGACTGGGAAAAATGAACAACGAAGGAAGGTGCAAAATATGGAGAGATACTAATCAAGAAGTTCTCTTTTTCCCTCCACTGCAGTTTGTGCTTTGAAAACCAGTCTTGAGAGGCATCCAAACCCTCTGAGATGAAAACTCACATCATTTTGCAGGGCCTGGTGGTGGTAATGGGGCCGGGGGTGTAGGAGGCAGGGAATTAATATTTTGGATTGGTAGGTCTGCTCCTTGCCTGCCCAGGTGTCACTGGGAACTACCTCTTGTCAAAGGGAAGGAACAAATAAAAAGGGAGAGAGTAAGGGATGGGGGAGGGAGAAACAGAAACAGAGAAAGGCCTTTGCTGAGCCCACGCCTTTGTGCACTGCATTCAAACTGATTTGTACCCTTTGTAGTCTTAATTATTTGTGAGAGCGGGATAACAGGAGTACCCGGCTCACCCATTATTTCCAGCATAAAAAAAGGCACACAGAAGCCGCTGATCATTTTTGAATTAGCAAACATGATACTAAAAAAAAAAGCATAAAAAAATTCATTAATACCATCAGGGATTAGGAGGCTGATTAAAGTGTAGCTGTTAGCGTATGCAAATGAGCGATAGGCATTTATCGGGGCCTGTGCAAGCTGTCTTGGAGCTGTAAAGCCCATGTATGTTTTGCAGCTGATTAAAATAGTTTTAAGTTCTAGAGATTTTTTTTTTTTTTTTTTTTGGTAGGGAATTAAAAAAGAGACCATCATCTCTACTTTTCCTTTTGGCGAAATTTCTCTAAAGTATACTCCAGCTATTCCACTTGACTGCACTCTCGCGTGCAGGCTCTTCTGTGAGTGATGAGGATGCTGCATCCCAGTTAGGGTGAGATGAGCTCTTTTCCAGGGTTCTTTCTGTAGGAGCTTCCCAGAACTTCCATGGCAAGCCAGGTGGGTCCCTTAGCAATGGGGGGCCAGGACTCTAGGTTCTCCCCCAGATGAAGAATATCCCCCGCCCCCAGGCCAAAGGCAAATGAAAAGGTATTTGTCACCCAACCAGAGGGTGTCAAGTGCTCCCATACATGGGAGGAGACTGCATTTGCTCACTCCAGAGCCTTGGCTGTGTGAAGCAAGGAAGGGTGGAGTGAGTTAGATGGCGAGGGCCGGGAGATCAAGGACAGATCTCTACCGACACTGGCCCTTGAGAGTTGGGTATTCATGGCTATCCTTGCCCTTAAAGCGAAGGCATTGTGGGCAAAAGGCAGGAAAGAGGGATTTCCTCAATTTGGGTTCAACCCAAATCTCATTTTCAAGATTTTCTATTAGCATACGAGAGTATTATTTTCACTTCCAGGCCTTAGAGGATCACCCATTGACGAATGGTTTATGGATAATAATCATAATTATTACTGTTGTTTATTAAGCAATTACTATGTGCTAGGCATTGTTTTAAACTCTTTTCATGTTTAATTTTATCTGATTCCCCATCACAAATATAGGAGATAAGACTATGCCTATCCCCAATAGAGGAGAAAATAATCCGGAATCTGACACCTTCTTAGTGTGTATATTGCTAGCCTGCTGGTTCAAGCCACTATCTTCTCTGATTTGGATCCTGCAGTGTTTCCCTAACTGGTTCCTTGCTTTAACTTTTGTTTCTCCTATCTGTCCAGTCTATTGTAAAAACAGCAGCAAGCAGAGTGGTTCTTTTAATACAGAGTCACATCATATCATCTCTCTACTCAAAACCCCCAGCAACTCCCTTTTTCACTTAGAGTAAAGGCCAAAGTCGGTTCATTGGCCCACATGACTACACAATCTGCTGATTATTTCTCTCACCTTATTTCTACTGCCTCTCACTTACTACACTCCAGCTGCCCTGACTTCCTGCGGTTTCCTCAAAAGCTCCAGACCTATTCCTGTATGGCTTCACTTTTTCTTTCTTCCATAGCATTTACTTCTTCTAATATAGTTTATAAAGTACTTATTCTATTATTGTCTATTGCATCTAGTTAGACTATGAACTCCCCAAGGGAAGGGATCTTTGTCTGTTTTATTCACCAGTGTACCCCATGCATTTACATTAGGCATTTATTATGGGCTCAATAATTCCTTGTTGATTTAAAGAACTCCAAAGTAACTTGTAAAAATTCCCATAAAAAATGTATGGTGGAAGCCCCAAGAGGCCAAGAACTATGTTTGTCTTGGATATCACTCTGTCACTAACATTTAGCCCCTGATAGACAATAAATAAATATTCATCAAGTAAATAAATAAATGGGACTAAAGTTGGTAAGCATTATTTCTGTGCAAAAATATCTGTTTTCAGTTTTGATCATATTTAAAAGATATAATATTAGCCATTTATATTTAAAGGATGATTCTTTTTAGGCCCAAGTATTTATTTTTTTAAATCTTCTTTTTTTTTTCAATGTGAGAAAGCCAGTTCTTCCCTGAGAAGTGTGTTCTTTCTCTATTTTGAGATGAAACCAGAACCATCTGAGTTCTTTTGAGGGTCAGGAGTCTCTAAGACTCAAGATTATATGAGAAGCAAACCTAGAATAACTTCCAGTCCTAGTCACTCCCTGTGGGGCCCTGAGCACCAGGCCCCAGGTGCTGCGAGGGATGGCCCCTTGGTTTTGCCAGCTCACAAGCCCATCTTCCTGACTTCTCCGGAGTTTCTGTGTGAAATCCAGGAGGAGGGCTTTCCTGGCAGGGAGCCATGGCCATGGCAGCTGACTGTCAGGTGGGAGTAAATTGAAGTTTGTTGTAACATCAAAGAAACTGATTTACTGAGCATGAAACTTGATTGCCCAATAGTAGGTGTGGGGATGAGGAGCGGCAGAGAGAATGGAAGAAACAGAGCGATTTTAAGACAGTTTAAAGTGTAGTTAGTGAGTTCAGGCTGGCCTATAGGACACTGAGACAGACGTGTGGGATCTGGCTCAAGGAGAGGGAGCCAATAAAAAGTTTAAGAGGTGGCCTTTGAAAGAAGGGGTGGGGCAAAGCTTTCTATGTTGGAGAACCATTGCACAGAGGCAGGAAAGGGGAGAGAAGAGCAACAGTGAGATGGTTAGTTTGTTGGAGTGGAGAATGAAAATCAGTTTAGAAAGGTAAATGGAAGCCATTCTGGAGTCCTTGAATATCATGCTACACTTTTCAGGCGTTGCTCTGTAGGTAATAGGGAGCTCCTGAGGCAGGATCAGGACTAGGATGAGGAAAGGGAGGCATCTGCAGGTGCAAAATTTAAGGGGGGGGGGGACAAAAAAACAGTTATCAAGATAAATACTACTTAATGCAATATTTTAAAAAATCAAATCGACAAACTCTAGCCAGACTATTTACTCATAAGTTTTATGTGAAGGGCTTGAGTTGGGGAGTGACGTGATGAAAGGCCTGTTTCAGAAGGTTCATCTGGCAGTGGAGAGCTCGTCTGGGAAGCCTGGTTTGAGACCAGAGCCTGTCTCTGCCTCAGTGGGAGAGGAAGGAAGTGGGAGGCGGGGTTGGGGCAGCAAGTGGTCCAGAAAATGCCCCTCCTCCTGCCTCCAGCCCATCTTGCTAGTTTTCCCTATCATCCTGGCTCCTGCATTCTGTTGTCCACTATTCCCAGGGACATCGAGAATGTCAGAATTGAGTGGGAGAGACGTGTGAAAACAATTACCCAAGTCAGAACAAAATAAGAGTTGTAGGAGAAATACAAATGGTGAACAGGTTGAATGATTCCAGCTGGAGTGGCTCTGGAATATGATGGTACCTAAAATGGGCTTTGCAATGTGATCTGATTTGACCAAGCATAAATAGTGGGAAGACTGCCTTGGGTTCAAATCCTAGCTCTACCACTTAGTACCTGTGTTAACGTGGTGCAGGTCATTTGACTTTTCCTGAGCCTCATTTTCATATCTGTAAAACAGGGATAATAATGACATTTTTCTCACTGGTTTGTCATGAGGTTTACTTGAAATATTCTGTGTAAAGCCCTAGTTGAGGATTGTCATTATTAATAATGTTTCATGGTACAGTCACAGCATATTTCATTTATAAAATAAAAAAAGTTGCATAAATGAAGGCAGCATTGGAAACTCTAGTTTTCTGGAGTGAAATGTTGCTATTGTCAAACAGCAGAAAGGTCTGAGTGAACACCAGAGTGATTTCTAGTTCGACTAAATTAATCAATGATTAATGTAATTAACCATTACGTGCTTATTGAATACCTGTTATTTGTAAACTAGGCATTGTGGGTGATCCAGAGAAATATGAGACATGGTCTTTTTCCCTAGTGAACCTAGAATCTGGTAGATAATACTTGATATAAGGACATCTATTATTTTTCAGCTCCATATCCATTTATCTTTTTCTTAGTACCAGTATCTGGATTTTTCAGAGGGAAACCATCCTGTCCTCTCTGTCCAAGACAGTTTGTATGGTTTGGCACCAATCCCACTCTAAGTTGGGGTGGACCTATGAATCAGCCTCAGCCAATCCGAGCATTGCCTTTTCCTGGCCACTGTGATTTGTTGGGCCAGCTGTTTTTTCCACTTGACTTGAACCCAAAAGGTGGTAAGGCTATAACTGTACTAAACATCTTGCTACCAAAGGGAAAAGCTATTTTTAAAATGGGACCTAATTACAGAGTCAAGAGAAGGTGGGAGAGAAAAATATCCTAGTGATTATTTGAGTCATAGAACCAAACCATATTTAAACTGAGATTTTTCAGTCAGGTCAATAAATTTCCTACTTGCTTAAGTCAATTTGAACTTCTTTGTTACTGAATCAGAAGCCTAATTGACTATTACTTTATGAAAGGACAAACTACATTATACAAATTGCATGTCTTTTTAGCAAGGGTATAGTAGATGCAGGAATAGAATTATTGGCTCAGGGAAGGGAATTGCTTGCAAATACCTTTTCTGAAAATTGGGTTTATTGTAACCAGCCAACATGTTGGTACAACTGACCCTAGCACCACACCAGAGCATACTCCCTGAAAATTAAGTGAGTTTTTATTTATGGTAAACCTATTGTCTTTTTTTTGTCAGTGATTACTCATCTTTAGCAGATGTATTTGAGCATAGTTTTGGTTTTAACATTTTTAGAGAAATTCTAGTGAAAGTTTCATCAAGATATTTGACATCAATTCCCTTCCCTGTGCCAGTAATTACATTCCTGCACCTTACTATACACTAGAAAAAAGACATGCAATTTGTATGGTACAGACCATCTCTAAAAGGAGACACACAAGAGTGTGAACGAGAGATTTGACGGTTCCGACCCAGCACAACTAATGAAGCCTGCTTTGCCTGAGGTGAAGGCTGAGGCTCCCACATTTGCAGGCCAGGACAAATCAGAATGAGAGAACCTGCTCTTTGTGTCCACTCCTGTGGCACATATTAAGACCTAGCCCATAAACCAGCACCAGTTTCTGCTCCTGATGACACCATTAGCATTTTTAAACTTATTATTTATTCATTAAAGCAATCCCAGAGCTTATGGGGTTGTCGACAGAACATAAATATAAATATAAAAATAAATCACACAATCAAAGTCCTCTAGAACTGCCTGGGACTTCAAGGTCAACTGTTCAAACCCCCTGTTGCAGTGATGTAGCCATCAGATTCTTGACCTCTGTCGCCATGTCTACATTTCTAAAATCTTCTTTAAGATGAAAGACCTCCATGAGGGGCTTACTAGGTCTTATTCTTTCATCCCAAGCGATAATGTGACTTGTCTATTTCAGGCTGTGGGGCATGTCTCTCTGTATATCTTACACTATTTGGTCTTCTCAAGTAAGGCTGAATACAGCATGTTCTCCTTAGCTCTCTTCCTATGTTGAGTTTGCTCATTCTCTGGCCATTGGTTTCACCTGGATGGGCACCTTTGCGAAAAAACCATGCTTCTCTAATTGATATGTAGTACTGGACAAAATGATAGCCAATAACTGTATTGAATAGCAAGGTAAAAATCCTTTCACACATACACATGCCAACACAAATACACTTGCACACACTCCTTCAAGTTATGTGGCCTTGCACAAGTAACAACTTCTCTGGGATTTAATTATTTTCTATAAAGTGATGGGTTGGGCGAAATGATCTCTCTGAACTTTCCATAGATAACTGTCCTAATGATATCTGTCCTGAAAGATGAAGACCATATACTTGCAATCTCAAAATGAATACAGAAAGCAATTCTACTCAGATATTTCCTGACAAATTGAAACATTTGAGTAGAATGGAAGAAAGTAAAAGATGTTATAAATCTCTTTCCTAAACCGATTTGCCTGTGTTGATTATGAACCTGATTTCTACTTTTTCAGGAAACCTTATTTATAGGCCTTGGATATGTTTCATTGGTAAAATAATAGCTCTTGATGAGTTGGAGAGCATGTTAAGAAAAGGTCTAGTTTAAGTACCTTAGAACTAGATGCTTGATTTTATTTCCTGCTGTCAATGGTACCTTGATGCAATGCATCCGTCTTTGCCCCTGTTTTTTTTTTCACCAATAAACAGGGATCCCTTGCTATGTTACTACAGACACTTATAAACCAAATGAGGAACTGGATTTGAATTCTCCCACATGTATAGTACAGAAAGCTTTGTAGATCACAATTTCTTTATGTGCTTGTAGATGTTTCTGAACTAGATTGCAGTCTCTTGAGAGTTGCAGGTAAGGTGCTAGCATTCCCCTCTGACCTTTACCCTAGAACAGTGGTCGGCAAACTGCGGCCCCTTGAGTGTGGCTCTTCCACAAAATACCACGTGCGGGCGCGCACGTACAGTGCGATGGAAACTTTGTGGCCACACTCAAGGGGCCAAAGAGCCGCATGTGGCTCGCGAGCCGCAGTTTGCCAACCACTGCCCTAGAACACAGTAGAATTCAGTAAGGCTTGGTAGGTGGTTGAGAGTGTGCTAGGAACCCATGGGCTAAGGTCAAGGCATTCACCCCTTTTCCAACATCAGCCTTAAAACCAAGCAAGCAAGAAGCAACCAACCAACCAACCAAGTAAGTTTCTGATAAGGAACTTAAGTTTAATTTCATTTTAATTTTTCCTTTTTTGCTCTCAACAATCATGGTGAACAAATTTAACATTCTGCTGTCTAGAGGGAGAAACAAAAGGAAACAAGGATGGGCAGCTTCCAGAGTGCCGTAGATGAGACTTAAATGCCTGAGGGACACTGGTTCTTTTATAAAATCCTAAGATAAAGCTTTTGACTATTTATATTTTGTGACTATAAAAAACGGAAGAAAGTTCCAGGTGAAAAATAAGTGATGAGGTTATAGAAGATGCTTACAACATTATTTTCATTGTTCAAAAAAAAAATTCCAAAGCAGCCTAAGCTAAAATGTCTTACTGATGTCCCTAAAATATTCTATGTTTGGACAGAACCATTAACTATTTTTAAAAAGCCAATAATCAATAAGTCTTAATTTGTTGCACTGACATTTGTTCAGGTTTCATCTAGATGAAATTAATTAGGAAGAAAATGGTTTCTCAGCAATTGGTTGAGAGGAAGGGAGGCTGTAGCAAGATAAGTTTGACCCTGTGTCGTGGAAACATTTTAATGAGGTTAAGCCTCAGCATCTTTGGATCTTGCTGCTTGGTGAATGTGCATCGACATTTCTAATGGGCTACCAGAGGCTTTCAAAATGGACCAATGACTTTGAAGCCATTTTTCGGGTCACTGGAATTCTAGATGGATAAAGATAGTAAGAAGACTGGATAAGATGAATAAAATGTGTGAAATAAACATCCAGGAGAAAGAGTTGTGAAGAGCAACCTTACCGAAAACACAATATCCTTCCTTCCACATTTCTCAGCTGAGATACTTTAGTTTCTGAACACTGTCAATTGATGTGAAGTCAGATCCCACTTTGATGGCCCCGGGATCCTCTGCATTGTGAGACAGCCGGGTTTTGGGAAGAGTGAGGAAGTGATATTCATCCCAGAGTCCTCAGGGGATAGCACTTGCTTTAATTGCTTTAGGAAACATTCGTATCAATGAGACTAATAGTATTAGACAAGGAAAATACTAGCAAGACTTGATCAAATCATTGGATTTCCCCCTCAGCATATAATTAGGTTAGGAGGACTGCGTCAGAGTAAACCCAAGGTGCCAGCTCATCATTAACCTAAGTCTCAGGGGGAGACTATCAGGGCTGGACACTGGAGTTTTCAGCATGGAGGTTGAATATCACTGGGAAGAAAAGCTGAACAGCCTGGCAAGTCAGTTCTACTCAGGCCCAGGGCCTGCAGAGGCGAAGTAGAGGCTGAACGTAGGGAGGATCCCTGATCACAACATGGCCACTCTCTTTTGAATTGTCTTTTCCAATGCAGGACCCCTTTCTCTTTCTTGTACCACCTCGCTTCCCCTCCTGGGAAGATTCAGAAGGACAGGGGCTCTCTCAGAGTTTAGAAGATGATAGCAGCCAAGTGGACAAGAAGGAGGCAAGAAGAATTTATCTCTAAAAGTTTTGAAAACATTTATTTACAAAGATATATGAACCTCTATGCTCATTGCAAAATGATTCACCGTCACCAAAACATGGAGACAATGAAAGTGTCCTTCGATAAAGGATTGGATAAAGAAGATATGGTACATATAGACTATGGAGTACAACTCAGTCATAAGAAAAAATGAAATACTGCCATTTGCAACAACATGGATGGGCTTTGAGAATATTATGCTAGGGAAAATAAGTCAGGAAAAGCTAAGAACCATATAATTTCATTTATATGTGAGAAAGGAAACTGAAACTCATAGACACAGACAACTGTATGGTGGTTACCAGAGGGAGGAGGTGGGACATTAGTAAAGGATGCAGGGGCCCAAATATTTGGTGATGGAAAATTATTTGACTTTGGGTTGTAGGCACACAATGCAATGCACAGATCATGTATCATAGAAACCTTGAAACCTATGTGATCCTATTAACCAATGTCACCCCAATAAATTTAATTAAAAATGTAAAAAAATTCCAAAAACAAGAAAAAACTTTTAAAAAGTGTACTTTTTTTTTTTTGTGAGACACAATGTCCAATTGCTCTCAATAGTAGTTGTATCAATTTACTTTTCCATAAACAATGGGAAGTGTCTGTTTTCCCAAACCATTGCCAACACAATTTGTAATCAAGCATTCTGGTCTTTGCTACTGTAATAATTTTTAAAGGTTATTATTGAAATTTTGATTTATATTTATCTTATTGAGAACTTGAACATCATTCCAAATGTTTAAAAGACATTTATATGTCTTTTGCTATGAATTACATGAACACATCACTTGTCCATATTTTTGGTAAACATTTATAGTAGTTCTCTATAATTTAGGGAAATTAACTTCTTGGTATGCAAAAAAGTTATGTAGTCAAATTCTGAAGCTGGACACTTGGAAGGGCCACATGTATGATCCATGAAGAAAAAGCACCATGGTTCAGTGGGAGGAATGTGTGATGGGGAATTAGATGTAGGGTTTCACCTCAGGTTTTGCAATGAATTAGTTATGTGACCTTGGATAACTGATTTCCCATCTCTAGAACTCGGTTTCACGTCTCTGTTTGTAAAATGATGAGGTTGGACTAGATGGTCACTAAGTATCTTTGCTGTGACACCTTCTAATTTCCTTTTATTCTAATTCTCTCAGAAATGGTTCGGGAATAACCTAGCCTCCCTAGGGTGCGGGCAAGAGGGCGAGTGCACAGTGAACAGCAGCATAGCACTTGGTGCCTGGCACTAGGCCTAACGCATTGTTCCATGAATTCATGACCTGCCTCAACTGGTAATGAGCCTCTTGTCTTTGGAAGTATTCAAGCAGAGGTTGGATTAACCCTGATGAAAAGAGTTTTAGAGTGGATTTGGCATTGAGAGGTAGCCTTCACTGGTGGCTTTTCTGGAGACTTTTTCTCTCATATTTCAAATTAGACCTTAATATCAACATTATTGTTGGGATTTTAAAAAGTTCTTCCATGTCTCTGTCTTTTTTCTGTTGTTGTCTCCCTCGGTCATTGAATTCTTCCTTTCTCTCTTTCACCATCATTTTCATAGTTGCGAACTTCTCAGGACTGTACGAAAGTTTTTTCAGCCTGTGATGCTCTTTTAGAACCAGTGGGGTATTGAGCTGTCCCAAGGAAAACAAGACAACAGGCATAGCTTAGGGAAGAGAGCTGTTTGTTCCAGAAAACTCTTTCAGGACACCCAAGTGTGCTCCTCTCAGCTGAGAGATGTCCCAGAAATGATGGTGTGGTGTGTAGAAGCCACCTACACCAAATTTCTTAAGAGGTTGCTTCTACCACATTTCCTGGTTTTATCCACACATTCTGTACTATGGGTTGCCTTTAATTTCAGAGTCGTTCTGGAGTTTGTGCCTCCACATAATGCACAGAAAGAGTAACTTCCGCCCACCCGTGTGGGGCTGTTACATTATTCCACGTTTTTTTTTTTTCTTCCCTGGGCTTGCCTGGGTAATGTTCTTCCCTTACAAATTTCATCTCACTGCACTGTGCATTGAAACGATGCAGTTATGGAGCGCACAGGGAAAAAAATTATAATGCCATTAAAAGTTATCATAAATTTCAGATCAGCATCACTTCTAATCCGATACACAATTTTACTGCCTCTATAAAGTAGGTGATTTGCAGTGGTCTGAGGCGTCTCCTGGAGCGTTTTACTTCTTTTTAAATTAAACACACCAACTTTGTGCTGAATTCAGAGTGTGGACATAAAAAAGGGGGTAAAAAGGAGAGGGAAGGGACATCAGATGGGAATTGCAATTGAATCTTTATATATGCCATCTTGGCACTGTGGTACTAAATATAGCGCCAGGTAAATAGATGTGCTGAAATATTCAGAATAAAAAACAAATGTTCCAATAGCAGAAGCAGCGAGTCCTGAGAATGTTTCCACAGTGGGTGTGCTTAAAATAATAAAATACTGTTGTTTAAGACTACTCAATCCTAGAAAACCCTATGTTGTAAAAAATATATATAGTGCTGGTATATGTGTGAGGGGCTGTGTATGTTGAATGTGTATATGTATATAAAACTTCTAGGAAATTAAATAGACTATAAGGGATTTGATTTTACTGGTTGGAAAGTTACCCTGATTATTTCTTAGAGGTACATTAACTCTTCCTGGGAGCTTAGGACAACAGAAGTTGTCATTTACTAAACAGCTGCGGAGTATTCTGCAAAGTAATATCTCCAGCAAAGGCTGATCCATTAGTCCATGGACAGACATATATACTTATGTTCATGGAGAGAGGTGGGACCCACCCAAGTGCTAGTCCAAAAGTTTGTGGTTGCAAGGATTTAACTGAATTGTGACATTGCTGCTTCTCCATATCCTACATTGAGTTGGTCATTCTTAGCTACAAAAAAAAATAAAAAAGGATTACTAAAGATCTACTTTCTGCAATACTCTGAGGTACATACTGAAGATACAAAGGAAAAGATTCCCCATAGGTCTGCCCTCACGAAGCTCACAGTCTAAAGAGGGACTTTATAGGGAGTAAACTCATGATTACAGTCGACCCTGTTCAATGGTAGATGGAAACGCTCGCTGGGAGTGCACAGAGGAGAGGAAGCACCATGCCTGCCGTGGTAAAACGGGATACCCAGCATGCAAAACACTGCACATTGGAAATGTATTCTTACTTAGGTTATGTCATTTAGTCCTTTATGGTGAGGTAGGTATTATTTTAACTGTCCATGAAGAAATAGACTCTGAGGAAAAGCGATTTCCTCCTTGTATATATAGGGCTGGACCCAATCCAGAGCATCTCGTTGCAAGTCCTGCCCTTGTTCTACACCAGCTGGGTGGTGTATGGTGCACATGCACAGACCTTGGTGTGGATGAGCCATGTGCTGGGCCCCTGGGAGGGTTGTGACAACATGTTGTGTTGCCGAGGCTGACTCCCAGGCTCTACCAGAGGATCTGGAAATAGTTGTCTGTGACTTGTGGTGATTAATGATTACTGCTGTGATGTCCTATGGATTCAGGGATGCTAGAGTCAGCTAATAATGCATAACATTTATGGGGCACTATTTACCTGTCAGCACATTATAATCTCTTTTAGTCCTCACCACAGTTGTACAAGGCAGGTACTATTGTCACCATCCCTACTTTACAGATGAAGAAACCAACGCACAGACAGATTAAGAAGTTTGCCTCAGGTTACCAAGGTGAACATATTGGAGTCAGGATTCTAATCCAGTCTAACTTCAGAGCTTGTTGCCTGGAGATAACATCATGTATTAATGTAGCTTGTGTTATGGGGATGAGTGTCCTCACTATTACTGGGGATAGAGTGCTATGCTACAAGATAGTTGATGGTGGTGGGGCATGACCTAACATAAGGGGTCATTGCTCTGTTGTGAGGAAATGAATGAATGACTGAATGAACAAATCTGTTCCTAGGTTTATATTATCACAAGAGATGATGTATTGCTAATCTCTTGAAGAACAATCATATGTATTTGCATAATATTCTGTATTTTGAAAACAGGTTATATTTGTATAGCATTGTTGGCAAAGTTGGAGCTCCTGATGTGAAATACAATTTATTGTGAACTCTAAATATCTATTAGCTAGCTAATTAATGCATTCAATGAGTTAATTATTGAACATATTTCAAGTGCCTACTAATGTGCTACACACTTGGGTAGGTGTTCATTTATCATAGTGCTATTGTCTTTAATTACCTGAAACATACAGTTGTTTATTTAGCCTTTAAATGAAAATAAATGCCAAGAAATTGGTGATTGCTGTTCACTCCCATGAATAATGAATGATGTTTAATTTTGACCTGTAGCTAAAATTCTATTTGAACACACATTGGAACCGGTTGCATTTGGGGCAGAAGTGAAGTCTTTTATCTTGCCTAGTTTTGGGGAACTTCTAGAAGGGAATGAAGCTTTGATGAGAGAGTTTAGCTGGCCTCGGGGAAGAAGAGCAGTTTTAGCTGTGGTACTGTGTCCTGTATCTGGTAACTCCTTAAGGCCCTCAAGCGATGCACACTTCCCATCGTACTGAGAGAGGCTGGGACTCATGACACCTGAAGTCAGAAGCTTAAATAAAAGTACAATTGGCATAGAGAGGTATTAGCACATAGGTGATCCTGGGCTAATTTGCCAGTTTCAATACCTCTTTGAGTCTCTATTGTCTCATAGGTAGAATGGGTCTAATAATACCTTCATTATGAATTTGTCCCATAGTATAGATATAGACTTTTGTTATGCTTTCTAATTATGTAAAGTTTATCTGGTGATCTATTTCCACTAATAGCTTGGTTAAAAAAAAAAAAAAGAGTACTGTATTTATAGAATTAGAATTTCATGCCTAAAAATCACTGAATAAAAAGTTGGTTTTTCTCTACCTCTCAAAAAAGCAGGACTGCTTAGAACAGTTGCTTGTCAAGTACCTTGTGTGATAATATGTTTACATCTTTAATGTCAGTTTTGATTATTTCAATGTTAGTGTTTTGTTAATTGGGAAAGTCTAAGAAACCACCACTCAGTGGGAAGTATCAGACTTCTGTTTTTTGTTTTTTTTAAAAAAACAGCTTTATTGAGGTTTAACTTACAATAAACTGCATATATTTTAAGGTTATAATTTGTTAAGTTTGAATATGTTCACACCCATGAAATCATCACCATAATCAAAATAATAAATATGTCCATCACCCCATAAGGTTATTTCTGCCTCTTTGTAATTCCTCCATTTAAGCCCACCTCATCTCCAGTAAACCATTGATCTCTCCCTTTGGCGGTCGAACGGCCCTTTCACAGGGGTCGCCTAAGACCATCCTGCATATCAGATATTTACATTATGATTCATAACAGTAGCAACATTATAGTTATGAAGTAGCAACGAAAATAATTTTATGGTTGGGTCACAACATGAACTGTATTTAAAGGGCCAGAAGGTTGAAAACCATTGCACCCAATAGATTAGTTGTGTTATCTAGAATTTTATATAAATGTAACAATATTGTATTTTTTCCCCTATTGTCTTGCTTCTTTTATTTAGCAGTGTTTTGAGATATATCCATGTTGTTGCATGTATTACTAGTTCATTTAATTTTATTGCTGAGTGGTATCTAATTATATAGGTACTAGAGGCCCGGTTCATGAAATTCGTGCACTCAGGGGTCTCTCAGCCTGGCCTGCGCCCTCTTGCAGTCCAGGAGCCCTTGGGGGATGCCAACTGACTGAGGTCAGTCAGTCAGTTGGACATCCTTAGCACTGCCGCGGAGGCGGGAGAGGCTCCCGTCACGGCTGCTGCTCTCACCAGCCATGAGCTCAGCCTCTGGCTGAGTGGCACTCTCCCTGTGGGAGCTCACTGACCACCAGGGGACAGCTCCTGCGTTGAGCATCTGCCCCCAGGTGGTCAGTATGTGTCATAGTGACCAATCATTTTGCCATTCGGTAGATTTGCATACCAGCCTTTGAATATATAGGATATCAGAATGTGTTTATCCACTCACCTGACAATGGACAGGCGGGTGGTTTCTAGTTTTTAACTATTACCAATAAGCTACCATGAACATTTATATACAAGTATTTAAATTAACATAGGTTCTTCATTTCTTTATGTAGATTCATATTTACATCTGGTATTATTTTCCTTTTCATGTAAAGGATCTATTATAACTTTTTTTGTATTGTAGCTCTGTTGTTTAAGCTCTTTTCTCAAAAAAACCAATTTAACCTCTTTTTTTCCTTTTTAAACCCACTTTGGTTTTAAAAGATTTTTTGTTGGGTATAGAATTCTAGGTTGATTGTTTTCTTTAAAGATTAACCCACTCTCTTCTTGTTTATATTGTTTCTGATAAGATACTTACTACTATCCTTATCTTTATTCTTCTATACATGTCTTTTTTCCTCTGGATGTTTTTATGGCTTCTCTTTATTACTGATTTTCAACAATTTGATTTTGAGGAGACTTAGTGTAGCTTTCTTAATGTTTTTTTGTGCTTGGATACATTGAGCATTTGAATAAATAGGTTTACAGTTTTCATAAAATCTGAAATTTTTTTCAGCCATGACATGATTAAACATTTCTTTTCCTCCCACTCCCACCTTTAGGGAGGAACTCCAAATACATGTATAAATAGGCTCTTGAATTTGTGTTTCAGCACATCAATGCTCTGATTTATTATCTTCTTGTTTATTTTCCATCTGTGCTTCATTTGGAATAGTTGCTATTGTGATGTAGTTAAGTCTAATCGTTTCTCCTACAATGTCTAATCTGCTGTGAATCCCTTCCTGTGTGTGTGTGTGTGTGTGTGTGTGTGTGTGTGTATCAGACCCTGTCGTTTTTATCTTGAGAAGTCTAATTTGGGCTTCTAAAGAATTCTTCTATGTCTCTACTTAAATTTTTGAATATGTGGAATACAGTAATAATACTGTTTTAATGTACTTGACTGCTAATTCTAATATCTGTAACCAATCTCAGTTGGTGTAAATTGATTGACATTTCTCATTTGGGTTGCTTTTATACATGCATGGTAATTTTGATCTAATTACAGTCATCATGTATTTTTCTTTGTTGAGTACTGGATATATCCTTGAATTTGGTTCTGGGATTCAGTTATGTTACATGGAAACAGTTGGTTCCTTTGAGTTTTTAAAATTTATTAGGGCCAGACCAGTGTTGCTCAGTGGTTGAAAATTGACCTTTGAACCAGAAGGTCATGGTTTGATTTCCAGTCAGAGCACATGCCCAGGTTGTGGGCTCGATCCCCAGTGTGGGGTGTGCAGAAAGCAGCCAAAGATTCTCATAATTGATGTTTCTATCTTTCTCTCTCCCTCTCCCGTCTTTTCTAAAATCAATAAAGACAAAAATTATTAGGTAGTACTGGAACAACTGGCCATATTTGTTTGGATGTATTTCTTAAAAGATCATATGTTAAAATTGTAGATGAGGTAAAAATCAGAGCCAGGTTCCTAGAGGAGTATGTCTAAACATGGTCTCTGGTATCTAGGCTAAAACGGGAACGGTGTGGAAACAAAGATAGAATTGGCCATTTGGTAAATGCTGGAGATAGCAAGAAGACTGAGAAACTTTAGTTTATTGTCTTCAGTAAACTTTCCAACCAGTTCAGGAGGGGTAGAATGTGCACAAACTTAGCACAAATGGAACAATTAGCAAACTTCCGATGAAAGTAATGAAGTGCTCCAGAACTGTAAGTACAGGCTCAGACAACTATAAGAACAGGCTTTGTGGTCCAGGAGCCAGGCACTGAGTGTGACTAGCTTACTTAGGCTTGAGAAGTCTGAGTCGAACTTTAAAGAGTGGAAACATGATGCCTTTAAACTAGTGTTTATCGTTGTGTCAGCACCTCTGACAGACAAAGGGTTAATATCCTTAATCTATAAGGCACGCCTACCAATCAATAAGAAAAAGATAAGCTCAGCAATTGAAAAATGGGCAAAGGACATGAATAAATGACAAAAGAAGAAATACAAGTGGATAATAAATGTATGAAAAATGTCTAACCTCATCAGTATTCAGTGATAAGCAAATAAAAACAAGATACAATTCTCTGCCTACTCAATTGGGAAATACTTTTAAAGTGGTTTAAATGGAAATATCCAGTATTGGTGAAAATGCAGAAGCTAGGCACCCTCACACATTGCTTTTGGGGAAGGCAAATTGATTCTATATTTCTGAAGATATATTTAGAAATACACACAAAAAACTTTAAAATGGTCTTAAACTTTTGATGAGATAATAATACCTCTGGGAATTTATCTGTAGGAATATTATGGATGCACACAAGGATCTATATACAAGCATAGTCTTTGCAGTGTAATTCACAATACAAGAACAACAAAAAGGAAAGCACGTCAGTGTTCTATAGAGCAGAGATGGAGTGGCACACACAGAAGGTGAATGCTAGGGAACCATGAGAGGTCATACTGTCAGAGAATGTTTAATCACACAGGAAAATGCTGCATTGTAACAATAGAAATGTGGGTAAAAATATTAAAATGCAGTATACATATAATCTAATTCTGTGACTAAAATAGATAACTATAGAAATATACTTGAAGGAAATATACTGCAAGATATTAAACATGGATAACTGAGTAGTAGGATTGTGATTTAATTTTCACATATATATAAACATTAATATATATTAACCTATATTAATTTTCCATTTGTTTTTTGAAGAACTATATTTCAAATGAGAAAGAAAGGCATAAGTAGCCCAGCCAGCATGACTTGGTGGTTGAGCGCCCACCTATGAACCAGGAGGTCACAGTTCGATGCCCAATCCGGGCACATGCCTCTGTTGCAGGCTCGATCCCCATGTGAGGCATGCAGGAGGCAGCGAATCAATGATTCTCTCCCATCATTGATGTTTCTATCTCTCTCTCCCTCTCTCTTCCTCTCTGAAATCAATAAAAAAGGCATAAGTAGTATTTAAAACTGTATATATACTGTCAAGCCTTATTTCAGTGAGACTAAGCAACAAGGGAAATAATTACTTAATAATTTTTGTTAGGGAGAACATTAACTGTTTAAGTTAATATTTGATTTTTCAATATCTTAAGGTGTTGTGTATAGAGTTTAATAAAATTTTTTCTTTGGGAGTTTGAAGGTGCTGGTTACACCCAGCTAAGAAATTACTATGAATTTCTAGTCAGCTTCCAAGTTCAGACAGAACCTCAAGGTCTTTTCTCCTCTATGCTATCCTTGGGTCAGTTTGCTCCATGGGACTCTGTGTACTCTGTGTCAGGGACCTGGACCGATTCATCCCTGAATTTAGTGGCCCAGTACTGTTGGTAACATATAGTAGGTTCCCAAACAATGTTGATTGGATGGTAGTGAATGAGTAAGTGAATATGAGGACGTGGGCCTCATTAAATAAGTATCACAGTAAATAAAAATATAATGCCCGCAAGGGAAAGGTGGTGACTCCAGTTAGAGAGTTAGCAGTGTAATTAAAGAGACATTAGACCTTGGAATCATCCAGATTTGGAGTTAAATGGGGGCTTTACCACCCCATTGCTTGTGATATTGGGCAAGTCACTTAACTTACCTGATCTTAAGTTTCCTGATCTCTAAGATATAACATAGACATTATCTTTTTTCATGAAGACTGAAGGATCTAATGAATGAGTACAGAGGGCTTTGTACAGTTTCTAGTACATAATTTCTATTCAAATAATAGTAGCTGATAATGATAATATCACAATAAGTGATATCACAATTGATAAAATAATGTGCTAAGTAAAATACCCAATAAACTGGGTTAATGAATTTCCTTCTTAAAGTGATTTGTTTCCATTTTTTTTATTCACTTGCATTGATTTGGCTATACAGTCAGCCCTCCATATCTGCAGGTTTCACGTCTGTGGGTTCAACCAACCTTGGATTGAAAATATTTGAGAGAAAAGCTACACCATTGCTGACGGGTAATATGTAGCTAGGTCTACAATGGTGTGTCTGTACTGAACATGTACAGACTCCCCCCCCCTTGTCATTAATTCCTAAATAATACAGAATAACAACTATTTGCATAGAATTTATATTGTATTAGGTATTATAAGTAATTTAGAGATGATTTAAAGTATATAGGAGGATGTGCATAGACTATATGCAAACATGACACTATTTTTATATAAGGGACTTGAGTATCCACAGAGTCTGGTATCATGTGGTTCTTGGAACCAATCCCCCTTGGACACTTAGAGATGACTGTATGACTAACCCAAGGAAACATCAGAAAGAACCACCTCTCACTCCCCCTGCCTCTACTTCTTTCCTCCAGAAAAGTCCCCATTTCCAAATTTTTGAGCCTCAAGATTTATGTGATTAACCTGATATCTTGACCTCACACCCCACTTTATAGTAGTTTTGCATTCAAAGTAGCTCAAAGGCTGTGTGGATGAAGCTTATCCTTTGCCTCATGTTTCTTTCTGTTTGGTTTGGATACCAGAAGCTGGTGGGCGATGTCTTATCGCCCGCTTGGCTTTGTGTTTGGCCTGTTTGGGGATGATAGTGGACCTCCAACCCCTTGGCCGGGATGTGAAGCCTTGAATCCCCTCCTGCAGGAAAGTCCACCAGCTATTCTTGCAGGAGACACTCTGGTTGGCATTTGTAGAACTTGATCCTGTAGTTTGCTCTCCTGAAGAACTAGTCTCAGAGACGTGTAGTTCTGGGGGTGCCGAGAGGGGGGGGCAAGAGAGGGAAGGGGGTTGAGACTGTCGGGCCACCTGCACAGTCTTTCTTTGAGACACTTCTTTGTTTGAATTTCAAGGTTACAAAAGTCAAGACTTGAGGATAAGTATAAAAGATCAGCTGGTAAATGTGTTCACAGTGAAAGAAAAAGAAAGCCAAATGAATGTTAAAGCTTTTTTTTTTTTTGAAGCAGAACAGAAATAGAGCTTTTGATCCTTTATCATGAAACAACAAAACATTCGAGTGATCTATGCATGTCCCTGTGTTCTTATATCCCTCTATGTGCACACATGTACCCATATGCCCACACATAGACAGGCATGGTCGGATTCACACACGCTTCTTTTTCCTCTAAAAGCTGTATTTCCCTCCCTACAGATTTCTTTCTTTTCATTTCTTTCTTTTCTTTTTCCTTCTTCTCTCTTTCTCTCTCTCTCTTTTAATATTTCAAAGCTGGCAGTTCAGGAAATGGCTAGAACTGCCACATCTCTGTTCTTGCTAAAGAAATCAATGCTAATCCTATTACTGCCAGTTATCACCTATCCCAGAGCTCACAGCTAAAAGAAAAAACACACACTGAGATGTCAAAGTAAGGGAAAAAAGGAATGGGGAGGAGGAGGGCGCCCTTCATTCACTTTCAAATACTGATTGTTTTCTCTCTCTTCTTTTTGATCATCTCTTTTTTCTCGTGTGAGCAAAGAAACCAAACTACAAAACACCTGTGCTCCCACAACATTGTGGGTCTGATTTAAAACCACATGAGTCAGAGTATGGGCTCTAATTTAGATTTATCTTTCTCCAGCGAACCTTGACAAAACACTGATAAGGAATATTTATCATGGCTCCCAGTTTTATTAACAAGAATAATGACACATACCATTTAATGGTCACTGCAGGCACTGTGCTAGGTGCTTTCTGCAAATAATTTCGTGAACTACAATGTACCTCTGAGGTAGATGTGATAAGCATTCCCATTTCAGAGATTTAGAGATTAAAACCTAAGGTCTCCTCCTTTGTGCTGAGTGACCTAGGGAGGAAGAGGTGAAGTTTGGTTCTGCATGCGGGTGGCTATTGGACGGGTCCCACACTTTTCCTGCTGTTCTCTGCCTCCAGCCTTCCTCAGCAGGGCAGTCTGGGATGTGACATAGAACCACTTCAAATTGGGAATTTGCTATTTCTGAGCTTTCAGAAAGTCTCTCAGAGAATCAAACAAACCTGATACCGTTGGGTTCCTCCCTTCTTACAGTGATGGCCACTCTGGCATAGGCATGTCTCATTCCTCCCTCTGATCCAGGTGTATAATCTGATGGACACAGCTACTAGTATGTGTGCTTGGGAGTCTTTGCAAAATAGCAGGAGGGAGCTACTTCAACTGGGTTAATAAGCAACAGCAGCCTAAACTGACAACCTACAGATGCATGCTCCTGGTCTGAGGATGACACTTGAGTAGCAATGTTAGAGCCGAACCGTCTGGCTATCCCCTGAGAGCTCATTAGAAATGTAGACAGACTCGCAGGCCCCACCCCAAAGCTGCTGAATCAAACTCTGCATTTGTATGTACATGTCAGTCTGAGAAGCACTGGTCTATGATACCCTCTGTCCTGTCGAAGAAAACCTCCCCAGTGTTAGGACCCGATCCTTTCCTCTAGGAGTCCTGAACCCAGCACAATGCATGGCACACAGCGGGAGCTCAAAAGCTGTCCAACGAATAAATGAATAAGCGAACCACCTACTTTGTCAGTGGATGGGGAAGAACAACTCATGTGGGCCACTCGCATTCAACCACTGTGATATCGTTGGTCCAAGAGTGACTGAAGAAGTGTACACGCTTCATTCCGTCACCAGGCGCACTTCAGGCTCTTTGCTACTTGGTTTGCATCTGGTGTCCCTGAGATATCCGTTGCTTCAACAGTCCATTAATCAATCCATTGATGTGTATTGAGTTGCCAGGAACTCTACTGAGCATGTGACCACGAGAAGGCAGGAATTCTTTATGACATATGGAGAAAATGGCATTTACTCCTCTAGGGGAGAGGATGGGAAGTAACTTGTTTTCTGGATTGCTAAATGTCTCGTGCCAATAGGAAGAATTGTTCTGGGATGACTTTCTCTTCCCCATGGACTATTTTCGCCCAAGATAAGGATGAGTAATTGTAATAAAAGTTTCCGGGAACTATAGTGGATGTTTTACACGAATTATCCAATTCGACCCCAATACACCCAATTGCATTTTGCAAACGTGGATACTGAAACCTAAATGGCAAAAGCAGAATCTGGCGAAAACAAGTGTTTCTCATTCTGAAGCTCATGTTCCTCACCACTGCCTAATGCTGATGTTGAAGTTAGTAATATATTTCATGTTATTCTTGGTTTCTCATAACAGGGATAAAAACATAAATGTATAACAGGGACAAAATGATCACTATCTGTTCTTGCAATCTCCCCTTCTTCTGTCTTTTGCTCTAAGAAGAAGGGTTTTTTTTCCCCCTTTGGTGTAGGGCAGTGGTCAGCAAACTGCGGCTCGCGAGCCACATGCAGCTCTTTGGCCCCTTGATTGTGGCTCTTCTGTAAAATACCAACTTCTGCGCATAGGCCACGAAGTTTCAATTGCACTGTACGTGCGCGCCCACATGCGGTATTTTGTGGAAGAGCCACACTCAAGGGGCCAAAGAGCCGCATGTGGCTCGGGAGCCACAGTTTGCCAACCACTGGTGTAGGGAATTCAGGTGAAAAATAAGGCAGAAGATACTTTTAAATTAAATAAGCTAGAGGAAATGTATAATAAGCTGAAAAAAATGGATATTGGGGAAAGAAGAGAGAGCTAGAGATCAGTGACATGCTATCAGCAAGCATGTTTGAGGGTTGGGTGTTGAGAGTGGGAGAGAGAGGAACATTTGAGCACAAACTATGTTCTGTGTGGAGGACACTGAGAGAAGTGGGTCTGTAGAAAGAAGTTTTAAGATTTTCTACTTGAAATAGATTGCACATCTTCCTTTGACATTTTTTGAGACATCTAGTAAAATTTAAAATAGTTTACATAGTACAGAGAATGTACCACATGGGACTATGGGATTTACTCAGGTTATATTCCTAATTATTTATTATGAGTTCCCTATGCCTGACTCAGATTGCCTAATACTTATAGGCATGTGTCATTAGATGAGGCCTTAGTGGGTTGTGCTGGTAGTGCTAAAATATTTCATTCTGTTTTACATTTTATTGTGTTCTGCAATTGCTTTAGGGCTAACATTTTAAACCAATTAAATTATAAAATTGTCGCAAAAATTTAAGTGCTAGAAAACAAAACAAAAAAAGTGCTGTATAGGACTTTTTACTTCAGCTCCTTCTGTTCAGCTGTCCTGATTTGAGACACCCACCACCGCACCTGTAACATGATGGAGCAGAGAGAACTTCGTGCTGGGAGTCAGGCCAGGGGAAAATGAGCCCGAGCTCACAAGGCCAGTCATTATCATGTTTCCTCACACAATCTGGAACTGCTGCCTTACTCAGGTCTTTTAATTTTAAAAACTCAAATAAGAAAGAACTTATCATACTAGTGTTAAGTGCATAGGATTGCCTCCATGGGGAAGATCTAATTCTCTGGACAGAGAAGTAGAAAATGCTGTTAAGTGTGACAAGCCCAAAGGCCATGCTGATCACTGCAATGCTTTTGATTTAATCCTGGATGTTGGGGGACTTAGGAAACTCAGCTTCAGCTCATGGCCCAAGCTCTCCCAACAGCTTATGAAATTCAAATATGGATAGCAACCTTGGGTGATCTCACCTCAGTCAAGAGCACAGAGAAGACCCAGGCTAATGTGTCTTCATCACCCCATAGTTTCAAAATTACTAACCTGGATAATTAATTTAACCACCACCACCACCAAAAACAAATAGAAATGTATTTCGTGAAGATTATATACTACTCAGCTCTTCCTCCTCATCTCTTAATTTCACTATCAAAGCTTGTTTCCTGGTCTCCGGTCTTCTGCTGCCTCATCTTTCTACCCCACTCTACTTTCTATACTAATAACAGTGGAAATAGCATGAAAACAGTAACTACAAATCCTCTGTGTTATTCCTTTGTTTTAAACTTTCTATGGCTTCCTATTGCCTGCAGGATAGAAGCCAGAATTCCTTGAATGGCATTCATTAATGGTCCTTCATATTCTGGCCCCAACTTCTCTTCATTAAACAAAAACAGCAAACTATTGGCTGTACTTTCTTGTAGCCAGTGGATAAAACCTTGTACATTCTGAAGGTGGTGGCTTGATCAGACCTTCATCAGGGGGAGCACTCTGATGGACAGAGGAGATAGATTGGAGGCGGCAAAGTGCGACAGGACAGCAGTTAGGAGAAACAGCTGAAATAGCCCCGTTGAGATAGGCCCAGAACACCCCTTTCTATAGCTATAAAATCTATGTAAAAATTTTGATTTAAGAAATCTGAGAGATTTGTATACTTTTTCTTGGTTAGACACTTTGGGCACTAAAGCTTGGATTTCTCCTGTTTAGCTTTGCAAAGGTAAGTCTGAACTAGCCTTTAAATAAGGTTTATCGCCTTCCCAACACTGTAGCAATCCTAGAAATATGGTAGAATATGGGGTACCATTATAAGGAATGAAAGGAGAAATTGATTTTCTAGTGTGACCTTTGCCTTTAAACAGCCCTCCTATCTTTCCCTGGGAGATGTTGGCATTTTTACCCACAAGTGCCAGGAGAGACAAACTTTATTAGACATCTTGATTCCAGTGGGAAAACTTGTTTCCTCTACCTTATCAGTAGGGCAGGTGAATGACAAAATGATGTGATCCTCCACAAATACCATCAGCATATTTCACAGATCTAGAACAAATATTCCAAAAATTTATATGGAACCAAAGAAGACCCTGAATAGCCTCAGCAATCTTGAGAAAGAAGAACAAAGTAGTTGGAGGCATCACAATACCAGATATCAAATTATACTACAAAGCCATTGTAATCAAAACAGACTGGTACTGGCACAAGAACAGACATAAAGATGAATGGAATAGAACAGAGAACCCAGTAATCGATCCATGTCATCATGGGTAAGTAATATTTGATAAAGGAGGCAAGAGCATACAATGAAGTAAAAATAATTTCTTCAATAAATGGTGCTGGGAAAATTGGATAGGTACATGCAAAAAATGAATCTAGACCACCAACTTACACAAGAAAAACTCAAAATGGATAAAGGACTTAAATGTAAGTCACAAAACCATAAAAATGAAGAAAATATAAGCAGTAAAATCTCAGACATCTCATGTTGCAGAATTTTTGCCAATACATCTCCCAAGGCAAGAGAAACAAAGGAAAAAATAAACAAACAGGAATACTAGTACATCGAACTAAAAAGCTTCTGCAAAGCAAAAGAAACCATCATCAAAATGCAAAGGAAACCCACAATATGGGAGAACATATTTGCCAATGATACATCTGATAAGGAGTTAATTTCCAAAATATATAAAGAACTTATACAATTTAACAAGAGGAAGATGAACAATCCAATTAAAAACTGGGTAGAGGATCTGAATAGACACTTCTCCAAAGAGGACATACAGATGGCCAATAGAAATATGAGAAAAATGTTCGACCTCACTAATCATCAGAGAGATGTAAATTAAAACCACAATGAGCTCTGGCTGGTAGTTCAGTGGTTAGAGCTTTGGCTCAGGCATGGAAGAGTCATAGATTTGATTCCTCACCCTGGTCTGGGCATATGCGGGAGGCAACCAATCAATGTGTTTCTCTCACATCAATGTTCTCTCTCTCTCTCTCTCTCTCTCTCTCTCTCTCTCTCTCTCTCTCTCTTCTGGGGATATATCCTAAGAATCCCGAAACCCCAATCAGATAGAATATATGCACCCTGATGTTCAGAGCAGCATTGTTTTCAATAGCTAAGATCTGAAATGGTCCAAGTGCTCATCAGTAGATGAGTGGATAAAAAAAGCTGTGGTACATTTACACAATGGAATACTATGCAGTTGTAAAAAAGAAAGATCTTTTACCCTTTGAGACAGTATGGAGATTATTATACTAAGCAAAATAAGCCAGAGAAAGGCAAATATCACATGATCTCACTTATATATGGAATCTAATGAACAAAATAGATCCAAAGACATAGACACATATAGCAGACTGACATATCTCAGAGGGAACAGGGGAAAAGGGGCAGGAAGAGATTAACCAAAGAATGTATATACATACTAGAGGCCTGGTGCATGAAATTTGTGCATAGGTCCCTAGGCCTGGCCTGCAATCAGGGCTGATTGGGGCCTTCCAGCTGCCAGCCAGGGCCTTCCTTCATTTCACGCCGCCCCCTAGTGGTAAGCGCACATCATAGTGAGCGATCGAACTCCTGGTCTTCCTGTCAAACTCCCGAGGGGACACTTTGCATATTAGCCTTTTATATATAGAGATATGCATAGCCCATGGACATAGACAATAGTGAGGTGAAGACCTAGGGTGAGGTGGGAGCTGGGTGAGGGGGAGCAAGAGGGAGAAAATGGGGGATATTTATATAATACACTCAACAAATAAAAATAAATTAGATTCCACATATAAAATAAGCCAATTCTACATTCTCAGGGGTTCTTCCAAATTCTCTAAAAGTCCACCTCAGCGTTAGAAGATTTTCTAAATCCAGATGAGCATGGGGAACTCAGTCATGACTTTTTTGTGTCCACCTTTCCTTCCAATGGAAAGACCCAGTCAATTACAAAGTATGCACAGAGGTTCTGGTTATAATTGCTCTATTAAAACAGGAAGAGTGAAAATACATACTGTCTGTGGGCAGACTTAAAATTCTGAAAAATCCTTCCAATTCAAAATATCCAAATGTCTTTAATTAAATATAATGAAGAGTCTTTCAAATGCCCACTTGAGATTAAAATAAGGTAAAAAATATAAAGTAAACAAAAATTGCATTGGTCCAAAATTAAGAAGGATAGAAACCAGAGAAGTAATAGGGAACTATGTGGCAGCAACTCTTGGTGAATGTGGGGTAGGAGTAACAGCTGAAAAGTGGTGAGGCCCTGGAAATGCCACCAGCATGGTCAATGGGAAGATTGGAAAAAAGACATTTTCCATTTTCAAGAAAGACAAGCAGAAAACTTGTTAATTTTGACTGAGGATCTAGGGGGGGAAAAGTCTCCCTAAGCATTCCTAACTGCCAGCAAACAAATAATTGTTATGTTAAGCCACCAAGTTTTGAGATAGGCTTTGGGTTAAAATTTGTACTTCCTACCTGGTCTAGGAAACCCAGGTTAGTTTAAAGTATTCCTAGATTTATGTATAATTATTCTAAGGTTGTAATGCTACGTGGGAGTATGACAGTGAAAGCATCCTGCAGATATATAAATATAGTGTTCTTATCCCAGGAGACAGGGGATATGAAATTTAAATTTTATTTATTTATTTAGTTTTTACTTGTGATTCAGCTTGCTGTGTGATCCTGGTCAAATATCTAGTCCTCTCTGGGCCTTTGCTTCTTCATTAGGTAAAAGAGAGGTCATTTTAGCCTTAGCTTTTCATGGTTTTATGATTCTATGAAATTACTACTTCATGAAGATATGATAAGAGTACTGCAAGGTCTAAGGAATAGAAAATTAAGATCTTATCTAGGTCACTGTTTCTGATTAGCAAGGCCATTAGTGCTGGCTCATTTTCACTACCCTGAGGCTCTACCAACCTGAAATATTTGGTGAGGAAGGACTCTTCTTTCTTATCTGATGATTTTCAGTGTCTGGACTGCACAGATCTGCCTGCTACAGTGTCCCTGCAGATGGCTGTGCAGAAGACTCTCTTAATGGACCACATCTCCACATATTTTTCTTAAGTGAACTCCATGTAGACACTAGCTAACATTCAGGGTGCCTTTTTGGGTGTGGAGCAGGGACAACATCATAGGAAGGACGTTTTTGGATTAAATTTGCTTTATTTTAGAACTAGAGGCCTGATGCATGGATTTGTGCACTGGTGGGGTCCCTCGGCCTGTTCTGCACCCTCTCACAATCCAGGACCCCTTGGGGGATATTGGACTGCTGGTTTCAGCCTGATCCCTGCAGGCCAGGCTGAGGAACCCCACTGGTGCACAAATCCATGCACCAGGCCTCTAGTATGTATAGGATCTTTGGCTAAGCTCTTCCTGCTCCCTCCTCTCCCTCCTTCCCTCTGAGATTCATCAGTCTGTTCCATGTTTCCATGCTTGTGTGTTGAGCATCTGCCCCCTGGTGGTCGGTGCACATCATAGCACCAGTCAAACTATGGCTTAAGCTTTTATATATATAGATAATTAGGTAATATGATATTTGTTGCACTCAAATATAATTGAAAGTAATTCACAGACATTGATCTGTGCCAACAGAGACCTGACCTGGCTAATGAGACTGGACTTTTAGTTAATGAGTCAATAAATTCCCTCTTCATTTGTTTGTGTTTTCCAGACTAACTGTTGGTTTGGATTTTCTGCCTCTTGCAACCTAGACAATGCTGAGTAGTAGTAGAGCTGCCTTTTTCTGCATTTTCACTGCCCAGTTCCTGACACTGCCCTCAGCCTTTCTCATCCAGGTCTCCATGGTTTCTTGGTTGCTGGAAGTGGCCCAGAGTAGCTTTCTGAACTTATTTGCTGCAGACAAGTTTCTGTACCTGATAGACTAGAGAAGTGAAGTAGCGTGTTGCATAACTCATAAAGGTAACACTCCTGGTCAAGGACTCTTTCCACTACAGAACCTAATTGCATGATGACGCAAATTGCGTGGAGACTAGAGGTAGAAGATCAGCTAGAGCCCAAGAAACCAGCAAGACAACTATTGCAGAAATGAAGGAGAACTGGAAGTCATTACTGAAGATGGACCACAATCTACAAATGTGATTTCATTTAATCTCCCTTATCACTTTGCTTTTACTCACACTTTGCTTATGAGGCTATGAGGGGGTAACTACTTAGTCCAAAGTAATAGACTATGTTTAATGTAGACTCGTATGCTCCTGGCTGTCTCACAATGCCACCTTCTATAAGTGAGGTAAAAGGGAACTAGATTAGGCTAATGGTGGCCCCTAGAGAGCTGATGGGGGAGATAAAGGATATCAAAGCTCTTTCAAAGAAATAAAAGCATCTTCCCAAACTTTGCACTCAGTCTCAATATATTTTAGCCTTCCATGTCCATACAACATGGTTTGAGTGCCAACTGCCCAGGCTTTAAAACAGGAGATTTCTGAATTTCCGCCTTTGCCACATGCATTGTAGTGATACTCAGGGAAATTATTTAACTCTGAGCCTCAGTTTCCCTATCTTCCAATTGTCTACTTCTTAGTATTGCACGGATTGGAGATAATGCTTATAAAGCTCATATACTGTGAGCATCTCAAATAGGTACTTACTACATGAAACTATTTTAATATTACATAACCCAGAAAATTATTAATGCTTAACTATGATCTCCTTTGAGTAAATTTGACATATTTCTCTATATTACTTTGATCTGCCTCAGATCATCAGCTCGGCCTTCCTGGAGCTACTTATCTTCAAAGGATCAGAGAAAGTACTTTCAAAATGTGGACATAGGAAAGGTCAGAGATAGCATGTGAGGAATTTCAAAGATAATCCTATCTTTCTCTTTCCTCTGCCAGACTCTGTCTTTAGCTGGTTCAGAGTAATTTATATCTCTGGTTGCGTTAAAGTGTGTGGCATCATTTAGACACTGCAAATATAAAACCAATTTTGCTGCAACCTAATTGTAGAATGACAAGAGATAAATCTAGAAGATACATATAGTATGAAACGGCAGAGTGTGCCTCACTTCTGTAAGAACCACGCATAGGGGAACACTATGCTGCAAGTGAGGAATAGCTGACGTTGTGACTCATGCAGATTCATATATAAATAATACCAAGGACTCCTAGGATACCTGCAACTTAATTGGTTGCCAATTTACATATCGTAGGATAGATGAAGATCTGCAATTATTGTATGCTGCTAAATCCACCTTGATTTTCACCTAAAATCCTAGTGAAATGATATTGGGTATATGTTTTGAAACTTTGTCAACCTTTTGAATTGAGACTATATGTAAGAAATACAAATTCAGGTCAATAAATAAAAGTGCAATATTCTGAAATCATTAATGGAGTGAGTGTAAAAAAAACCTACAAAATAACCCCAGCTTGAAGTCAAGGGACTGTGTTTAAATTACAATTAAGTGCAGAAGCAAAAGATCACAACAAAACAAAAATCCTACACTTTGCAAGGTTTCATTTTAAATAGTTCCACATTCCAAATGGCAAATACAGAAAATCATGATTGTCAACCAACATTTATTGAGGACTATAGCAGGTATGTTGAACTTTGAATAATTGAATTGCACATTTTAAAAATAATCTGTCTTTTATGACAGAAATCAGGAAGTTCCTGGCATAATTTGACAGCGGCATTCTGCCTTTTTCCTGTCAGCACTGTGTGAGGCAATGCAATTAAAATCAAACTGTGATTTGTTTTGGCTGGTGAGGTTTTTCTCTTTTCTCTCTTATGTGGTATACATATTTGTCCACATGTTAAGTTTTATTATTAAAGAAATAAATGCGCACTTTAAGTAATTGTGTATTATTAGTACCAATGGAGATGCCTGTTGGGGATTGGACCCTGACTTTAGAACGGCAGTAACACCAACATTCTGACTGCTATTCCCTCTTGCTCTCTGAAGTTGTTTTCATTGCCCCCTCCCGCCTCCACCCTCCCTCCATAAAGGCAACAATCAAGCTGTCCCAGGCTGCCAACGACCCCTCCTGGCGGCAGCAGAGCTTGTGGGCTTGCTTCCTACCTCTTCCTGTCTCTTCTAAGGCCAGAGGAGCATCTCTCTTCTCTGGTTCACTGCTGACAATTTAGCCCCGGCAATATCTTTCCCTCACATACTGACCTATTTTTCATAATCATGAGGTCTAGTCCTCATCACTGCTACAAACACACATACCCATTTCCTTCTTTTATTTATTTATTTTTAAAAAATTATTTACAGTGGGGCCTTGACTTATGAGTTTAATTCATTCTGTGACGGAGCTCGTAACTCAAATTACTCGTATGTCAAATCAACAGTGAACGAGTGAGACACGTGATGCTGGGCTGATGTTGTGGCGTTCACTGTGACGTTCGCTGCGCCAACTAGCGGTGGGGTATCTGAAGCTGGCTCGTAACCTGAATTTTAGCTCGCAACTCAAAACAAAAAATCGGCCGAGAGACAGCTCGTATCTCGAAAAACTCGTTAGTCGGGACACTCGTAAGTCAAGGCCCCACTGTATTTTAATTGAATTTATTGGGGTGACATTGGTTCATAAAAACATACAGGTTTCAAGTGTACAACTCACTGCATCATGTGCTCATCACCCAAAATAAAGTCTCTTTCTGGTCCCATTTATCCCCCATTTGCCCACTTCCACCTACCCCCAGTCCCCTTTCCCTCTGGCTATCACTATATTGTTGTCTATTTCTATGTGATATATAGGGTGTCCCCAAAATATGTATACACACCCTTTGAATAATTATAAAGACAGCGTTTATTAAAATACATTTAATTTTCAAAATTGTGCTATCAGCTGTATACATTTTTGGGGGATACCCTTTGCATATGTATGTGTGTGTGCGCGCGCATGCGCGTATACCCCTAAAAGCCACCTCTGACAGCTGTGAGTCTGTTCTATGTATTCCCGAGTCTGTTTCTATTTTATTTATTAAATAATTTTGTTCATGATATTCCACATATAAGTGAGATCATATGGCATTTGTCTTTCTCTGGCTTATTTCACTTAGCATAATACTCTCTAAGTCCATTCATGCTGTTGAAAACAGTACGTTTTTCTTTTTACGGCCGAGTGGTATGCCATTGGGTAAATGTACCACAGCGTTTTCATCCATTTATCGACTGATGGATACTTGGGCTGTTTCCAGATCGTGGCTATTGTAAATAACCCTGCAATGAACATAGGGGTGCATATATTCTTTCGAATTAGTGTTTCAAGTTTCTTTGGATATATCCCCAGAAGTGGGATCATTGTGTCAAACAGCAGTTTCATTTTTAATTTTTTGAAGAAACTTTCACAGTGGCTGCACCAGTTTACATTCCCACTAGGGTTGACCTTTTCTCCACATCCTTGCCAGCACTTGTTTGTTGATTTATTGATGATAGCCATTGTGACAGGTGTGAGGTGATATCTCATTGTGGTTTTAATTTGCATCTCTCTGATGATTAGTGATGTTGAGCATTTTTTCATATGTCTATTGGCCATCTGTGTGTCCTTTTTGGAGAAATGTCTATTCAGATCCTTTGTCCATTTTGTCTTCTTGGTGTTGAGTTGTATAAGTTCTTTACATATTTTGGAAATCAACCCTTATCAGATGTATCATTGGCGAGTATGTCCTACCATGCGGTGGGTTCCCTTTCCATTTTGTTGATGGTTTCTTTTGATGTGCAAAGCTTTTTAGTTTGATGCAGTCCCATTTGTTTACTTCTGCCTTTGTTTCCCTTGCCTGAGGAGGAGATATATTAGCAAAAACATTGCCAGGAGAGATGTCTGATATTTTACTATGTTTTCTTCTAGGATTTTTATGGTTTCACAAGTTACATTTGTCTTTTATCCATTTTGAGTTTATTCTTGTATATGGTGTAAGTTGGTGATCTAGTATTATTTTCCCAAGGTACTGTCTTTACCTCATTGTATGTTCTTGCCTCCTTTATAAATTACTAACTGGCCATAAAGGCATGGGTTTATTTCTGTGCTCTCTCACGTTCTTTTATTTTATAATCATTGCACAGTAATATTCATGTTAAATTTTTTTCTCTTTTATCCGTATCTTCTTTCTCTTTATAGTTGGTTCACAATCACCCCAAAAAGAAACTTCCATTCAAGAAAAGGAAGCACAGTTAGATACAAAAGTAAAATTTTACAGAAATATCAAGATTTTCCTCCATAGAACTATTAACAGAATGAATTATAATTCCAGTACCACTATATTAATACAGTGAATTATGTTAGTGGATTTCTTAATATTGACCCATCCTTGCATTCCTTGAATAAAACTCACTGTGTATTAGTCTTTTCATGTCCTATTTAAGATTGTGCTGAAGATTTTTTACATTGATGTTGATAAGTGAGATTGATATGCCATTTATTTTGGTGTGGGAAATCATTGGTAGGTTTGGCATCGATGTTATACTCACATTATAAAAAGATTTTGGAACTTTTCCTATGATTTAAAATGCCTTGGTTGGGTAGATAGTACTTTGACAATTTTATTTTTTCCTCTACAGAGGTCAGTTTAGACTTTCTCTTGTTGGGTACATTTTGGTAAATTATATTTTCCTAAAAGTTAGGTTTTTAATCCAGCCATATTTTCTAATTCATTTTCAAAAGCTGAAGTGTTCTTTAAGATTCTTTTAAATTTTTTTGTTTCCATTGTATAATTTCTTATTTCTGCGATTGTAATTTTTAGCTTGATCAGGTCAGCTATTTATTTAATTTTAAAATAATTTTTTAATTTAAAAATCTGCTTTTGTATTTCAGTACTACTTTCTTTTTATCATTTTCAAACTCATTAATTCTTTTACCTTTTACTGCTTACTTTTTTTCCTTTGGTTTATTTTGTTATTCTTTGTTCTCACAGTTTGAGACAGACTCTTAATCCATTATTTTTTATCCTTCTTATTAATATACTACAAGCTATTAATTTTCCTCTGAGCCCTGTTTGACTTGTTTACTATAGGTTCTGAAATATAATGTTTTCATTACCATTGTTTCTAAAAATTCTCCAGTTTAGATTTCTTTTTTGACCCACGAGTTAATTAACAGAATATTTTAAAATTTTCAGGTGGAAGTAGCTTTGTTTTCCAATTCTGTTTTGTAATTTTTAGTTTATTGCACAATGATCAGAGGATGTTTTCTATATTTTTGAAATTTCTGAGGTTTTCTTTGTGGCTGAAAACATATTCACATATGTGAGTATGTTCCAAGGATACTTAAAAATAAGGTACAGTCCATTTTCAAGGTCAGAGTTTGATATAGATTAATTATAGCTACCTTATTAATTATGTTAATTATGTCTGTCAGTTTTTCTTACTTTTTATCTTAATGATATAAACTGATAAGCCTAAATTAAATTCTCTTACTAATAGTATATTTCCAAATATTGTTGCCTAGATATCAAATAAACATTTTATCTTCATTGTGAATTGAATCCTTTATAGTGTCCTTTGCAGCCTGAATTCTACCTTGTCCGGTAAGATGAAGTTCTGTGTTGTATGTTGTTGTTCAAATTCATCTAGTACACCTTTACCTGTTCTTTTTTTCCCCACTTTCTTGAGGCACTTTGTTTCAGGAGTGTCTCCTATACAGAGCCTGGAGTTAGGTTTTGTTTTGTGATTCAATCTGAGGATATATACATTTTTAAAAAAATGAGTAAAGTTATATGGATTGGTATGATAGATGTTTGGGTGTTGCTTCTGTTATATTCTTCTTGTCATATTCCTTCACAGAGGCTATTAATTGATTTGTTTATAATTTATGCTGAAATGCTTGATCATACTGGTAGATTATAGATGGCTGCAAATTCTGACTCTCCTGTCGATCAGACATGAGATCTCTGTCCCCTTGCCTTGGATCTGCATGACCTTTGTGACTGCTTTGATGAACAGAACATGGCAGAAGTAAAACTGTGCTAGTTTCAGTAACCAGGCCTTAGGAAACTGACAGCTTCTCCTTCCATTCTCTTGGAGCCTTCAGCTACCATGTGAGAGGGCTGAGACCGCCGTGCTGAAGAAGCTAGGTGGAGAGGCTTTGAGATCACATGGGGTGGACATATAGCTCAGCTCAGCCCAGGCATCACTGGCAAGGTGCTAGGCATATGAGTGAAGCCTTCTTGGACCTCCAGACCAGCCAATTTACCAGCTAAAAACTACCCACTGACCCCAACTGAAATCATGTGAAGCAGAAGAGTCACCAGCTGAGTACTTCCTGAATTCCTGACCCATAAAAATCTGAGATATAATAGTTGGTCATTATTTGACCAATTGGGTTTCAGGTAGTTTAGTCCAGAGCAATGGATAACTGAAATATTCACAATTTTCTCTGTCCTGGGGAACATTTCTTCCTCACAAGTATTCTTTGTATGTTGCTAAGTTTGCTTCTCTTTCCCCATTTCTTCCTCTGATATCTTTCTCTTAATGCTATTTCCCTTTTTCTTGTTCACCATTGAAAATGTTGCCTTTTCCTGGACCAGCTATGTACCAGGAGTGGCGGATGTGTAGGGTGGGGAGGCGCCAGAATCTCTTTCTAGGTTTCACATAATTTTTGTCTTACAAATATGTAAAATAGTTACATGGTTCCAAGGTTAAATCTACAAAAAAAACCACGTTATATTCAAAGGAGTCTAGCTTCTATCCTTGTTTTCTACCCAATTATTTCCTCTATTTTACAGGTAACCTTTTTAAAAATTTATGATTTAGATTTTTCTGCTTTTTAAATATGAGCAAATATATATTTATATTTTTCCTCTTAGATAAACAGAAGTCATTATAAATATTTTTCCTCATCTTATTTTTGTTTCACTTAACAATATCTCTTTGAGATTTCTCTATAATAGCTTAGTAACATAGTTCCCATTCCCTTTTTTTTACTGCATAGTACTCCATTACATGGCTGTACCATAGTTTATTCAATTAGTTTCTATTGGTAGACATTTGGGTTTTTTTCTGGCCTTTTACTCTTCCAAATGATGTTGCAATTAAAAACCTTGTTCATGCATCTTTTTGCTATTTTTGTCAGTGTGGCATAGACTATATTTCTGCAAGTATTTTTTAATTTAGAAATATCATTTAATAGCTCTTTTAGAGAGAATCAAGGAATGGTAAATTCTCTTATTTTATTTGTTTGAACATAAGTTTTGCTTTTACTTTAAATGATAGCTTTGTTGGGCAAAGACTTTTAAATTAATGTTTATTTTGTCTCAATATGTTAAGAATGGTACACCAGTGGCCTCTATTGTTGCTAATGAGTAGTTGGCTATTAAGATGTAGAGCTATTCCTTTATACGTAACCTGCCGTTTTTTCTGGTTGCTTTAAGATATTCCTTGGGTTTCAGATTTCCTATAGTTTCACTAAGATGTGCCTGGTCTGAATCTATTTTTATTTACTCTGCTTTTCATTGACACCTTAATTTGAAAGTCTTATCTTTCATCAAGTCTGGAAAAAAATCTTAGCCCTTTTTCTTTTCTATTATTATGTCTCCTCCACTCCACCTCCTTTACCCCACCGCCTTTTCCTTCTCATGCTCCTATTAGGTGTATTTGTACTTTCTCATTCTGTATTCTATGTCTCTTAATTTCTCTTTCTTTTTACAAAAATTCTTATAGTCTCTCAGTTTAGCAGTTTGGGAATTTACTTAAATATTTATCCACACTCACATTTTTTAAAGTTGCATTTACATTCTTATTAAGTTGTTTTTTAGTGCAAAGTAATTATGTGTGTAAAGATGTTTACTAGGATTTATGCTTGCCTTGAGAAGGTCCCTAAAGGATAAAGGCTGGCCGTAACCGGTTTCAGTGGATAGAGCATCGGCCTGCGGGCTGAAGGGTCCTGGGTTCCATTCTGGTCACGGCATGTACCTTGGTTGCAGGTTTGATCCCCAGTAGGGGGCATGCAGGAGGCAGCTGATCGATGTATCTCTCTCATCGATGTTTCTAACTCTGTAACCCTTCCTCTCTGTAAGAATCAATAAAATATATATGTATATTTTTAATAAAAGGATAAAAACTGAGGAAAATGAGGCATCAAGTACCTCACATTCTAACAAGAGCCCCAGCAACTGGAGCTTATTAAAGACAGTCTAGCTGGCTCTGCTATCTCCAGACATACCCAAGCGCTTAACTATATAATCAGAACATGAAGGAGAGAAGGAAATCATGAGAACCATGAGTCAGAAGTCTAGTGGAGTGTACTCTCCCGCCCCTCAAAACTAGGCGGTAGGGAAAGCAACAAGCAACATCGGCCCCCTCATCCCCCAGTTATATAGCAGACTTGACGTGCCTTCTGCCTGAGAGGCAAGTGAAGAGAACCTGAGAAAGATTACAGGGTGGAGCAGCCTGGGGGCTCCTGGGAGGTCAAATGCGCCTGTAGAAAGTAGCCTTGAATGAGTATTTTGCCAGATGCCACCTGAGAGGGAAGGCCACTGGGTGAGGAGATTGTAGTGGCAAGAGGTGGTGGGACAGAACTCCCAGGACTGAAGCTAAGATGAGTGTTGGAAGACGTGAGTCACTTTCAGCTGCTGTCATTCAGCAGAGGGCACAGCCCCAGAGAGCGTTTGGAGGAACGCATGAGGGGGTCCGCTGTGCTTGCCTTTCTGTTCCTCTCCAGAATCATTTGATTCTTTGATCAGTAGCTTTAATGTTACTGCATTAGGATAGATCCCTTTCCTTGTTTTATTATTTTGTCCCCCCCCCCCTCCCCATTTATTTGCAGGTGAATATCTTTATTGATGTTTGCTGGTCTTCAGTACTTTTTCTTTATTTTGTTTGCCCTATTAATCTCAACACTGGCCTGTTAACTTGTTTAGGCTATAGTTGACATGCAGCTCCCTGGAATTTGATGTGAAGTTTCATATTTCACACTAAAAGGAGCCTGCTTTAGCCCACCTAGCGCTCACTGCTGGCTTCCTCCTGTTTCCAGGCGCCCGGGCACCTCCCTCTCCTGCACTGACTTGAGCCCTCCTTTGCAGCTGGAGCCTCTCTCCCGATGCTCCTCGTCACCAGCCCTCACATGCACTTTGCGCTCCAATGAAGGGGCCACTCATGCAATCAGGTAGGAAGGCATCGATTTCTCCAGAGTGATTTATACCCTCTGATAATTGAGCTATCATCAGTGACACTGCTGAACACGCAAAAGAAAGCAGCACCTCTAGTTACAGGGAGAGCTCAGTCCTTGGAAGCGTCTGGAAATGGTGACAGGTCTATTGGATATCAAACTAAAATTCTAGCATCATCAGGGGCCCCTGGGCAGCATATGTGACTTTAAAAGAAATACGTTATATTCAATAAAAATCCTGCTAATGAGAACTGAACTTTAAGAGGAGGACATGGGTGAAGCCAAAAGATACCCTTGAACCTTAATATCACCCCATATTCTTTATGATTCTTTTGATAAACAGAGCTTGTTAGGAAGGGAGATATGCTCTCCTCTCTCATGGTCTTATTACACCCCAAAGCACAGATACACGTCATCAACCACGGAAGCACTGTGCGGCACAACAGGTGGCTGGGAGTGTTGGACTTGACAATCAGAGGCTTGGGTTTGAATCTTGACATGGATGTTTGCTTGCGTGACCTTGGGCAAGTCACTCACCCTTTTTTCGCTTTAGGGTATTTTGTGTGTGTGTGTGTGTGTGTGTGTGTGTGTGTGTGTGTGTGTGTGTGTGTTTGTGTTTGTGTTTAATAATAACACTATCTTACTGAGTTGGGGTGAGGATTCATGGGAACATTAATGCATAGAATCACTTGGAACCTGGCCTATAAGCTCACATAGTTGACTTCTCTTTGGACCATGAGAACAAAACCTACATTAGAATAAACTTGATTTATTTTTCTCTTCTCTTTGCTTTTTGAAATTTCACTGACTGGAGAGAAAGTCTTCAAGTTAAATTGTTGGATAACGGTGTGCTGAACTTTATAAGTACTGAAAATAGAAAGTTAAACAGAAGTTGTAAGAAGGTTGTCTTCTGTGTAAACAGTGAGTCATGGGGTTTCTAGGTCATGGACCCTCTATTTATTGTCTTACCTTAGGCTGACCCCATTGGATGACAGCACTAAGAATGACGATTTCTCTATCCCCAGAGCAATGGAAGACAGAGGAGGAAAGACTAAATATCTAGATTAGAGTTTTTAAGACTGGGGACCACCTGACCAGGTTTGTCTTCCTGGTTGGAGATAATATGTAGAAGGCAAATAATAGGCACATGAAACTTTGCGTTTCCTCCCTTCCTGGCTGGGGAAACCCACCAGCCCAGAACCTTGGATCTCTGACTGTCTTCCCCTGGCTTCCTGCTGTCAGGGTTTGGCTGTGGTTTAGAATGGAAATGTTGAAATTTAGAGCATGGATTTGGAGTGAAGACAGACCTGGACTCGATTCTGGCATATGGTCAGTGCCCTGTAAATTGTGTCTATTATTTTTACCCCAAATTCAGCTTTTGTACTTTAGTCACATTGATCCTTAATCTTCCTTTGAATGTTTCTGTGTAGAGGAGCCTGGAAGTGATTAGTTTTAGATTCTTAGCTTTTATATTCTGCATTTTGAATTCTGTCCATGTAGCCAACCTACCTGTGCTAATTGCAGCACTGTCAATACAGAAGGCGTTTCTGAGATACAGGGTCTATTCCAGAGCATTCACAGGGAATTGACAGGTCATTCTGGGATGGGCTCCATTCTACTTTCCAAATTTAGCTTTCCTTCTCAGACCACTCCAGAATCTGTCAATTTAAAGACCCTCACTTTAGTAGCAGGGTTTTATGTAACAACACCCCTCCCCTCTACATATCTCCCAGTTTGGCTGGGAAATCTATAATAATAAAAGGCTAATATGCAAATAGACGAACGGTGGAACAACCAAACAACCGGTCACTATGACGTACACTGACCACCAGGGGCGTGTGCAGAACATGGTGGGCATCAGCCACAGCGGGATGGTGGAGCAAGTGAGTTGTGGTGCCAGACCAAGGTGGCGTGCCGGTGGCTGTCATCTGGGCAAGCCTCTGGTGGTTACTGAAAATTCTTTGCTCCCGTGCACCATGGTCACGCCAGGTGCTCGCATCTGCTGCCGGCGCCGGAGCTGGGCAGGAGTGCAGAGGATGGGCCGAGACCCACCCCTGGGCCCACCACAGCTTCATGGCCCACAGCTCCTTTCAAGGTGCACGAATTCGTACACTGGGCCCCTAGTCTTATAATAAGGGGTCAAGGGACAATGATGCCTGGTTTTAAAAATGTACATATTATTGCTTCTCTTCGTGTCTGTTGACCAAAGTTTTGCCACCCTATAGTTAGAGACACTTAGGATTTTACCAGCTTTTCTGTTGTTTTATGTTGGCATCCTCCTTGGCCTCAGGAGCTTCCTTTTCTCCCCCTTCTGACATGTTTTTTTCTTAGTGGGCACCCTCCTTTCCTGGCCATAACTCAAGTCATCCTTCCTCTGGGATGAGATGATGATAATAGTAATAGGTAAGCCTTACTGAACATTTACCATCTATTAGACACAATTACAACCGCTTTATATATTCGAATACATTTAATACAACTGAAATTGATGCAATTATTATGTCTCTCCATTTTACAGATGAAAAACTGCTGCAATAGAGGTCAGTACCTTGTACAGCTGCAGCAAGTGGACAGGTTAGGCCACGGGGTTGCCGGCACATTCAGGAGCTGACCCAGGAGAATTTCCTCTCTGGGTGCCTCTGGGCTCTGGGCAGTGATGTCCCAAACCCTGGCTCACTCAGACCTGAATAAGGCGCTCCTTATCACCAGCAAGAGCACAATGTGAGAACATCTCCTACACAATTTACAAAATGCTGGAACAATAGGTCATTTTTGCAAATCTCTTGAAAAGCAAGTCTGCCAGGCAACCTTTATGACATTACCTTTGTACTCAGAAAAAAAATATTATGAAGCAATAAACAAGAAAACACTAAAATGAGGTCACCTCCGTCCTCTTAATAGTGCTGAGAAGGCATTTTTTAGAGTTTGCTTTCCAAACAAAGAAAGTTGAGCTAAAGAAGTCACTTCCATTTGAAAATCAGGCGAACGTCAACAACATTGCTGCTTATGAAATGGAAAGACAGGAGGGTATCTTCCCATGCAAACTGATTTCTAAGGCCAACAACAACACAAAAAGAGACAGGATTCAGTCCAACAACAGGTAATTTTGAAAAGAGTCAATTTAGGAACCACCCACTAAGCAGGGATTAGAAGGCTAGAATTATTTTTTGGTTAATTCTGAAGCTGACTTGTGGAGACATAGTCTATGTGGGGAAAAGGGGCTGTGATTTGAAACATGCCGCTGCCAACCAAACAATGAAATGAAGAGAACAATAAACAAAGGAAACCTTCGCAAAGGCTCTCTTCATTTACATTCTGAGATTACTGGCCTCATCTCTCTGCTGAAATAGCCTTGCATTACAGGCCGTCCAAAAGCATAATCAGGTGCTAGCGGGAGCTTTTGCTCCAGCAAACTGCGTGAAGAATATTTGAATGCTGCCAAGACTATAGGTGCCTGTTTCAAGTTGTCATAGAATATGCTATAACGTGTCATAAATAAGGGAGGTGTATTTATAAATCTGGCATTAAAAATGTGTTCCTAAAATATCTCGTGTGTTCCCCGGCCATGTCAGCCTAGAAATAATGTTTAGTATTTGTTTATGTTACTGGACCACCCCATGAACCTGGGGGAAACATGTTAGAAAAAAAATTATAGCTACGCCAACTATTCTGGGAGATACACGAGCCCTCCATGTTTATCAGGTTGAGGGCACTGTATTTTGATGTCAATAAGCAATTTTTCCAGCCTGGTCTCCTGCCCGACCCTTTTAATCCATCAATATATTATTAGAGATAAAGTTGGTGGATGCCTGCTGCAGTTAGAAGATAAATGACATCTCTGAAGTCAGGCATTAAAGACTAGATTAAGGCCTTGTGACACCGTTTTCAGTGCTCATCTGTGCACTTCTGTTCAACCTATCACACTGAGTGACAAGAAAGAAAAATAATGAACTGGGCCAGGGGAAGAAGAAGGAAAAAAAAAAAAGGCAGAAAAAGAGAGAGATTTTCCCCCCCAAACACACAAGCTACATCAGTTCATACTTGGGATTAGACTGCATTTAAAGAAAGAAAAAAAAGAAAAGAAAATGGGAAATTGGGAAGACAGGGAAGGGGCTGTTCTATAAAGATGAAAATAGGCAGGCAAAGGGGGCATGAAAGCAAGAATTCCATTTCTGCCTGTGGCTTTTGCCTGCCATCCCGTCTCTCCCATGCAGACGTCTCCCAGTTGGCATCCAGTTGGTCTAGGAATCTCCGTCCCCGAGTAGGGAGTGCTGACATAAATCTTGTTAAGAGGCAGTGCTCGGTGCTAAATCTTAGTGAGTTATGCTCTTCCACTTCCGCCAAAGGATTTCCTTTGCACTGCTACTACGACTGTCCTGGTTGGAGGTATTAAAGACTTTTGTAACTGTCTTCTGATAGTGATTTGAATCAGGGTCCTGAGTTGAAAA
This sequence comes from Myotis daubentonii, assembly GCF_963259705.1. Lineage (NCBI taxonomy): Eukaryota > Metazoa > Chordata > Mammalia > Chiroptera > Vespertilionidae > Myotis > Myotis daubentonii. The sequence goes on along the minus strand of NC_081853.1, from coordinate 30,193,246 downwards.
GCACAGGGTGTCCCAACAAATGAATACACACTTTAACAGCTGATAGCTCAATTTTGAAAATGAAATGTATTTTAATAAACACTGCCTTTATAATTATTCAAAGAATATGTATACATGTTGGGGACACCCTGTATACATGTTGGATTTCCTCTGATTGCATGGAAAACAGCAGCCACAAATTAACTGCAAGGTGCAAGCAAAAGGAAAGGGAGATGCAGGCCAAGGGAGAGGGCATTAACTATTGGAAAGGGCCCATGTTTGTGGGCAGGGGCCCAGGGTCTACTCAAAGGCTGATTATGCCCTAGTTCTCTTTCTCAATAATTTATGTAGAATAAAAAGGCCCTCCTTCCCATATGCCATGCCATATTTATGAGGATAGAAAGGACAGTGTCCCTGACCTCTCTTGCTCCCAGTGCTTCAACAGTCCTCATTAGAATTCAAGTCATGACACATTTATATCCATCATGGTGTTCCTGGCACCCTCCATGGCGAAATACATAGACGGTCCTCACTGATGTTTGGTAACTGACTGACTGGACAGATAACTTCCAAATACCCATCTCTTGCCCCAACCTCTTTCCCAAGCTCCTGTGGGACATCTCACGTAAATTCTTCTGCCATCATTAATGTCCGCTGTTGCCAAGTAAACACGTGGCTTTCTGGCCCTGAGCAAACTTCTCCTGCTGTTCACCCATCTCTTCATTCAGGGTCAATATATTCTATTTGTTTCCAAGTCCTGGCCTTTCCTTTCCCTCTTGCAAGAGCTTGTTCCATCCTCACCTCTTTCTTTAGTCCTAGTTGAAGGCCTCTTTGTCCCAAGTTTTATCTCCCAGGTCACCATCTGCCCTTCAAATTTATCATAGCACTCTAACCAGATTGCTCTTCCCCAAACTCTTCTTTGATTATGACATTCCCTGCTCAAAATCTCCCACCCTCTAAAAATAGTTCACATTTCTTATAGCAATAAGACCCTCAAAAATGTGATCCAATTGGTTTTCTAGTCTCACCTTTTTCTCTTCTCTAAAACTTAGGCTTCAGCAAAGGAGTTCACATGCTTCTGATATGGTAATCATTTACTTGTCTTATTTGCTACCCTCTACTTATTTGCTATTGTTCTTCCTTGTCTTGAAATTTTCTCCCTACAATCTCTAGCTAGTCCCAATTCTGTACCTCCCTGGCTCACTCTCCTCCTTTCCCACGTGGCTATCCTTGTCCTCCCTCAGTTATACATGGTACCTTATGTTGGCAGAATACTCTTAGTTCTAAGTGACGTAACCTAGTTTGGATCAGAAAACGGATTAGAAGGCTTGGTGATCATGGAAAAGGCAGGCTGCTTCTGGGTCTCAAGGAATCCAACCAAAAGATTGTATATCCTTAGAATGCCTTTTTTTTTTTTTTTTTTTTGCCTCTGCTTCTTTGGGAATGTTGAATTCTTTCCCTCTACCTGATGGAAAAATTCTTCCACACCAAAGGCAAACTTGTAGAATGGGGAAATTCTTTTTTTTTTTTTTATTGCTTAAAGTATTACAAAGGGTATTACATATGTGTCCTCCCTCCCCCCCCCCCCCGCCCTTGACAATCCCCTGGCCTCCCCTACCCCCCAGTGTCTTATGCCCATTGGTTATGCTTATATGCATGCATACAAGTCCTTTGGTTGATCTCTTAACCCCCTCCCTCCTGGCCCCCAACCCTCCCCGGCCTTCCCGCTGCAGTTTAATGGCTCTAATCTCATATTTTTACCATAAGACACAAAATGATATTTGGGCTCTGACTGCAAAGGTAAAAGTCCTGGACAAGACAATGGATCAATCCAGCAGTTATCAGATGTCCATCCCTGGGCTGAGAAAATAAGGCTGGGAGTTGGGGGGGAAGGTACTATGATTGGTCCAGCCTAGGCATATACCAGGTGGTTGTGGTTGATTGTGAAAATGGCCATGATCTTTCACTCCTCCCTGTGACTTTATGGCTCTTTCCATCAAGAGGTGGATCCTATTTCCCCATTCCACAAATCTGGGCTGACCCTGGTCATTGCTTTGGTGTCAATAGAATGCAGCAGAAGTGATGCTGTATCCAGATCAAGGTGTCAACCCACAAATTCATTAACTACATAAATGGTTGCTGCTCTAAGCCACAACGTTTTGATATGTTTTATTATGCAATGGATTTAATTGGCACAAAGGTGGAATCTGTAATGACATCTCCTCTCCTTGGAACCACATAATTTAGAGTAGGAAAGTATTACCCAGAAGCAGGAAAATTGTGTTTTGGGCAGACAAAACCATGGAGGGTCAGATCCAGTCACTCCCAGGCACTTAACACAGGTCTACTGCATTCTCTCTTCTCGCCAACTAGTCAGTGGACTCCTTAGGACAGTGTCCAACATGGTTCATCTCCGCTAATGATTACCAGAGGCGAATCTTAGGGAAATGGGTAACGAGATGGGATTTATGCTGCCATAATGCCAATTTGTGAATGTATAAGACAAAGATTTTATTATTGACTTACCATTAAACCTTAGAACTCTAAGAATATTCCTGAAAAACATTTTCCATGTGCTACATAAAAATGCAAATTTGGAGCCATGTCTCAGCAACAGTTCTGATAAAATTCAGGATTAAACCACCTCATATAAAGGAAATACTTCCAGCCGTGTTTACAATGCAGTTTTTATCCATTATTCCCACAGAAACTAAGCCTACTTTGTCCATCACAGCTGAGACATCCATGGCTACCATGTGAACATCCACGATGAATCAGAATCTTCGTCCACTCAGACTGCTATATAATAAAAGTGCTATATACTGGGGGCATAAACAACAAGCATTTATTTCTTGCAGATTTTGAGGTTAGGAAGTCTAAGACCAAGGTGCCAGCAGATTTGGTGTCAGCAATTTTAACTTGAAAACAAGGCAAACAGATTTTTCAATAAAGCCAAAGACATAGGTTTGTGTAGTAGGTTGAGTAGTATCTCCCAAACTTTAAAGTTCACCAGAATGTGGCCTTTTATGTAATAAGGGTCTTTGCAAGTCTAATTATGGTAAAGTTTAAGGTAAGCTTAGATTGGATTATGGTGGGTCCTAAATTCAAGGACAGTGTCTTTAGAAGAAGAGAGGCACACAGAGAAGAGTAGTCCATGTGAACACAGAGGCAGCAATTGGAGTTACGCTGCCACAAGCCAAGGAATGGTAGGAGCCCCAGAAGCTGGAAGAGGGAAAGAAAGGATCCTCCCTAGATCCTTCAGAGAGAGCATGACCCTGCCAACACCTTGAGGTTGGACTTGAGGCCTCCAGAACTGTGAGAAAATAAACTTTTGTTTTAAATTACCCAGTTTGTGGTAATTTGTCAGGGAAGCTCTAGGAAACTAAGGCAATGATTAACTACATTGTTCTGGCTATGTTCACATCAAACCAATCCATATTCTGCAAATCATCTTCCACAGTCCAACAGTGACCACAGTGACCCCTTGAGAACGTGCTGATACATGTGCCATTGTCCCAGCCATGTGCGCATACTTCAGTTCAGTATGTCTAAACTAAAATAGAACATCAACTTACTCCCTCAGCTGGAGATCTGGACAAAAAGTTTTTCTCCCTAAAAGGATCTGGATGGTGCTCATCTAAAAGACTGGAGTTATAACGTAATTGAACCCTACCCCATTCATTATGCCTTTCAAAATTCTTCCAGATTTTTGATTATTTCTTCTCATGCGTCATGTCCTGGATGCTCCATGGTTATCTCACTCTGGAGGCAGTGAGTTCTCAACTGGCCATGGAAGTCCTACAGATCTTTCATGAACTGAGCCTGTCATGGCCTACACAAGAAAACCCAGATCATCAGTGCCTGTGCAGCAGGGAGCCTGATTAGGGAAGAACCATGCTCAGGGAGGCAGGAATCGGGTCTTTCACCCTGAGCCATTCCCTTGGACAGAGATCATTTTAACAGCAGGGACCCAGATCCCAGCAATAGAGGCCACTTCTGCAAGTCAGTGAAACGCAGGAGAGACCTCTGCAGAAAGGGAATGGGAGCAACCCTAACCAGTCCTCTCACAGGCAAAGACCTTTCCAGAACACACTGTTCTGGAGCTCAGACTTATAAAGTCAGATGCAGGATTTTGGCCTCTCCATGGCAGACAAAGCCAGAAGAAGCCATTCCATGTCTCTAGGCCAAGGGAAGGCAGCCAGGCCCACCACCCTGCCCGAGACAGGGCCTTCCCTTTGTCCCAATCCCTGCCTTTTCCTGGGGGCCCCTGGAACCAGTCACTCTATTGTTGTGCATCTCAGTGTTTTTTTTTTTTTTTTCATCTGCATGTTTGAGAACTGAATAATGTTGACCTTATGGGCAGGAATACTAAGTAATTTTCATAAAGAATTATGAAACAAGACAGATATGTCTAAAAACCATGCCACTTGTTTTCACAGCTCTTTACAGAGCAGATGTACTTGTGTGCCTATGCCCTCCACATGGCTTCTGATCATCTGGGAGCTTTATCTCTCTTATCTGGCCACAGTGAGTTATCTCAAATACACCTTCAGATTCCCTGGCTGACACAGAGTCTCCTTTTCCTTCTAGCGCCTTCATCATCACTGTCTCCTTTTGAAGATTCTTTTTTTTCAACGCTCTTTCAAAAGATTACTTTGTCACAATTATTCAGGAAAGGGTTTTGCGCCTGTAGGAAATATTAATAGACTATTATGAGGTCCTACAACTAATTTTTCCACACATATCATCTGTCTTTGCATGGTTATTAAACTTCAACAATATTTCATGCAATGCTTCCCTGCTAAATTAATTTGGTTCCTTCTTTTCTGGCTTCTTCTTTTCTGTCCACAAGCTTTAAAATTAAATTGAATCTTCATAATTATAGCTTTTTGTTGTTCTCCTTCATATCTTTTTCTTTTTTTCAATTTCTCTATCAAAGGAGCAATAAAGACATAAAGAACTAAAATTATAACTCTAAAAGACCCAAATGGTCTGGAGTTTGATGGGCTTGAGGTTGGGTACCTTTTAAGTAGGAGGAGAGAGGGTGAGAAATTCAGACCTGCCTGGAATGTAGATAAATTGGCTCTGATTTATCCTGGGGCATTGAAAACAAATGAGAAATGTTCTCTCAATCATGAAACTTTCATGGTTGCTGTAGTGGTCTTATTTGTGTCAAGTGATACTCTAATTTTTTTTTTAAAGTAAATATTCTCTTTATGTTTACAGAGAGAGAGAGAGAGAGAGAGAGAGAGAGAGAGAGAGAGAGAGAGAGACACCTAGACACATATTTTACTCATGGTTAAATTTTTCCAAAGTCATATGTAATCTCTCTCCCAATCCTTTTCTTAGCCACCAAGGAATATTCAATTTTATGTTACATATCTTGAAACTGGTAAATGAAGAGTTGTAACAACCTTAGTGCTTAGGGTTGACCCAGCCAAGACACCAACCAAGGGGCTAGTGGGAAATGGAACCAGGAAGGAAGCTCTCATAGGAGGCTCTGAGAATCTGAGGTAAGAGCCAGTTAAACTTCACTAGAGAAACCAGACACTCAAACCCAAACACTTCATTAGGGAAACGTGGGCAGAGGAGACTCAACCCCCTTCCACTTTCTGCCCCCAGGCTCACCGTTTTATGAGCTTCCCCATAAGAGAGAAGAAACTGCCAACCTGATAGGTCAGATAGACGTATCTATCGGATTGGGCCATTTCCTGTGGGATTACTGTGCTTCAAAGGGCAGCACCCATGCCCAGCTTTTGCTCAGATGGAAGCAGGGCCTCCTTGGGCAAGGTAGCCATCTTTGTGAGTCTGCCATTAAAAAAAAAAAAAAAATATATATATATATATATATATATATATATATATATATATATATATATATATGTATATGTATATCACTGATTAGCTGCCTCCTGCATACCCCCCAGCACCCCCTCCCCCTACAGGGATTAAGCCTGCAACCCTGGCATGTGCTCTGACCTGGAATCGAAACGTGACCTCCAGGTTCATAGGTCGATGCTCAATCACTGAGCATGCCAGCCAGGCTACCCTTTGAATCTAAACTGTAGGCTGGGTAGGGGATTCAAGGTCCACCTTGGTGCTTGGTGCCTCTATCTATCACCATTTCTTCAGTCAAAAAGCTGCTTTCTTCAGCTAAGCTTCACAGAGGAGACAGGCATTTAGCCGTGCTGGTGCTGGCTTAGTTATTAACAAGGAGATGCTATAATTCCTGCTCTGTCCCTGAGGCAAGGTTGGAAGGCAGGGCAGGATTTTGGTGACCCTAGGACTCTGCCCATAATGTCACAATAGAGCTAACATTTTACCTCTAATCCATAAGAGAGAGACCAAATATAAATGTGGAGTCAGGTAATATTCAGTGTTGGACAGAGATATGATCACCGAGAGGCCAGATTTAGGATAAGGGTGAGCATCTTGGACCACTGCTTTGAACATCAATAGTTATTTGCATTTCATAGTACAGGGCTGTGGATTTTATGGTATCTGATGTGTCAGTCTGGGTTAAGGCCCATGAAAAAGTAATGTATTAAACAATAGTGTGATTAAATCTCAGACAAATATTTAATTTACTTAAGAAAAGAAATTGAAACAGGACTAAAAAAAAACCTTGTAGTTTTCAACACACTTGCAAAGGAAGAAGAGGAAGAACACAGAGAGGAACTAGTCCGTTCTTTTCACACAATGAAGAAACTGAGGCCCAGAGGAGCTGGCTGGAGTCCCCAGCTCTCCCCACACCCAAATCAGACCCTACTCCCCAGGCTCCACAACCCCATGAAGGCTACGATGTGATTGCAAAGCAGTGTGTCCAGGTATTTGATCCTCAGGGGTCAAAGAAGGAATGGCACAATTCTGGGGTCCATCTGGTCCCACTGTGAGGCCAGAGCTATAGGTATGAGTATCTGATTGAGAAGTAAAAGTTTCAGTGCAGAGACTGGGTGAAAAGGGGCCATAAATTACCAAATTTATTTACTTCCACTGAACCCAAATCAGATGAATTTAAAATCTCAGTCAATTTCATTGAATGGGTACAAATCAGATACTTCTCTGGAATGAGTGGGGGCTCACCTGGGAAGAGGACACAGACCCTATCCCCAGGTTGCTCCCCCTTTCTCCAAACACATACCCCAGACCCCAAGCAAGGTGTACTGTGAGGAGTGGTATAGGAGAATTAAAGAATACTATTCTAGCCACAATTTATTGAATAGTTGCTATGTATCAGACTTTTTCTAAGTCTTTTGACTAGATCATTTTGTTTGACAAAGAGAAAAGTGTGGAGGAAGAAGATAACACACATTCATTTAGTTCACTTGTTCCTTCATTCACAAACATTCTCAGACCAGCCACTCCCTTCCAAGCACTGCACTAAGCACTGAGACATACAGTGAATAGGACAGTCGACATTCAATAGAAAAATGTATTGTGAATTGTGAAATGCAATATAAGGTTGAACACTTTGCAGTGTATAATTCTGATGGGTGACTCTGGGTGGGAAGGATCTTACTGGAAGAAGTGATTTGTCAGCTTTGGCTCCAGTTTCTATAGGAGTGGTGAGGGCATACATGGGCAGCAGGGAGGCCCAGTGCCCTGTTGGGCGAAGGAGCATCATGTATGAGTCTCGGATGGATTACCTGCCAAGGGCTGCCTGGGAGGCTGAGTGAGTGGAATGGTTGTAGGGAAGAAGGTTCAAAATCCCCCAATGGTTGTGAGCAACAGAGGTTCTGTCTCTATCGTTTTCCTCACCTATTCAGACTCTCATCCAGTCTCTCTCTTTTTCCTTTTGCCAGCCACCCCGTCTCTACCACCAGCTTAAACTGTCTAAAGCTCAACTTCAATCATACTAATAATAGCTAATACTTATAAAGCCCTTACTCTGTGTACCTTTCTAAGCTCTTTATAGTTGTATAAATTAATTTAATCTGCACAACCCTAAGAGGTAGGTACTATTATTATTCTCATATTACAAATGTGACAACTGAGACCCTGGGGTGTGACTTGTCTCAGGTCCCAGGGTAAAGGGGAGAAAAGGGAGAAAATAAAATCCAGGCAGCCTGGCTCAGGAGCCTGCATTCTGAGTGACCAAGCCAGGCTCTACTGCCTCTTGTGTTATCCTCCAGTTCAAACACATACCCCAGTTCACTACTCAGTACCACATAAATCCAAACGTTGGCTTGTAACCTGGCTCCCACTGTCCTCTGTGATCAATCACTCTACTCCAGCAGGCAAACAGAATTACTTCACATCCTTTAACATTCATTAACACTTGGCTTCTTGCTCTGCTTTTCACCTCTCCACCCAGAATATCCTTTCCAACTCCAAATTCTACCCATATTCAATGGCTACCTGAAATGCCACATGCTCTATAAAGACCCCCTTGATTCCTGAGTTGAAAAGATGCTCTCCCTCCTCTAATCTCGCATAATACTTTTTAGTTCACATGTATCTTAACACCCTTATATAATAAACACTTGCAATACTTTATAATATAACTAAGGTGCACATGCTTTATTTCCACTTGATCTATAAGCTGCATGAGGCCCTCTCCTCTGTGTTCCTCTCAACCCCCACCCCAGCTCCCATAATTTTTCTTCACTGGAGTCCCCACCCCCATCCCCAACTTTCACATTTATTTGGCAGCGCCCATGACACAATTCACACTCATGGCTAATAACCAGGTGTCCTCGTTCGCTCAGGACTGGGCTGTTTAACATCTGTGGTTTGGGTGTCATTATCAGTAGTGGACCCTCTCACTTTCAAAAGTATTACAGTATGGAAAATAAATCATGGTTGCCCCACTAAAGGCCACTCTCTAGACTGGGCAGTATGACATTATGTTATTGTGGTTAAGGGCTTGGGCTCTGAGATCAGACTTCTTGGGTTAGAAATTGAGATCTGCCACTTACTGGCCATGTAACCCTGAGCAAGTGTACCTTGGAATCTTCTGTAAAGTGGGTATCACAACAATCTCTCAGGCTCTGGGGAAGATCAAATGAGTTAATCACAGACTTACCGGCACGCTGTAATAGCGCTCACCAACAGGGGGCCCATGAGTTTGGGCATCCACTTGTCAAACTGTTCTTTACCAAGTGTTAATTGTCTTTATTCATAAATCTGTGTGTGACAGTTGTGCTGAATAGTGTAACCATGAAATTGAGTTAAATGTTACATGAACTGATGATAATGGTGAAAGAAGAAGAACTGTTGCTTCTTTGAACATTAAATTAAATGCTTGGGACTCAATAAAGATGAGTCACTAAAAAATAGCTGTTGATTTAGCTGTGAGAAAAACCACGATGGAAGAGATTGAGGGGGGAAAGCATAAACATCTAGAAAGTCTGTGCACTTTGATTGCTTCATAAATGACTTTAAGTTCTTGCTGTACTTTATGGAGACTGAAACTGGCAATTGGGGGGGATGCATTTCTACCGATGTGGTTTGTACAAGACAGGGTAGGCAGAACTCCATCCGCGCATGAGCATTAAAAGAAAAGACCTTCGCCCTACATCAACATTCTGGTGAATAAATGTACATTTGTGTGTTTTAGTTAAAATTAAACATGCAAGGTATGTTTATGCAACTTTTTATTTTCAAAAGCTTCACAGCTTTAGTGGACTTTTTCAGTAACCACCGTCTCCTATCTGGAGAGTGTTGGCTAAGACATTTCTGAACACTTTCTGAATGAATGAGCGAACAAATGCATGGGCTGAGAGGGTGGTTGCAGGAAATGCTGTTGGCTTTGTTCATGTTCTCTTGGCCCTCATCTCTACATGTCAAGCCTGCTTACTGTGAATACCTAGCACTTTCCACCTGAGAGCATTTATTTTTGGCTCTGGGAATGTCAGGAGTGAGTGTGGGAGAGTCCATACCCCAGAAATTAGCCCTTCCTTGAACAGAGGGAAACTTGGTGAATAAATGACTCAGCTTCCTCACCCCGCCGCTGAGATACCTGAGGCATATTCTATAGTTGCCCACAGTGGTGACTTACTGGATAATGCAGCCTCTACTGGCAGCCTCCCCTTCTCTGCCTCACTTCCTTACTCTCTTAATGATGTTTCCTGAAATCATCTTCCAGAAAAACTACTTGTTCTTGAACTCTTGTCTCAGAGTCTGCTTCTAGAGATACCCGGAGTGAGATACCGGCCCACGCCGTAGGGCCCAGGACAATGCCTTACACAGAGCTGTAATAATAGAAGCTGCATAAACTTGATCAAACCAAAGAGCACAAATTTACTTAGAACAAGTTTTTAAAAAACACTTGATTTGATCAAGGAAACAATATTTAGATTTTTGGACAACAAAATGCTACCATTTTAGTTGTTATCAGACCAGTTAGCAGAATACTTAAAAAAAAACATTCCATTCTTTTTCCTGTCTCCATGCAGCCTTTGAGACGTTTGAGCCTTTAGCTTCAGATGCAGACTCGAGAAAGTCAGTGAGCTCTGCTTTATTTCCTGTCCTCCTGTGTTCTGATCAAACAAGGAGGCTGTTCTCTAAAGGTCTGTACGGAGCTGCTCCAGCCTCAAGTTGGGTGAGAGGCAGGGCAGTGGGGAGGTCCCTGCAATGGATCCCCAGGCTCCCAATAATGGGTCACGTGTCTGTGGGTCACAGAACCCTCTCTGAAGCTCAGTAGACTCTTCTAATAAAAGAACTCAAGCCCCAAGTGGTTCTGATGTTTATAACTGTGTCTGAAAACCTCTCACTAATTCCCCAGCTCACCACATCCTATCCTGAGCACATGGCTTCGACTGTGTATTCCAGGATGAGCGTAAGGCCCCAGGCACCATGCCAGGCCTGATGAGGTCTGTAGATTCATGTGAGCAACAGCAGCTGCCTGGGATGTTATCCAGCGCTCCATCAAACCTCAACAACTGCCCTGGGATGGCTGTGCTGGCTGAGACTGCCCACTGTAGCCAGCGGAAGCCCCCACACACCTGTGGTTAATCCCCTAGAGCAGCAGTTCTGGCCATTGAAGAGCAGGTGACATCCGGGCTAGGCATGGCAAGGTGAATAAACATTGCCCAGTGCCCGGCCAATCGCCAGTCCCCTCATTCTGTATTTTTTTTTCCTTGGGCAAATTTGGTTTCCTGAAATTAATTATTCAACAGGAGGTGACAGCCAGTGTATAGCAGCACTGTTGGAACAGAGAATAAAGAGGCACATTGGACACAGCAGCTGCACCTCCCAGACCCTGAAATTTAAGATCTTTATAAATGATCTGTTAAAACTATAGTGACGATAAGCTTATGAATCATGATCTATATTAATCAGGGCTGCTGATATGGAAAGATTAATTGAAACGTGCAGTTCTACACAAATGATAAAGTGGTAACAATTTAATATCAGACAAGAAGAGTGAAGAAATTACACTCCAAGCTTCATGCATCATTACTATGGATATTAATATTTTACCCAGTGCAACAGCATCAGGAATCATAATGAAAATCCATAAGTGGTGCACAGACATGATTAAATACAACAGTCTTTAGGAGCTGTTTGGTGGCGGCAGTTGGGCCATATTTCACTCGGCGGCTGGTGATTCCAGTGATAGAGTCTAGACGAGGGTGATTAAAAATTGTTCCTCCTAAAGGCTGTTAACCTTTTACTACTAAAATGAATTTCTTTGATTTTTAAATTATGTCGTTCTCTTTGCTCTTTTCAAAACCAAACTTGATTCCAAACTTGACAGGATGCTGGGGTCCTTAACATAGGGACAGTCAAAGCAAAATTTCTCAGCTATAGTGTCCTGTCTTAGGGTGTGGCGTTATTCAGGTCCTGGAGAATGGGGGGTCCTTGTCTACCTTGACCAGGGCTGGCTAGAAAGAGTGAATGATGAATCATCAGAGACCCTTGGGGATTTCCCAAAGACCAGAAGTTGATAAGGCTGGCTTCCTCACCCAACCTTATCTAAGTGGAAATGGAAATGACTTATTCTGAGGTCCTGCTCTCAGTGGTATAATCAGGTCACTTATTCAGTTGCTCATCCAACCAACAAGCAAACAAACATGCACCCACACCTAGGAGTGCAAAAATCTGCCCAATGGGCGTGTGACCTAGGTTTAGGAGTTAAAGTCCCAAAATCAGTGTGAAGGCATTGAGAATGGAACCAAAGAGAGTCCAGAAGTACTTTTTTGCCAGACTGTTTTGTCCACCTTGTGAAATCTTCACTCTCACGTATAAGTCAACAGACTCTTCAAATCCCTTTTATCTTCATCTAAAAGGGAGCGAGCGGTCAGTGCATATTTGCAGTAGTAAATGCATCACTACCTCAGGTGGTAATAAGAAAAGCAGTCTGTTTTCTTAAGGACATTGCATCTATTTCTTCAACGTTCTGGTTTCTTAAATCTTTAGAATAGTGATTCTCAAATGTTGGTGAGTGCCTAGTATCAATTGGGGGAGGGAAATGCTTGTTAAAAATGTAGTTTTTAGCCTGGTTGGTGTGGCTCAGTTGGTTGAGCGTTGTCCCATGCACCTAAAGGTTTTGGGTTTGATTCCCTGGCAGGACACATGCCAGTGTTGTGGACTCGATCCCCTGTTGGGGGCATGCAGGAGGCAGCCAGTCAATGATGTTTCTCTCTTACATTGATGTTTCTCTCTCACTCTCCCTTTCTCTCTCTAAAATCAATATAAAGATATATATGTATATTTTTTAATATAATTTTTAAGAGAAGGCCTTATGGAGATTTCTGGAATTCTTTTGCTAAATAGCTCTCTCCTTTCTGAAGCTCTGCCCTGTAACTTCAGCTACCTCAACCTCCCTGAGCTCCTATTTATTTTCTCCACCCACTGAGACCATGTGCTCAACTTTGGATTTCCTTTGTTGCTTTCTGATGTGGAATGCATTTTCAGACAGAGAACTGGGGCGATCATAGTCACTTATTTGTATTCTTTTTACATGGATCACAGTTCTGTGCTGCTTATCTGAAAACAATGTCTGAAAACAGTAGTTTCATAGATTTTGTCCAGCTTTCTAGGGGTTTATGGCAGAAGGGTAAATCTGGTTGCAGTTACTTACTAATAGTTGGAAGTGAAAGTTGCTGCCATCACTTTTTATCTCAAATATGGCAATGATATTCAGATTTCCATCCCTGCCAACTTTTCTATCTCATGTTCTGCTACTATCCTCTTCATTCATGAGGCCCCAGCCAAAATCCAGTGTTCTTCTGTCCCTTAAATATGCCAATCATCATTCAAATGTGATTCTTTGTACTTATTATTCTTTATGCCTAAAATACTCTTCTTATGCAGGTTGTAGCTCATATGTCACTGCCTCTGAAAGTTTACCCTGACCACTTACCTAAAGTGAACCTCCAATTTCCCAATCTTCTATATCAACTATTTTGTTCACATTGACTTCATTATACTTGAAATTATCTTGTTTATTTGCTTACATGTTTTTTTTTTTTGTTATCTTTCACTAGAATGAAAGTTCCATGAGACAGGAACCATGTTTACCTTATTTATCATGTATCTTTAGAGTCTAGAATAGTGTGATAGATTCTCAAAAATACTCATTGATTGATGAATGATTGAATGAAAAATACCCCCAAGAAAATACTATCAAATTGAATCCAGAAAAATATAAAAAATGTTGTACACCATAACCAGGTAGGATTTATCTCAGGAATGCATGGTTGATTTAATGTCTGAACATCAATTGATGCAATACACTACATAAATAGAATATTTAAAAGCATCAGACTTAATGGTAAGGGGTGAATATTTTCCCCCTAAGATCAGAAACAAGATAAGGATATCCACTGTCATTATTTCTATTCAATATTGTACTGGAGATTTTAATCAGTTCAAGAAAAAGAAGGAAAAGGCATCCAGATTGGAAAGGAAGAAGGAAAACTATCTCTATTGCAGATGACAAGATCTGTATATAGGAAACCCTAAAGTGTCCTTAAAAAAACCCTACAGCTAGGCCTAATAAATGAGTTTAGTAATGTTATAAAATACATGACTATACATAGGTCAACTTTATTTTTGTACAATAATAACGAGAAAACCAAAAATAAAATTAAGAAAACAATTCCATTTACAATAACATGAAAAAGAATAAAATACTTAGGATTAATTTAATAAAGAAGTGTAAAACTTATACTGTGAAAACTACAAAACATTGTTAAAAGAAATTAAAAAAGACTAAAATTACTACAAAACTATTAATCAAGATAAGGTAGTACTGCATAAGGCTGGACACATAGCTGAAAGGAACAGAATTGAAAGTACAGGGGGAAAATCCATGAATCTGTGGCCAGCAAGAGTGCTGAGACAGCTCATTAGGAAAAAAAAAGCCAACAAATGTTGCTGGAACAACTGCATATTCACATGCAAAAGAATGAGATCACACCACATATAAAAGTCAACTAAAAGTGGATCAAAGACCCAAATGTATGAGCTAAAATGCTAAGACTTTTAAAAGAAGTCATAGGTGTAAATCTTTCTGTCTCTGAATTAGACACTGCTTTCTTAGACATGACAAGGGCACAAGCAACTGAAGAAAAATAGATAAATTGGGTTTCATCAAAATTAAAAACTGTGCTTTAAAGGATACTATCAAGTAAATTAAAAGTAACCCACAAAATGAAAGAAAATACTTGCAAATCATATATCTGATGAGTAGAGTATCCAGAATATATACATATCAATAACAAAACTCAATAATGAAAAGGTGAGTAACCCAATTAAAAATAGGCAAAAGGAAATGCTGAATAGAGACATACCATGATTTGAAAGGAAAGACTTGAAATTGGAAGGATGGCAATTCTCCAGAAATTTAATTTGTAAATGCAAATAAATGTCAATCAAAGGCCCAAAATGATATTTTGTGGAACTTGAAAGGATGATTTTAAAGTTTACCGAGCAGAGAAAATGCATACAGACGAACCAAGAAATGAATTAAGGAGAACAATGAAGGAGTTTTTGCCTACCAGATATTAACACATTTTATAATGTCATAGCAACTTAAACATTTTGATGTTGGTATTCAAATAGACAACTTAATAAAAGAATACAGCAACAAACTAAGAGCCATTGTAATTAATAGCCTTTTGTAGTCCTTCTAAGAGCCTTGGATTGGATGCAGTTGCTAAAATCTCTGTCCAGAGTACACAGGCTCTGTTGTATTCCTTGAAGAAATGCTGGTAGAGAGAACAGATGAGGCAACATGTCAGTTTGGAAATACTGACAAATTTAGAGGGAAAATAGTTGATATGCGCAATATCCCAGGCATTTAAATATCACCAAAGTCCACCCACTCATAAATTCTCCTTTGTTTAATGTCCAACCCAAATGTGTCTAGTATTTTCTCAAGGTGAAAGTGACTACACTATATGGAAATTTGTCCTTCGTTAATGTTCACAATTTTTCGGTGGTTTCTAATTGGGGAAACTAAGAGTGGACACTTTCCCTAGACTTTCTCTGCTTTTGGCTCAGTCTTCTGTGTTTGGCAGTATGTGGTCTTCTCCCTCTTTATCTTCTTTCTGTCCGTCAACTATATCAGGATAACTACACAGAGTTACTAAAAGCAACTTTGTCCAAAAAAACTTGTTTCCCTTTTTGAAAGACTTTTCATGCAAATACAGTCATACACATTTCACTACATACCACTATAATTTTTTATTCTAATATTGTAATGCTCTTTCAATTTATCAGGTCTCTTTCATAAGAGAAGTTAATATATGATTAATATGTCACTTAAAGGGTGGAGAAAGAACATACTGTTTATTAAATGGTGTTGTGACAATCAATTATTAAGGTTTTAACTTAGATTACTCCCTCACACCACAATCAAGGTTAATTCTAGATGAACTAAAGAAATACATATCAAAAACAAAATTTAAGGTTTCAAAAATAAGTGAAAACATTTTTGTAAACTTTGAATGGTGTAGCACAGGTTTCCATTGTAAAACATGTAGAATTATACCAAACGTTTAAAGAATAATTAATATCAATGTCATTGGTAATTCAGTCAGTGCAAATTAAGCAAGTAAATGCAATTTAAAGTAATAATGACATAGCATTTTTTACTCTTCTGATGATCAAATTAAAAATATTTTTAGCATCCCGTGTGCATGTTGTATAGACAAGGACACCCTGTAATATTGTTGGTGAGAAAAGTTAGAAATGCCTTTTTACAAGGTAAATTTGCAATATAAAGATAAAAGGTAAAATTTTAAATGTTTATATTTTGTCCCAGCTACTCTGTTCCGGGAATTCTCTCTTACAGAAACAAACCCATTTCAGCAATATGGATTTAGCATTATTTAAAACAGGCAAATTGAAACCAATATAAATGACCTGTAATTGGGGAGTGGTCAAAAAACTGATGGCCCACCCATAGTGTACTCATCAGAGTTCTTCAGAGAAACAGAGCCAACATAAATCTCTTTACTTCTAGAGTTATTGTTAGGAATTGGCTCATGTGATTAAAGAGGCTGACTAGTCCCAAGTTCTGCAGTCAGCAAACTGGAGATCCAGGAGAGCTGATGGAGTAGTTCCCGTCTGGAAGCTGGCAGGCTTGAGATTCAGGAAAAGTAGGGGAAAATCGATGCCCAGCTCAAAGGGAGTCAAACAGACAGAGTTCCCCTCTTACTCTGCCATTTTGTTCTATTCAGGCCTTCAACTGATTAGATGGGGCCCACCCACATTGGGGAAGGCAATCTCCTTTAAGCAGTCTACTGATTCAGGTGTTAATCTTGTCCTGAAACACTCTCAAAGACACACCCAGAATAATGTTTGACCAAATGTCTGGGCACTCCATGGCCCAGTCAAGTTAACACAAAATTAGCCCTCACACATATTATGAAATACTACTTGGTCTTTAAAAAAAAAAAAAAAGAAAGAAAGAAAAAGAAAAAGAAAAAGAATGAGGTAGATCTGTATAATTCAACTTGAAAAGATTTCTGAGCTATATTGTTAAATGAAAAAAAAAATCACTGAATAATCGCTGAATAAGAATAGAGTACTATTCTTATTTATATTCCCCTATGCTAATTTTATATATTTATATATGGACATATTTAAATACAAGAAAAGGGTCTAGAATCTTATTTCTTTGGTCTCTAAGTTTCAAGCAACAGACACTTTCTCTCTAACCCAGTGAATTTGGATTCTAGTAAGTAGGATCCAGAGCTCAAACAGTATCACGGGGGCTTTCCTCCTCCCCATCCCTCAGATCTTCCTTCTGTGTGTGTGTGATCCCTCCAGGGCTAGCCAATGACTGTTCTGGTACATGAGAAGATCCTTCTTGGTACTTTAAAGCCATACCCTATTCAGCCCAACATACATTCTGCTATCTTATCCACTAATATAATTTATTTTCAATTAAGAATGAACGAGAGCTCCCTAAGCAGCTTTCTGATAAGTAACTTACAAGGCATGTGAACATGATGATAATCAGAGCAGCACTGATAGGACAACACAGCAGCATTCTGGACTCCAGGCAACACTGTTCAGGAAGGAGACCCAGGGACCGGTCATGACTGAGGCGCTCCCTCAGCTAGCCAGCTAATGGCTGATGTGGAGGGAGGCCTTCTGCAGAGCTTCCTGCTCCAGGGTATTTATAAATACCCTGGCGTTCCATTCCTGGTCAGGGTGTGTACGGGACACAACTGGTAGATGTTTCCTGATCTATCTATCTCTCTCTCTCTCTCTCTCTCTCTCTCTCTCTCTCTCTCTCTCTGTCTGTCTCTCTGTCTCTCTGTCTCTCTCTCCCCCTCCCTCTCTCCCTCTCCCTCTCCCTCTCTCCCTCTCCCTCTCCCTCTCCCTCTCCCTCTCCCTCCCCCTCTCCCCCTCTCCCTTTCTCCCTCTCCCTCTACTCTCTCTTCTCTCTCTCCTCTCTCCCTCTCCTTTCTTCTCTTTCCTTCTCCTTTCCTCTCTTTCTCTAACAAAAAAGATCATCAATTTAAAAAGATAGTGGAACATGGCATGTGCATTTTGGCTTTATTTCCACGACCTAGAACTGCATCTCCCTTAGCCTTTTTCTAAATGCTCATATTTACTCCTGATGCCACATAGCGCAGAGCTAAGCATATGGCGGGTCCTTACTGACTTTTGCCTTTGCCTTACACTTGCACACATACACGTGTGTGTGTGTGTGTGTGTGTGTGTGTGTGTGTGTGTGTGTGTGTGTGTTGGGGGGGGGAGGTATCACTGGCAGGTTCAACAGGGAAAGTGAATGACAAAGATCCTGAAAGATCCAGGTGAGGAAGAACTGAGTTCAAATCACCTGGAGACGACTCTGAGAATTGCATTCCCAATTTTCCTCTCAAGTTTCATTCAACCGGAAAGGAGCTGTTAAATTCTGCATGGTTTGCCTAATATTTCTGTAAATCAATGCAGTGGAGGTAGAATGGAATAGCAATTAGGAGGAAGAACCTTGACGTCAGGCAGATAGGCATCCCAGCGTTGGCTCTGTGAAGCCCTAGTTTTATACCTTGAACAAGTGAACTGTAAGTCACAGTTTATTTGTAAATTGGCATAATAATAGTGCCTCGCTTGGAGCATTGTTGCAAGGACTAATGAGCGCTTGGTTTTGTAATAAATCACACACACATATACATACTCTAAACTCCTAGGTGTGCTTGATCAAATTCATACAACCACTAAATTCCCTAAGAAAAGAAATCGCCAATCAGCTCCCAGAAGAGTACGTGCAGACCTGACAAAATCTACGTTTTAAAATAGACTCTCACCCCAGTCACTTGTAAAATGCTGTAAACCGACATTTGTACTCTCTTAAATGACACTTGATCTTCAAAGTGATCTGCCTCCTGAATCATCAACAATGTAGTCATGTCCATTTAGTTTTAGTGTATAGTGAGTTATATTCTAAGATTTCTTTTTTAAATTGGTAACCCAAATAAAGTATTTTGGGTAATCTTCTGTAAAACGGAAAACCTTCCTTAAATAGAACAACCCATTCCGTGACCAAGTCAAGAATTATACAGACCAAGTACCTAGAAATCTTGCTATGACAACAATTGGGAAAAAAGTAACTGTTACTGACCAATGGAATTATTATCAACACTAATGATTTATACTTCCCCATAACTAGAAAACATTTCCATTTGATTGAATTTGACAGACATTTACAGAGCATCCCATGAGCCCCTAGTTCTCAAGGACCTCACAATGCCATGAGGGAGACAAACAGGTCATTTAGAATTTCCACCAAGTGTTAGCAGTGCTATGATGGAGACAATAGGACTATTAGAAGTGTCTTGACTTTTGAAATTTTTGTAATAAAAATAATTTGGCAAACCTCAATTTTTAAAGTGCTTTTGGAGAAAATATCTGTATCTATGTTGAACCTATCCGATTTTACAATTTCTGATTATTTTAGGGCTACTGGATTAGGTAAGCGATGGGCGGGTCCACACACAGATACAGTATGTGTTCACCAGCACGACTACCTTTAACTCCCCTGCAGAAAAGGCCTCGAGGTTTCTGGGAGTGAGACACTGGCATCTGTCTCCCAGAACCAGGATGGTGCTGGGCACCGGAGCAGGCCAGTGGTGTGTGAGGGAGGGACTTCCAAGGCTCAACCCCTAGCCTGGATTGGAGCCCCCACCTCTGTGGGGTGAGCAGTGTGCTCCCAGTCCTCTGCCTCCTCTATGAGAGCATCCACCACCTCGCGGTGTCGCTGCCTGTCTCTGGTCTGCCTCTCCTGCCAGACTGGCATCCTAGAGGGCAGCGAGCTTGTCCTATTGATTTGCAGCTCCACCGTTGCTGGCACAGCACCTGCTTCAGTGAGCACTCAATAAATGTTTGTTGAAAGAAGAATGAACAAATATTATAGGCAAAGTGTATAATCCAGGGATTGTAATCAACTCTAAGCTAATTCCTAGTCAATTTCTAGCAGTGGCTTATGGCCATATTAAACCTTGCATTAGAATGATTTATGATGCCTGGCTTAACACAATGACAATAACATACTCAATGAAGTAATAAGTGAATTGTATTTTAGGCATGGTCAATTGTCAAACTAGAAATTAATTTAATTCAGAGTTTTGGTTTTTATCAATAATACTATCACATAGAAATATTTTAGGAGCTCAGAGTCATGCTATAGTATTCAGACACTTAAAACTCAAGCAGCTTTTATTTCCTTAAGAACTTTAATTGAGGAACAACCATTTTAATTGCTATAGACATTTATTTAGCATCTGGTTTCGTAGCTATTTAAATAAGTAGGTTTTGCTGTAATAAAACATGTACATTTGTCTTGAACGAATAACATCATTTTTTATGGGAGTGTATCTTGTACAATGCAATTAAAGTCTTCTATAGCAACTGGTTTTCAAAATGTATATAAAGTTATAATCCCAAAAGACATTTGCTGTAAAAAGATGTGAATAGATAGAAGTATATAAATTGAAAGATATTAAATTTTTTTCTCCTCGGAACCCTAATGGTATTTCTATTATATCATTTGCAAACAGTAATATGCTTTGGGGGAAAAAAGGTAATTTATGGCGTGGAATCCCCAAACCACATGGTCCGTTCTCATCTCACTTCCTCTCTTATTCTTAACCTGCCCCATTTTCATTCCTGCACCCACGTGAGAATATTGTAGTCACAGACACATCTGGTGATTAGCTATTAGAAAAATGGTAAATTTTATTATTTTTCATTTCTAGTAACGAAGGTGAAGATGGAGTGATAAACTTTATAATTGAGTGGTATATTTTAGGTGATATTTGCATGTTGAAATATATGTGTATATGTTTATATACACATATGTGATGGTCCACTTTTAGGGACGCATTGAAAGCCATTTCCAGAAATCTTCCATTTTATGATCATTTATTGGATTCCTCCTGGTATTTATTCCTTCTACAGCTTCCTGTTGTCTTGCCTAAGAGAGCACACATGTCAGTAGCAAACTCATTTGGTCAAATTCCCATGAACCACAACTAGGGACTCTAGACATTTAGCTGTTTGAAAAGAATTCATGACTGACCAAAGTGCTGGGTTGTTTTTTGTTTTTGTTTTTGTTTTTTACTGGAGAGAAATGGTGAGTTAGAAAGGAGAGTGATGAAAAAGAGGGTAACATTCCCAGTGGAAAAATGCATTTAAGAGACCTTGCTTAGTTTCTATTTGCATTCCCATCGTCCCTCCTTCAGATCCCAGGAAGGAGTTCTTTTAAACCGTTTGTAAAGCAGTTTAAAAGCATCTTGAGGGTTTTGGGGAGTGATCTCAAAAACCTTTACCCCAAAACAATCTGCAAGCATATGAAAAAAGATGGTGATTGGTACCATTAATTGAGACAAGAGGAAAATAAGTTTGGCCACAGTGTGCTATTTGTTTTAAATGGTTTTCTCCATTCCCTAAAACCCATAGAGTATTTTAATTGTTGCCTCTCCAAAGCTCCTTTTGATCCCTTTCACTTGTGCTGCCTGCAGCCTTGTTTCTGAAATTTATACTATGTCCGAAATCCTAGATTAAAAACCTAGCAGTATGGCTTGATACATTTAGCTCTCTTTCTCTCTAGGTGTTTGACACCCTTATTGAGGGTCCATCCTGTCATCTGGCCATCTGTGTCTATGTAGATGTGTGCAAGTCATACACACACACACACACACACACACACACAGCAGGAATTGACTTCGGTGCCACTTTGCATCATCACCCCTATTAGGATTATCTGAGGATAGGAATTGTGGGTAAAAGAAGATCTATTTCTTTTCCAAAGGGTGAGAAAAATGGGAGGGTGTCAGGGAGAGGGAGAAGAGAGAAAATAAAGTGTGTGTGTGTTTTGGGCAGGGGGAGGGAGAAAAAGAGAGGGGGACTATGAGTGAGTGTGGAGGGAGGAGGGGAAATGAAAGGATATTATATATTTTTTTGTATCTGTCATTTCCCTGCTATCTCCCATATGACTTCTTAATCCATCAGAATGCTGGGAAGATAATGTTTTGGGCGAAATAACATGAGAGAGAGGATAGACTCCCAAGGACCAATATCTTTATTGCTCGGAGGATAAACGGATTATGTCAGCCATTTTCTGTTGCTGACAGCTTTTCTTATTAACCGATTTTATTTTTTAATCTTCCAGGGAAGAAATATGGTTTTATGTCACAATAAAACGCCGGTCACATCTAATTCTGCCCTCAAACAAACAGATTTCTGAAAGCCTTGCAGAGAAATTTGAAATAACTTTAAAGAGGGGGTTTTTGGATAAAGTCTTTATCCAGGGGCTTGTTCAACTGCAGTGTAAAAGGTTTAGAGAGAGAGAGGAGAGGAGAGGGGAGAGAGAGAGGAATAGAGGGAGGGAGGGACAAGGGAAGAGGGAGAGAAGAAAAGGAGAAAGGAAGACCCGCACAGGGGTTTTGCTTGGTGATCTCTCTTCGAACCCGCGCCAGCAGAGTCAGGATGAAGGAGGCCTGGGCAGGTGAGCAGAGGGGAAGTGAGCCTTCTTGGAGCTTTGGGTTTGGGAAGCTGCTTATACACACCTCCCTGAAACAGACACTTGTGCCCAGTTGTCCTGGAACCATTAGTGGTTGATGGCATCTGTTAGGAATCATAAACAAATCAATGTGAGGCATTTAAAGCTCAGAGGCAATTCTCGTCTTTTCTCCATGATTCCTTTGCCAGGAGATTTCTACCTGCTTGAGGATTTAGGTCCTGTGTTCCCCCAAGAAAATCTTCTGTCAAGCACCCCAGACAGCTCCAGCCTTTGGGTCGGCTCGCGGCGAGCACATCAGCATCACTAACATTAAAAAAAACACCGCTCGTTTCTTCTCTTCTGTTTGGCACAAAGCAATTTAGCCAGACAGGGCCCCTGCCCACCAGGGGCTTAGCCCAGAAAACGTCCTTAATTTGTGCCTCTCGCTTTGTCCAGCGCTCTGCTCACTGCAAGCCCCGTTACCTTGATTGATAGTGATGGCCCAGTCTTACATCGCGCCCTGCGGCAGGTATCGGTGATATAGAGCACTTTAACAATCTGTTAAAAATAAATCGCTTGGATTTTCTAAGGTGGTGTTTTGTATAAGGGAAACTGGCTTTTCAAGAAAGTATTCTGAAACCTGGGGCAGTTTGGGAACTTAAAACGTGTCCTAAGGCAAGTCAGCCAAGCTGAGCACCTCCAGCTGTGAGAAGAGCAAGGTTCTCAGGAATTAGGCTGAGCTAAACATCTTACCTGCAGGCAAAGAGTGGGTTTTCCTGCCTCGTTTCTTTACCCGAAGAGACAGAGAACTGGGAGAATGGAGAGAATAGGTCATTTGAAGTCTTCCCATCCTGAAGTAAAATGTATGCCAGGACCTGCCAGAACTGCTTTGACTCTAAGCTGTGATTTAAAAATTATTACTTTTTTTTTACTATGCATAGATCTCCCCCCCCCAAAATATATATATAAGTAATTATATTTAAATAAAAATGGGCTAAATGCTTGTGTTAAAAAATAGACTAAGTTTGAAAATTCTATGTGCCATTTACAATAGCTACATATAAACATAAAATACAGAAAGATCAACAGTAAGTGAACAGTTTTATTGGCTTTGATGTATGTGTATAACTGTGTTCAACACACCAATCAACACTCAGAACGTTTGTATCAATCCTGATCCAAATGGATGGCGTCCCTGAAGCTGCCACCACACCATCTGGGCAGACATTTGTGGTGTCCCAGCCGGCAGCCCAGGTGAAGAGATGCCGGTGTATAGGTAACGAGCAGGTTATTCGACATGGGAAGAATAACTATTATATTCTGCTTTTCTGTTTATCAAGCACTTTCATGCATATTATCTTAGCATATCCTTCCAGATGACAAAGGTAATGACAGTAGTATGAATAACAACAGCACAATAAGCACAGACACTGATTTATGTATTTTATGTCAAGCACATATATCATTATACTTAATCCTTCCAACAACCCTTTAAGGTGTGTACGTTTTATAGTTGAAGAAAGTGAAGCGAAGAGAAGTATCTTGCCCAAGATCACACAAGTAAGTGTTAGAGTCTGATTCTCTGCCTCCAGAAACTGTTTTTAACTAAACACACGAAACCTGGGACGGGCAGATGACATATTAACAAAAGTCGCACAGCCAGTGCAACCTACCCCTTCAGCCTCATTCTCACTGTGCCCCCACCCTGTACACCTCACCTCCCACTCCATGCCTCAGACCCAGAGCTAATTGGTCTCTGGGTTTGCCATCCCCTTTTAGGCCTCTGTGCCTTGTTTTGTTTTTTTTGGTTTTTGCTTGTCTATTTTATTAATTATAAAGGCAGGTTTCCCCAGCAACCAGTGGTGGGAAAATAACAAAATAAAAAATCCCTAAGCTGCACAATAAGAACTTGGGAATACAGGCTAGGGATGTGTTTTGCGAGGCAGGGAGGAGGGGAACAGATGACCTGCCATGGAGGAGAAGGTGTAGGTGTAGGAGGTGTTGGAAGTTGTCCAGCACCCAAGGTCACCCTCTCAGCATGCTGGCCTTCTTTGGGTCTTCACCAGGAGGACCATGGCGCGCAACCTGCAATACAAGAGCACAGTTCTTGGAGCCCATGGCTGGATACTGGTTGTCGGAGGACACATCAATTTCTGTAGACTTCTCTTCCTGAAACAACCTTTGTAGAAAAGGTGCAGCTAAGCAGTGGATTGACTCATCCAGTGTGGTCACAAAATAGCTCCCACAGGAGGCAAACTTGAGGTTGTGGTGGTGGACGTATCTATGTATGATGGCCTTAAACTTCTCCTTCCGGTGTATGTGCAGGGTTATGATATCACTCATTCGCAGGCCCACTAACATCCATTCCTCACTGGGATCATGGGTAATGTTGAGGATCTCATGGTGTCGACTGTGTTGCTGCAGCTTCTGGTAGCTCTTCAGGTCTCAGGAGTACAGGCTGGTGTCTTCACCTCTGGTGCCAAACTTATTGCCCATGATACCCACACATCGGGACCCATATTCAGGAACTTCATGCTTCCTGATCAAGATTTAGTTCTTCAAACCCCAAATCTCAATGAATCCTTTGAAACAAGCTAAGCAGATCTGGGCATTGGAGGAGATGGCCAGAGAGTGGCTTTTCGGGCCTGTGGAGGCAAGCTGTGTCCTGATATGGGGTGTGGGTGCCAGATCCCAAAGAGTCAGGGTTCAGGACAGACCCCCAGTGATTAGGCTCTGCTCTTTGGGGAACACCTTACAGGTGAGGACACAGTTCTGATGGTCCTGAAAGTTCAGCTGAACCTGAGGGGCCTTGTTCCTGGTCTGCAGAGCACTCTCACCCCACACCCTGAGGTAGCCATGACCACACGTGTACATATGATCAAGCTGCTGGTGGCAATGGCACAGACTTTCTTGCTGGGGTGGAATATGCCGACCTTCTGGGATGCGCGTGGGGACTCCGACCTGCCCACCACTTCATCTGCAATAGGAGGGATTTCTCTGAGGAATGACCAGACTTCTTTACTGGGAGGAGGTGAAAGAAGACTGGCCAAACTCAGATCCTGGTAGGCTGGAGACAGATTCTGCTTCTCCTGGCTCCCATCAGAGAGCCAGCAGGCCTGGAGCTCGGACCTGTCTAGGCCTGGAGTGCCCACTGCTGCTCATCTCCTGATGAACTGGGCCATGCTGTACTGGGGAACCTGGGGGTCACTGGGGCGTACCATGCACCCCATCCAGTTGGGACTATGCTTGATGCCCATGTTGGGAGGAAATGTCAGAGCATTTTGGCTCATACCTCTTCTCCTCCAGTTCATCATAAATTCTGAGGACACTGAATGAGGTCTCTTCCTTATCTCCACTCATGTTCTCAGATTGATAAAAAGCCCGGGCCACCTGTTTCTAGGGCTTGAAAAATGGGACCATCAAACCGATGCTTGGGTTCCCAATCTGTCCTGATCCCCTCTGAAAGCAGACGATCAAACCCTGGGGATGGGAAGTTGGCAGAGCTGAGATCTAGCCAGTGCTAGAAACCTCCTCCCCTAGCTCTGGACTCTCTCTTTCTACACCCAGGAACTTGCCTTGGTGCCTCTGAATGTGTCCTTTCCTCATCTATTGGACAAATCTCACTCATCTTTCAAGGTTCAGCTGTATTAACACCTCCTCAGTGAATTCCCCTTGAAACTCCATGTGTGGTTTGTTCCTTTCCTGGCATCCCTTTACTACCCCACTCATCTCATTAGCCATGTCCTTGTCTTTCCCAGTAATTATGAGCCCCTCAAATGCAGAGGTTGTGTTTTTGCCTTCCTCTGTTTCTGGTGCCTAGTACTGTGCTTGCCAAAGGGCCTACTTGAGTGGTTTTCACTAAAATATATGAAGACTTACGTCTTCACTTTTAAAGGGGAAGAGGTGCTGTGTTTATCTCAAGCCTCTGGTTTATGCCTCATCACTTGAAACCCATGGCTGTGAGACACCTGCACCAGCTAGTGGTGATGTGCTTGGTTTAGGAGTTCCTTTTCTGAGAGACAAACACTATCCGTTCAAAAGTCTTAGAGTTGCTAAAATTCCAGACCAGAAGATACAAAAATGTCTCAATGCAAGATGTTTTTTTTTTTATTTAAAATTCTGTAACAAAAAGAATATGGTCCCACCTGTTTGGCATCGCTGAGGACCCAGCCTTTTGCCAAAGAGCCTTCACCCAAACTTTGCAAAGTGTGGCTAGAAACTTCTCAAAATGCTGCACACCTTTATCCTGCTCTTTGCTTTCATGTGAGCACCTCCTGAGCAATTTTATAATGGACTTTCACTCGAGATTTTATATCTGACATCCCATATACAGCGTTCTATAGGACATTAATAGGAGCAGGAAAGGGAGACACAAGGTCAAAGGAGCATGAGACGTGATGTTTACATTAGTTTCTTGAGAGCAGTACTTTACGGAGTGTCTATTGTGCAGTGTTTCATTTATTTATTAAAATGGGGGACCCGTTTTGGAGAGGGTCCAGTCAACATCTCCTATAATAGTGTGCTTGTCCATAGTTTAGTAAGCATTCTTCAGCTCTTAAGCATAAACATCCTTGACTCATTTTCCCTCTCAAAGAATATTTCTAATTGGTGCTTTCAAATATAAAACCATGTTGACCAAAACCTGTATTGGGTTACGCAGTCTCTGAGGACTTGAAACTTTCAGGATCTTCTTAGAAATCTCAGTGGATCTCTCAGAAATACCAATTGGCAAGCAGGTTATGGAGGGTGGCTCTCGTGCTGACCTACACAGGGAAGCTACTATGAGAAGGTCTGACTGTTGACACAGGCTAAGATACCATGGTATGGAGTCATGCAGAAGCCAAAAGTCCTGGGCTCACAGCAGCCAGATGAGCTTGGTGTGAGTCTTTGATGCATTTACAACAGGGAGAACTGTTTGTGCTTTTTCTGAAGACTGAGGTGCAGATGGCTGTCACTTGGTTCTCTTGCATTCGTCTCTCTCACTCAACATTCCATAAAATGCATCATTGGTTGAGAGCTTATATTTTCTTTTTGTTAGAAATGGAGACAATCAAGCCAACAGTAATATTTCACAGGATTGTTGAGATGACCAAATGAGGTAATGTCTTGAAAGCACTGTGCACAGGGCTGGGGATATAATAAGTATTCAATAAATGGTGACAGTTATTAAAAGCCACAATAATTATAATAGTGATCGTAGCAAAGCTTGTGCACCACATTATTTGGTCATACTGCCCTTTGCCACTTTTCAGTTCCTGATACATAGTAAGAATAAAGTAATAAAAGTTTATTGAATGAATGAGTACTAACTAGCTTACATGTTCGCTGACTTTATGGACCAGTTCATCTCTGTGTACATATGAAGACAGGCTTTCTTTTTGTTTCTTGTGTAGTGCCTGGGATCTTAATGTGTTGCTGTGTTGATTTCCTAGAGTTGCATAACAAATTCCCATAAAGTGGGTGGCTTAAAACAACAGAAATTTATTCTCTCACAGTTTTGGAGGCCAGAAAGCCAAAATCAAGGTTTCTGCAGGGTCAGGCTCCCTCTGAAATCTGAAGGGCAGATTTCTTCCTTGCCTCTTCTATTTCTGGTGGTGGCCATCGATCCTAGTTTTCCTTGGCTTGCAGCTGCATCATGCCAGTCTCTGCCCCTATAATACATGGCATTCTTCCTGTGTGTCTCTGTTTTCACAGGGTTCTCCTCTTCTAATTAGGGCAGCAGTCATATGGGGTTGGAGCCTACCTTAATGACCTCATCATAACTTGATTGCATTTGCAAAGACCCTGCTTCCAAATAAGGTCACATTCACAGGTACTGGGGTTAGGACATAAACGTATCTTGTGAGGACATCACTCAACCCATAACAATCTCTACCTCTAGGCTCCTTAAGAAAGAGAAATGATGTGTCCCTGAGGTTTAAGGCATTGTTAGTTAGGTTTTCTGTCATTACCAAATCCATTCTAAGTAATATAACTTGGGAGGGAATGGAGTCACAGATTGCTACTGGGACTAAGACTGAACTAATACAGGATATAGGATTAACCAGGACTGAGGCATGTACCCACCTGTCCCTGGGACTGGAGGCAGGGAGACACTGGAGGCAAAGTACTGAGATTAACACCACCAGAACCACATGTGAGGGAAGGGAAAGACATTTCTCCGAAGGGAAGGTGGACAAGGGGTACAATTACCTGAAGAGGCAGGAAAGAATGTTTGGGAAGCCAAAACAATGCATGCCAACTCTACAGATTAAATGTCTAACTGTGGGGGAAAGCTGCTGCCTTTAATAGACTTTTATCCAGCTATTGAATGTGTATTTATGCACAAATCTGTAATAGCATGTAGAAATGTTTATAATAATTCTAATAGAAAAGTGTACACAAGATTACTTTCCAAATTTTCTTAAATAAAGATGATACCTTAAGAAGAAAAGTTTTAAGACATTACGTATAAGTAGACAAGTCAATACTATGCTAGCTATTGTAAGAAATATGCTATTTTTGTCGGTATAACACTGAATGATTTATTTAGGACAAAGAATTGATCCAAAATTTATGCAAAACTGAACTTGAAAGTGAGACATCAGGCGTGTGAAAAGAATCTTAAGGACATGAAGAGGTGTCAAGAGCAAGAGTTCTGACAAAGAGTTCACAAAAGGTGTGAAGATAATAGGGGACCTCTTGGAAGATGGTGGATTAAAACCAGCTAAATTCCTCCTCCTGGTTACTGTAACAGAAAAGCAATAGCATGATCTGATAAAATGAAGATCAATACCCACCCGGCCCCATGTAGGCTTAGGAAACAATGAACAAGTCTAAGTAAGTGCAGTGACCCTGATTCAAATAAGTGAGACTGCAGCACCTGCTGCAGAAGCAACCAGAGAGGCAGCACCAACTCCTGAAGGGGCTTGAATGAGTTGATAAATTTAAAAGAACTAAACAATGATTTCTAAAAAGGAAGCCAGTTGCAAAACTGAAGGACCACAAAAATGTGTAGTAAAGAGTAAAGAAGGGTCACAGGAGGTTAAGAGCAAAATCATGTCCAGAAGCCCAGGAGCTCAAGGGCAGAAGAGAGATGGAAAACCACGTACATAGAAGAAACTCATAAACACAAGGTGCACCAGAAGAAAGAGGAAAGACCACTTCTGTAATACCAGCATCCGGGACACAAGGAAACAACAAATTCGTTACACGAAAGAAATTTCATCATGCGAATTAGAAAGGTCCAGAAAATTCCATTTAAAAGTAGTCCTCAAGGAAAGATCCCTC
Source organism: Myotis daubentonii (assembly GCF_963259705.1). Lineage (NCBI taxonomy): Eukaryota > Metazoa > Chordata > Mammalia > Chiroptera > Vespertilionidae > Myotis > Myotis daubentonii. The sequence goes on along the minus strand of NC_081853.1, from coordinate 30,163,593 downwards.
TTTCTTTGAAACTTTAGAGCCAAAGATAAGTTACTAAGAAAGAAGAGGAAAGAAATGGCAAGATGACTTGGATGTTTATTCTGAGAACTGATATTTCAATGTGTAAGACTAAGCATGGCTCTATTACTTCGACCCTCAGATTTTAAAGAAGAAGAGGATTTTGAAATGGTGTGTGTGGTTATGTCTGCTCAAGCAGGTGTGTGTGCCTGGTTTGAAAACTCAAATTTAAAGCCAAATGTAGAATTATTGAAATATAGTTATCTCCCCACTTACTCATTTAATGTCTCTTTTTGAGGGTTGAAGAATAGTACTTTACACATAAGCCCTAAATAAAGATGAAATAAGTTGCACTTATTCTTCCCAATATTTAGGGGGGAAAAGTGGTTTGTGGTCCTGACCAGTTTTCTCACTGCTTAGGGAATGGTTCCTGGACCGAAGGGTTGTGGGTTCGATTCTCAGTCAAGGGCACATACCTCGGTTGCAGGCTCAATCCCTGGCCCCAGTCAAAGTGTGAATAGGAGGCAACCAATCAATGTGTCTCTCTCTCCTCCCTTCTATTCTCTCTCAAAAAACAAATGGAAAAATATCCTTGGGTGAGGACTTAAAATTTTTTTTTTAGCTGTACTAGGTGAGAATGGGTGGGGTAGTGTAGGGGCAATGGTTCTGGGAAGGTTCCTACTTGTACTAGTTTATTAACAAATCACCACAAACTGGGTGGCTTAAGCAACAGACATGTCTTCTCTCACAGTTGTGAAGGCTGGAAGTCTGAAATCCAGGTGCCAGCAGCGCCATGCTCCTTGAGAAAGCTCAGGAAGAATCCTTCCTTTCCTCTTCTTTCTTCTGGTGGTGGTCAACAGTCCTGGGTGCTCCTTGGTTTATGGCAGCACAACTCTGCCTCCATCTTCACATGACCATCTATTCTCTGTATGTGTCTGTGAACAAACTCCCTCTTCTTATAAGGATAGCAGTTATTGGATTAGGATCCATCCAAATCCAGTATGATTCCATTTTAACTTGAATACACCCGCAAAGACCTTATTTCCAACTAATATTACTTTCACACGTTCTGGAGGACATTAATTGGTGTTGATGGGGCATTATTTATCTCAGTACTCTGATGTGGACATGGTTTAGAACAGCGGCTCTCAACCTGGGGGTCGAATAACCCTTTCACAGGGATTGCCTAAGACCATAGGAAAACTCATATATAATTACATATTGTTTTGTGATTAATCACTATGCTTTAATTATGTTCAATTTGTAACAATGAAAATACATCCTGCATATCAGATATTTACATTACAGTTCATAACAGTAGCAAAATTACAGTTATGAAGTAGCAACGAAAATAATTTTATGGTTGGGGGTCACCACAACATGAGGAACTGTATTAAAGGGTCGCGGCATTAGGAAGGTTGAGAACCACTGGTTTAGAAGAATCTGAATTCTACCAACAATGGGAGCAGCACCAGGGGCACTCCAGCCCCCTGGTGGATGAAGCCATGAGCCACAGGCAAGGTGAGCAGTGAGGAAAGCTAGGATGATCAAGTGCATACTGGCTCCACCCCCAGTTTCCAGACCAGAATTGTTATGACGAGTCAAATAGGGACTTACAATTACTCTGTGTTCCATTTCTTTCTGCCTACTCAAGAACCTCAGTATGAACACTGTCCTTCCAATCTTCTAAATCCTTTTTTTTCTTTTTTAAATATATTTTATTGATTTTTTACAGAGAGGAAGGGAGAGAGACAGAGAGTTAGAAACATCGATGAGAGAGAAACATCGATCAGCTGCCTCCTGCACATCTCCCACTGGGGATGTGCCCGCAACCCAGGTACATGCCCTTGACCGGAATCGAACCTGGGACCCTCCAGTCCCCAGCCCGACGCTCTATCCACTGAGCCAAACCGGTTTTGGCCTTTTTTTTTCTTTATTGATTAAGATATTACATATGTGTCCTTATCCCCGCATGGCTCCCCTACCCACCCCCCACTCATGCCCTCACCCCCCTGGTGTCTGTGTCCATTGATTAGGCTTATATGCATGCATACAAATCCTTTGGTTGATCTCTCCCCCTTACCCCACCCTCCCCTACCTTCCCTCTGAGGTTTGATAGTCTGATCAATGCTTCTCTGTCTCTGGATCTGTTTTTGTTCATCAGTTTATGTTGTTCATTATATTCCATAAATTGAGTGAGATCATGTGATATTTATCTTTCTCTGACTGGCTTATTTTGCTTAGCATAATGCTCTCCAGGTACATCCATGCTGTTGCAAATGGTAAAAATTCCTTCTTTTTTACAGCAGTGTAGTAGTCCATTGTGTAGATGTACCGCAGGTTTTTAATACACTCATCTGCTGATGGGCACTTAGGCTGTTTCCAAATCTTAGCTATGGTGAATTGTGCTGCTATGAATATAGGAGTGCATATATCCTTTCTGATTAGTGTTTCTAGTTTCTTGGGATATATTCCTAAAAGTGGGATCACTGGGTCAAATGGGAGTTCCATTTTTAGTTTTTTGAGGAAACTCCATACTGTTCTCCACAGTGGCTGCACCAGTCTGCATTCCCACCAGCAGTGCACAAGGGTCCCTTTTTCTCCGCATCCTCACCAGCACTTGTCATTTGTTGATTAGTTGATGATAGCCATTCTGACAGGTGTGAGATGGTACCTCATTGTTGTTTTGATTTGCATCTCTCGGATGATTAGTGACTTTGAGCATGTTTTCATATGTCTCTTGGCCTTCCTTATGTCCTCTTTCAAAAGGTATCTATTTAGGTCCGTTGCCCATTTTTTGATTGGGTTTTTTTAACTGCTTCCAGGCTTTTTGCATCAAGATGGAAATATAATGTAAGAAAAACTTTCACTCATATGTGGGATATAAAACTGAAGTGTGTGAATATAAACGGCAGTGTGGTGGTTGCCAGAGGAAAGGGGGTAGGGGGTGAAGAGTGCCTAGTATATGGTGATGGAAGATGATTTGACTTTGGGTGGTGGGCGCACAGTGCAATATACAGATCTTGTAACATAGAAATCCATATGGTCCATTAACCAATGTCACCCCAATACATTTCATAAAAAAAATATATGTGTGTGCATGTGTGTATGTATGTACATACTCAAAATTACAGTCACAGTCCTAGAGATTTACGTATGTTGTCTCTGATCTGAATTTCTCAAGTTTACCATTCTATGAATATGGCAGAGTGAGCAGCATTGAGGCGGGGGGCACCAGGAAGAGAAGAGAACCCCATCTCCACTCTAGGCTAAACTGGGTCACCCAAAACCAGAAGCAGAACCATGGGGGCTTTCCAGTTTTGCACAGATTTCCTATGAACAGCCCCTTTAGTTCCCTTTTCTCAGACTATCAAGGGAAAAGACTTCAACCCACCCATCTAGGCCATCCTCCCCCTGGTCTTCTCCCACTAGGATTCTCTGCACTGAACAATCCCTTCCTCCTCCTTTCTCTGCCAACCAAATGCAGAGGCTACCCTCCTGCAGACAGATCCATCTAAGGTACTGAGTCTCTCCTCTGGCCAGCAAGAAGACTTCACTCCGTCCCATTTAATCCTATGAGGGGGTATAATTATGCTCATTTTACAGAAAAGGAAACTAGGGATCCAAGAGGCAGAGAAACTTGCTCAAGTTCACCAGCTGAGAAAGATTCTAACCCAGGGAAAGCCGACTCATAGGTCCAAAACTACATGCAATTTCTCCCCTCCTCCAAAAAGAGGTAGAAACATGCTGAGGTTAAAGGCGATTAATAGGGCCTTTCCTTTGTCTTTAGCAGTACCTGGTCACCATTTATTATTATTTCCTCCTCATTGATTACTGGGATTCCAACTTAAATGTACCTGCTCTAGACTGAGAAGGGAAGTCTCTGGTTGAGCTGCTCCTGCTAAGCGAGTTTTTGTGACTCTGTTCCCCAACAGAGTCCCCTCAGTGCCCTTCACCCTGTTGGATGAGCTGCCTCAATCGATCTGCTTACAGTGCTGCTTTTACCTGAAGCCACTTGCTTGCAAATCTTGGTTTTGTTCACTGATTTGAATTCAGTCTTCACTCTGCTGTTTTTGCCCAGTTCAAAGCAGAAAGCAAAAGAGAAAAGACTTCTTCATGCATCTTCCTGGAATTCTGTTGCAACCTTCACTTCCCATTCAGACCAGCTATTGGGACCACAACCCTACAAGGGCCACCAGACTTTCTCTGACTTCCATCTACTTACTTGCCTATCTTAACACACAATTAATTATGAATTGGGTTCTTACCTCTTTGAGTCTGTATGTTTCTGTTTCTGTAATCTCTACAGTCTAGTGCTTAAAGAGGCCAAGTTTGGTTTTCTTCCTTGGCTTTTAAACCAGCACAGACCAGAACATCACCGGAATTATCCTAAGCTTTGGAGTTCTTGGACGGCTCCAAGATGAAAGGAGGGACCACCATTCCACCAGAAAGTAACTTTATAACTGAGGATTTTATTTGTAATTCTACTATAAATCTATGAATAACCCATTTGCCTTAAAACGGCGGTTCTCAACCTGTGGGTCGCCAACCTGTGGGTTGTGACCCCTTTGGGGGTCGAACGACCCTTTCACAGGGGTCGCCTAAGACCATCGGAAAACACATATATAATTACATATTGTTTTTGTGATTAATCACTATGCTTTAATTATGTTCAATTTGTAACAGTGAAAATACATCCTACATATCAGATATTTACATTACGAGTCATAACAGTAGCAAAATTACAGTTATGAAGTAGCAACAAAAATAATTTTATGGTTTGGGGTCACCACAACATGAGGAATTGTATTAAAGGGTCGCGGCATTAGGAAGGTTGTGAACCACTGCCTTAAAAGGACTCTTTTTTTTTTTTTTTTAAGCCAACTGTTCCACTCAGTAGATGATTATGCATTTAAATTGCCAGGTGTTGATATATCCAGGGATAGGCTAGTATTGTGGTGGTAACACAAACAGCAAAATCTTAGTGGCTCCTAATAATAAGTCTCTTTCATGCTCATTCTGTAGGCCATTGCAGGTTGGCTGGGACTCTGCACCGCGTCTCCGCACTTCAGGGCCAGGCTGGTGGAGTACCCACCATCCGGAATGCTGTTGGTAGCGCCACAGTAGAAAATAGGGCTCTGGCAAATTGTGTCCCGGTTCTTAAAATTTTTCCCTAAAAGTGTGACTTGTCACTTCCATCCACATTTCATTGCCCAAGGGAAGTTGTGCGGCTACAACAAACTTCAAGGAGTAAGGGATGTGCAAGTCTATCATGTGTCCGAAAGTGGAGAAAACAATAAATATTTGGTGAGAAGCACCAATAACTGCCACTAGGGACTTGGGTAGGAGCTAAAGAGAGTACAAAGTTCTTAAATTGGTGAAAAAGTGAAAGTAACTATCTTTTTCAAGTTAGAAATCAATAGTAAACTCTGATTCGATAAGCATCTAATTGTTCTCCATTAGGCTCTTTGAGAGCAGAGATTTTGTCTTCTCATTGATATGATATAGCCAGTGGCTTTGGAATCAGCCAGTCAGCTCCATGATGTATTTGTTGTGTGAACCTATTGCTTTTTTCTGTCGGGGAAAAAAAAACAAACCACAAAAATGGATCATGTCATCCCCTAGCAATCTCTCAATGCCATTGGTAGTATACAAAGAATCGTGGTTTTTGGGTTTTTTTAACTGAGTCCCCATGGAGTCTAAGACTGAAATTCACATGTTTTGACAGAGACTGGCTAGTGTTGACAGAAACATAGGTGTTTTCTCATTTTCCTGGACACACAGCCAGACTATATACAGTTAGATGTGGGCACAGCAAGCACATCTGGGAACCTCTGTCCTGGCCTGGCCAACTTATGTGTTTCTTTGAGCAAGCCCTGGTGTTTTGTTCGCCAAACTCTTTTTTCACTCCTTTGTTTTATTCAAGACTCAACTCAGATGTCACCTCTTTCTGAAAGTCTTCCCTGATCCCAGTCTGGGTTAAGTCCACTGGTAAGGCGTACCCCTCCTCCATACTCCCAGAGAGGAGCATCGCACTGTAGCCCCACAATTGTGTCTCCCCAACTGGAGTGGATGTTCTTGAGGGCAGGTCCTATGCCTTACTTATTGTTGGATCCCCAGCACATGACCCACAGCCTAACAGCCGTGGGCAAACTACGGCCCGCAGGTCGGATCCGGCCCATTTGAAATGAATAAAACTAAAAAAAAAAAAAGACCATACCCTTTTATGTAATGATGTTTACTTTGAATTTATATTAGTTCACACAAACACTCCATCCATGCTTTTGTTCCGGCCCTCCGGTCCAGTTTAAGAACCCATTGTGGCCCTCCAGTCAAAAAGTTTGCCCACCCCTGGAGCATATCAAAGGTGTGTTAAATACATTAGAAACTCATTTTTCTGGGAGGATATATATATTATTTCATAAGGGAAGGAAGAGAGAGAGAGAGAGAGAGAGAGAGAGAGAGAGAGAGAGAGAGAGAGAGAGAGAGAGAGAGAGAGAGAGAATCATTGATCAGCTGCCTCCTACATGCCCCACACTGGGGATTGAGCCCACAATCCCGGCACGTGTCCTAACCGGGAACGGAACCATGACCTCCTGGTTCATAAATTGACGCTCAACCACTGAGCCATGCCAGCCGGGCTGGGAGGTTTTTGTTTCATATAAAGAAGAGATCAGGTCACTCTTCATCCCAAAAGACAGAATCTGAGCTGGGGCCTAAAGGAAGGCAGGAGAAAAGGGAAAAGAAATTCCAAGAAGAAGGAACCATGTGAGCAGGACTGTGGGCCAGTTCCAGAACAGCCATCAGAGGGCAGTGGGTGGGCTGGAAGTCCCCAGAATCTGGATGGTGTGGCCAGAGGCCTTTCCATGCAGACACTGCCGGGAGGCTAGTGGGAACAGGATCCTGCACTCCTGTCCCCAGGAATGCCCTATCTGGCTGCATTCCTCAGGAGTGGGCTGTCATCAGTAATGCCAATGTCCAGGGGATGAAATAAATAAATAAAGCTATATTAATAACAGCTCCATTAGAAACACAGGAAATAAATTAATGTTTGCCAAATGGGAAAAGAAAAAATCAATAGGGAAAGAAATATTATTTTTAATCTTCTGAGAAGGTTTTTATAAACAACAGAAAGGGAAAAAGATAAACACCATGAAAAAGAATCTGCCATCATCCTTTTAACCTTTATTTATTATCACTCATTCTACATCATCCCAAACTGCATGATAATTTAAAATTTCATTTTAATTTCAATGTACCACATAATTCAACCTTGCCTTTTTACAGCATTTTTTTTTGTAGAAAACTTTTTAAATGTCTCAAAAGGAAATACAACCAGGAGGAGGGAGGGTGAGAAGTCCTGTAACCTTCTAGAGTAGTCATTTAATTTCTGAGATTAAAAGGTCTGTGCAAAAATATGATAACACTGAAAGCAACAAACATGACCAATATGAATGTTCCTTAATGGTGTGCTGAATTGTGTGGAGTGCCTGGGCTTCTCTCTGTGTCCTTCTGTGCTTTCATTTGAATTCAAATTATTTTAGACTCTGGGCCATTTTGGTTGTTTTAGAAGAATTTTTTTTCATTCATTTCTACTATGTTTGATCCATTCTGAGACAGTGGCTTCTCCTTTCTGGGACTTCTCCTGTAGCTCTTACCTGAGACATTGCTAGAGTTTCGGAAAATACTCATATTAGTAGCATTTATTAAGCACATACTCTGTGCCAAACACGTCATCAAGTGTTGTAAGTGCATTGTTATTTACTTCTCACTGCCTTAAGAGATAGTGGTTATTAGAGTCCACATTTTGCAGGTAAGAAAACTGAAGTTCAGAGAGGTTAAGTAAACTAATGGAGGTCACATAGCTAAGGAGTAGTAGAGACTTGAGCCCAAGCCCAGCAGATGCCAAAGGCTGTGCTTTTAAAATTATCAAAGGAAAGTGATTAGTGGGAGGAACTAGGGAGGTACTGGGCTTCCTTCGTCACATTGCTCCTGTACTGGAGGCACCCCTCTACTAAGGCTCTATTCAGAGATCTATTTTCTAAGCAAATAACCTAGAGAGAGAGACAGCATGCTGGGACCCTGGCTATGGAGGAGTTAGGCTGGACCTGTAATACAGTCAGTAAGACCTCCACTTTGCCCTACCTCCTTCTTCCTGGGCTCATTGTCCTGGTCTTGGCTCTGGTTTTAATGTCCTATTGGTACGGACAAATCTGAGCTGGGCTGTGGTTGCTGATACCAGAAAGGAGTATTGCTAGACTCAGCAGGTCATCTGACTGTTTATTGTGTTTATTCACTTATTTACTCATTTCTGCACTATGCTAGTCAGGATAGGTTAGAATTCAGTGGTTCTCAACCTTCCTAATGCCGCGACCCTTTAATACAGTTCCTCATGTTGTGTTGACCCCCAATTTCATTGTTACAAATTGAACATAATTAAAGCATAGTGATTAATCACAAAAACAATATGTCATTATATATGTGTTTTCCAATGGTCTTAGACGACCCCTGTGAAAGTGTCGTTCGATCCCCAAAGGGGTCACCATCCACAGGTTGAAAACCGCTGGGTTAGATCATACTGAAGTAACTAACAGACCACTCCCCAAGGCTCAGGGTTCTTTATTTCCTGATATATGTCCAATCTGAGCTTTTGCTCTTATTCCATCTTGACATGTGCTTCTCTGACCTCTGCAGCAGGGGGAAAGGAATGTGATTGATTGTGCACTGGCTCTTCATGGTTCTATTTGGAAATTATACATGTTAGGTCTTCTTTTATCCCATTGCCTAAAGCAAATCACTTGAACTGGAGTATTTGTGAATAGTCTTGATGATGGCCAGGCCACTATTCTAGGCAATATAATGCTTTGGAAAGTCTCTATTCTAGTGGGGCAGGCAGTTAATAAATGTGTGAATAATTTTAAGCAGAATTAAGTGCTAAGAAAAATTAAGTCAGTGAACACAAGGGAGACGGTGGGTAGAGGAAGTTTTTTTCAGATAAGGTGGTCAGGAAAGACCTCTCTGAGAATATGACATTTGAGTCTATAATTGAAGTGAAGAAATAAGCCACAAGAACTTCTAGGGAAAGAAAATTTTAGAAAGAAGGAAGCAGCAAGTGCCGAGGCCCTGAGAAGAAAATGGGCTTCGCATATTAGAATAGCCAGGGAGATCAGTTGGCTGGAGCGTAGTGAGGGAGGGAGAGGGAGGTTGTGGACAAGGAGAGGGCAGAGGCAGATCACAAGGCTCTTGTAGGCCATGATCAGGATTTTGAATTTTAATTCAAGTGTGATGGAAAGCCATTGGAGGATTTTTAAACAAAGAGTTGATGCGATCTGATTTACATTTTAAAGAGATAATTTGACTGTTTCCGAGGAGAAGAGACTGTAGTGGGCAAAGGTGAAGGCAGGAAGGGGAGCCCTCAGGAAGTGACTGCATCAGTCTGGGAGCCCAGAGGCAATATGTGGATGGGTTGCACTTTTCTGCCCCTCAGAGTCGCTCCTGGGCCTCCAATGGGCTGTCACACAGGCGAGAGCTGGCTTAAGAGATTCTTCCTGAGGAACGTGTGTCTTCCCCCTACAACACATCTCAGAATTTTCAAGGGAAGAATGGCACTCAGACCAAGATCTCTTCCCCAAGTTCCAGAATATGAAAGACATGCTGCGGGAGAGAGCCAGTCCCGTGGAACCTGTTACAGTGGCTGAGAGCCATCTCCACATTGATTGCCACAATTTTTCTCCCTAATCATGCCTGAAAAATAAATCCCTTGCTTTTAAAAAAATATTATTTTAAAAACTCCTGAACATTAATTTGCTTAATGCTGCCCTGTCACCGATGATGTGTTTCACCTGATGCTTTGGCACAAGACATGGGCAGAAGGCGCCTCATTTTTCTGTGTCAGGCTTCATTGGCAGTGACGTTTGTCAGGGGCTGCTTAAGTGACAGCCACAAAACACCGGATTGTATACCTAGAATTACCTATTATGGCAGAGCGGCTCACGCCTCTATCTGCCATCAGTGATTTGTATGTTTCCGCGAAAAATGGGCACGAAACAAATCTGGAAGGACGTAGATATCCAAATTAGTTCTGTGACTAACCTTTCGCAATGAAAACAGGCCTCTTTGCTGAAAGTTTCTGTGTGGCAAGTTCACTTGGGACATTTATTTGCTGTTTCTATTCTCCGCTCTGCCCAGACGGAAGCCTGGAAGTCTTCGGGCTCAGTGAGACCCAGGGGAGGGGACCTAATTCAGGCGTTGCAAATGAATTTCAATTAAAGAGGATTCATTTCTATTCTTTCTGAATCTAGACCCAATTGGAGGTCTACTCTGAAGACCAGAAAAGAGAAAGAGAGAAACTTAACATTTGCACAAAACTCAAACTGACAGTCTTCCAGATTTAAGTCCAAATCATTATGGAAACAAAAACAGTGCATTAAAATAATGCAGAATAAGAAAGGCAGCAAATGTATAGCGCTTCCATTTTCAGGAATATACTAGTGAATGCAGTGCTTGTTTTATTTTTAAATTTAATTTTTTGACTAGGTAACATTTTTTACCTGTTTTAATAATCAAAACAATATATGTATTTATCTAAAGCAATAACAATTTTAGATACTTTTATTTAATTTTATTTTGAAATAATGTTAGATTTGTAGACATTACAAAGAGAGTACAGAGTTCCTACAATAGTTTACCCACCTTCCCCTAACATTAACATCTAATATAACCACAGTGCATTTGTCAAAATTAAGAAATTAACATTGGTGCAATGCTATTGACTAAATACAGGCTTTATCCAGATTTCATCAGTTTTTCCACTACTGTCCTTTTGTCTGCATCAGCATTCAACACAGAATATGACATGGCATTTAGTTATGTCTCTTTAGTTTCCTCTGATCAGTGTTTTCAGTATTTACTTGTTCATCACGATCTTGATATTTTTGAAGAATACTGGTTAGATAAATTTTTATAATTTAAATTATTTATTGTTTAAAGTATTACATGAGTCTCCTTCCCCCCCATTGACCTCTCCCTGGCTGTTCCTCACCCCCTACTGTCTGTGTCCATTGGTTATGCATGCATACAAGTCCTTTGGTTGGTTAGATATTCTGTAGGCTGTCCCTCAAAGGGGTCTGCCTGATGTTTTCTTTTTTAAAAAAATATATTTCTTTATTGGTTTCAGAGAGGAAAGGAGAGAGAGAGGAATAGAAACATCAATGATGAGAGAGAATCATTGATTGGTTGCCTCCTGCACGCACCCCACTGGGGATCGAGCCCGCAACCCAGGCATGTGCCCTTGGCCAGAATCAAACCTGGGACCCTTCAGTCCGCAGGCTGACGCTCTATCCACTGAGCCAAGCCGGCTAGGGCATGCCTGATGTTTTCTTATAATTAAACTGGGGTTAGGAGTTTGGGGTAAGAATACCACAGAAATGAAATGCTATTCTCATTGCATCTTATTGAGGGCACGTGATAGGTTAACATTGATCACTTGGTTAAACTAGTACTAATACTGTTGTAATTTTCCGGTTATTATATAACTAGAGACTCAGGGTGCAATTGAAATTGCATGAGGCCCCCGTGGCGGGCCGGTACCCATGCCTGACTTGCACAGCGCCCGGCCGCCATGGGAGTCAGGTCGGACTGGCGCTGTGGGAGGCCGGACTGGCGGCACAGGGGGCGGGGACCCTGCCTGTGTCCGCTCCAGGGCCACCCGAGCCGCTGCACCGCCCGGGAAGTTCCCCCAAGTCTCCGTCTCCGCTCTGGGCCTCACCTGCGTGCACAACGTCTGCCTGTCCGGTCGTGACCCGTTACAGCGTTCAGGCCTAATTTACATATTTTATATATATATGAAAGGAATAAAGGGAAAACTAGTTAATATAGGCATGCCATTTATATAACTTCGCTAATTTAACGTTCTCCAAGTCTGTTGCCCACTGATCAATGCGGGAAGGGACTGGACAAAAGGCAGTTTGGACTCATGCCCAATAAGGTCTGAGTGTCATGCGAAGGTGTCTACTGCTTGTCTACAGTAGCACCTGGGAAGGAGTCAGTAGCCAGAATAAGTGTGGCCGTGTAAGGGGCTGAAACCTGAATATTGAAACTCCTAGACAAAGGAGCAGGCTCTCTGGTCTCTTGGCCCTCTTGGGACTCCTGTTGCAGGGGGCACATGCCCTACATTCACCCAGGTAGGCACAGCCATGTGGGCACCACACAATGGACTGATGGGCTTTCGTTAACCTGAATGCTGAATTGAACTGGGCTGCAACATGGGATGGAAGCGCTGGACACTGGCTTTGCTTTTGGCTCTACTGGAGCCCCAGCTGCACCTTTCCTAGGACTGGCTTAAGGGACATAGGACTTTGCAACCTGAAAAATGTAACTCTATGCAAATAAAGCCTTTTACCATATCTCATTCTCCCGGGGGGGCGGGGGGGGGAGGGGCAGCTTCTGAAAATGCTTAATTCAGCGGTACCCCAAGAACCTCACTCCCACTCGTGTCTGGGAAATCTGGCCCACTGATTCCTCTGGGAATAGTCTCTGTTGTCTTTCAGGTGTTCCTTCCCTACGCTATGCTTTAGACATGTGCCATAAAGTCCAGTTCCATCTCTAGGAGAGGGGAATATCTACACTACCCGGAATTATATTTTGTAAGGGAAATGTGTTCTTTATTCAATACATTTTTTTATACCAAAATGCACTCATAGACATCTATTTTATGCTTTGGATTATAATTCAATACTATGGTAATTGTGTTCCTCAAGCAAAGCAACAAGCAGTTTGTCATTCCAGCTTTGGCCACTGGGTGCGATTTCTGATTGGCTCCATGTGCGCTTTAGATATGACCCCATTCTTTACTTTTTACCTTTTTTCCAACTAGGTGGACAGAGCTAGGCTATAAATACTAACTTATGTATTTACACAAATGTATATCTCTCTCCTCTCTCTTTTAAAATACGAATACACACTGATAACTCTGCCTCTAACCCAGCACCACAGAATCTGTTCCAGCCTTCCGTTCTTGCTTGTGACTCCTTTCTACGACAGTGAGAAAACAGACTTATATTATCTGCAATATATTTACTTATTTGTTCAATCCTAGCATACTTGTAGTTTCATGATCTAACCTATACACTTATGAGAAATAAATTTATCAACTCGAGTACAGTGTTTATGTAAATTCTTCTTGTCTCTAGCCTTAATATTCAGCTCAGACACCATTTTTCAAAGCTACTTAGGTCAACTTTTTATTTTACCCTCTTTGGTGAGCTTTTGTCTAACACTGATCATACAGTTAGATTTGTTTGTCTCAGTCTGCATTCTATCCTGGTTTATTGTTTTTCAACTAGCATTCAGTGCCATTCACATTTTGTGGTGTACAGAGCTATGAATTGTGACAAGTGAACTCACCCCATCATTTCCTTTCATCTATCCATCTCCATCATCAGCTCTAGAATTTTGCTTTTCAGAAATGCCTCCATGAAAAAAAAAAATAAAGTGTATAATCACTTCTTGAGGGTTATCTTGTCCTGGATTTGGAGCAGAGATCTACAAAGGACTGTTGATATGTGGATGTGGGCAGCAGCTGAGTGATCATGGGGTTAGTAACTGGCCAAGGCCATCTTTGTATAGAACAGTATTTACTGTTATAGACAGTATCTCAGATTTGTCTAGATGCCATGGATCTTTGGGTAAGCCAACATGTCCAATTCATGTATGTTAATACCACAAATCTTGATATGATTGTGAAGAATAATTTATTAGAATTCAGGTATAGCTTTAGGAGCTTGAAATACCCTGAAATTATATGCAAAATCTTATATGAAAAAGAGGAATTCCCATCTTATGTTTGTTGTGTTGTTTTTTTTGAGAGATAATTGATAACTTTTTTTCCTTTATTGATTAAGGTATCCCCCCATTGCCAACTCCCCCCGCACCCCCCTCCCCCAACTCATGCCCTCATCATCCTGGTGTCTGTGTCCATTGGTTAGGCTTATATGCATGCATACAAGTCCTTTGGTAGATCTCTCCCCCCACTCTCCCCTACTTTCCTTCTGAGGCTTAACAGTCTGATCGATGCTTCTCTGTCTCTAGATCTGTTTTTGTTCATCAGTTTATGTTGTTCATTATATTCCTCAAATGAGTGAAATCATGTGATATTTATCTTTCTCTGACTGGCTTATTTCACTTAGCATAATGCTCTCTAGGTCCATCCATGCTGTTACAAATGGTAAAAATTCCTTCTTCTTTACAGCAGTGTAGTAGTCCATTGTGTAGATGTACCACAGGTTTTTAATACACTCATCTGCTGATGGGCACTTAGGCTGTTTCCAAATCTTAGCTATGGTAAAGTGTGCTGCTATGAACATAGGGATGCATATATCCTTTCTGATTGGTGTTTCTAGTTTCTTGGGATATATTTCTAGAAGTGGGATCACTGGGTCAAATGGAAGTTCCATTTTTTTGTTTTTTGAGGAAATCCATATTGCTCTCCACAGTGGCTGCACCAGTCTGCATTACTACAAGCAGTGCAAAGGGTTCCCTTTTCTCCACATCCTCACCAGCACTTGTCATTTGTTGATTTGTTGATGATAGCCATTCTGACAGGTGTGAGATGGTACCTCATTGTTGTTTTGATTTGCATCTCTCGGATGATTAGTGACTTTGAGAATGTTCTCATATGTCTCTTGGCCTTCCTTATGTCCTCTTTCGAACAGTATCTATTTAGATCTGTTGAACCATTTTTTGATTGGGTTGTTTATCTGCCTTTTGTTAAGTTGTATGAGTTCCTGTAAATGTTGGAGATTAAACCCTTATCAGGGATAACATTGGCAAATATGTTCTCCCATGCAGTGGGCTTTCTTGTTGTTTTGTTGATGGTTTCTTTTGCTGCACAGAAGCTTTTTATTTTGATGTAGTCCCATTTGTTTATTTTCTCTTTAGTTTCCATTGCCCTAGGAGCTGTATCGGTGAAGACACTGCTCCAGCATATGTCTGAGATTTTGCTGCCTGTGGATTCCTCTAATATTTTTATGGTTTCCCATTTTACATTTAAGCCCTTTATCATTTTTTAGTTTATTTTTGTGTATGGTGTAAGTTAGTGGTCTAGTTTCATTTTTTTGCATGTATCTGTCCAATTTTCCCAACACCATTTATTGAAGAGACTGTCTTGACTTCATTGTATGTTCTTGCCTCCTTTGTCAAATATTAATTGAGCATAGTGGTTTGGGTTGATTTCTGGGTTCTTATTCTATTCCATTGATCTATATGTCTGTTCTTGTGCCAGTACCAGGCAGTTTTGAGAACAGTGGCTTTGTAATACAGCTTGATATGTGATATTGAGATCCCTCCTACTTTGTTGTTCTTCTCAGGATTGCTGCAGCTATTTGGGGTCTTTTTCTATTCCAGATGAATTTTTGGAGAGTTTGTTCTAGGTCTGTGAAATACACTTTTGGTATTTTAATGGGGAGTGCACTGAATCTATAGATTGCTTTCGGTAACATGGACATTTTAATGATGTTGATTCTACCAATCCATGAACATGGTATGGTCTTCCATCTGTTTATGTTTTCCTGTATCTCTTTTTTCAGTGTCCTGTAGTTTTCTGAGTACAGGTTTTTTACCTCCTTAGTTAAGTTTATCCCTAGGTATCTTAATTTTTTTGGTGCAATGGTAAATGAGATTGTTTTTTTAATCCCTCTTTCTGTAAGTTCACTATTGGTGTATAAAAATGCCATAGATTTCTTGGCATTACTTTTTATCCTGCTACATTGCTTAATTCATTTATTAAGTCTAATAATTTTTTGATGGAGTCTTTACAGTTTTCTATGTACAGTAGAAGGACTCAGAGAATTAAAGTATCTTGTTATCTGCAAATATTGACAGTTTTACTTTTATTAGATTTTAAAAAAACCTCCATGTTCCAAAAGAGTTAATGATTGTTAGTGAATTCTACATATTTTCATCCCATCTTATTTCAGAAAATTTGATTATTTTCAAAAATATTAAAAACATGTAAGTTATAATAAATTAGGACCAAGCATTAAACACAAAGGTATGTTCAACTGTTCTGACCAGTTGGAACCTTGTCATATGTCTCTCTAGACCATTCATTATTCATGGTGATTGGGGTGCTAGTCAAGGTCTTTAAAGAGAAATTACTTTGGAAAGGCCCCAAGTCCCTAGGGCCATGGTCGGCAAACCGGGGCTCTTTGTTCCCTTGAGTGTGGCTCTTCCACAAAATACCACGTGCGTGCGCGCATGTACAGTGTGATTGAAACTTTGTGGTCCATGTGCAGAAGTCGGTATTTTGTGGAAGAGCCACATGTGTCTCGCGAGCCGCAGTTTGCCAACCACTGCCCTAGGGCATGTCAAGGAGAAGAGAACTATCTGAGTGTTCTTTTTAAGAAGCACATCTAGGAAATTGTATGTATGCAGAGGTATGGGTATGTTTATGCATATGTCTACTTGTAAATGGGCGTGTGACCATGTGTAAATGAGTGTGTGTGAGCTAAAAATATGAGTATATACGGTGATGTGCTCTAAACTACATATGTGTTTGAACTTCATTATGTGTTTCTATGTGAGTTTGAGTATGTATATAGATGTGTCACAGTCCAGAAATACACAGGACATGGAAAATAGGAGAGGGCAAGGCCAAGGGAAAACATAATAGGTGAAGAGGGGAAGGAAGAATTCTCTGGGAAAACTAGAGCATAACTTGACACTGAGTGGCCAGATTATTATGACCGGCTAGATTATTATGACCACCCCATCAGTACAATGAAGTGAATTAGTTATGCATATAATAATAATAAAACCTTGAGAGTATTTGCTTAGGATGTTTTCAATATTCAGTATTTTTGGAAGTGTCAATGAAGTACTGATGAGGTGGTCATAATAATCTGGCCACTCAGTGTATAATAGTGATGAACACTATTTCAAGATGTATTCAATGATCTAAACATATCTATGAGTTCTATGAGTGATAATGTCACAGATACTGATACTACTGTAATTTGTTGTCTACATTAATAATAGAAGGAATCGCTGAATTTGTTTCAGCTAGTGAAAACGAAGATGTAAATTTTCCCATTATAATTTATGAACCCTCTAAAATGTATTCACAACTTCCATGGAAGTATCTATTGACCTTAATTTAAGGATGCCTGATTGAGAGAGTCATGGCCAATATTTTAAAGGGAAATACACAATGAAGTTGAATGGAACAGAATAGCATGGAAAATAATAGAAAAATATCTCGCATAGGAGGAAGTATTATATTGAACATTTTGTTTCAATGATAGTGTGTGTTATGTGAAAATGGGCAAAATAGTCAGAAAAACATTGTGCCAGGGAATAAGTTTCAAATGAATTCTAAACCTCCTGGAATGCCAGGGAAGAATTTCAAAAGCAAGAGGCACCTAACTAGGGTTCGGTTGCAGAAATCTTTCTCAAAAGCCAGGAGAAGGATGAACCAGAGTGGGGTGAGGTGGAGCAAGGGAGGGCTAGCAGGTCACCATGGAATTCGAGGAACAGGGGAGCATCAGTGTGATGGTGAAAATGGAGGGCAGGGGCAGATTCCAGGGCTATTATAGAGGTAAAACGGGGGGATTTGATGAGCCATTGACTATGGGAAATGCTGCAAAGGAAGGAGTACTGGTTTACTCATGAAGTTCTGATTTAGACCCAAGGTGGATGGGCATGCCCATCTGAGATAGAGCTCACAGGAGCAGGAGCAAGTCTGAGGGGGACTGAGTCTGGTTTTAGAAATGTTGCTTTTTGCTACTTCAATTTGGGATGTGTTTCTGAACCTCTCTCTAGATCTATTTCATCATTTCTTAAATGTGGCATTTCTATCTGAAAATAATTTTTTGAGGCTTATAAATATATTCTACCTCATGAAGGTATTTATATAATTACATTAAATGAGATCATGTATGTGAAAAGGACTTTCTAAACTTAATCTTAAAAATCTTTCTACAATAGTTACCTACTCTATAAATAAAGTCTTTTTTTTTAATGGCAAGGAACAAAACCCCAAAAGCAAATTGAATTGAGTGCAAAGGGAATATTTAATAAATTTTCTTTTAAATCCTCACCCCCAGGATACTTTTTCCCTTGCTTTTTAGAGAGAGTGGAAGGGAAGGATGAGTAGAGGGAGAGAGAAAAAAAATCTATGTGAGAGAGACACATCGATTGGTTGCCTCCTGCATGACCCGCTGACTGAAGCCGGGGGTCTAACCTACAACCCAGGTACATGCCTTTGGCGCACAAGCGAATGCTCTAACCTCTGAGTAACACCGGCCAGGGCTAAAGGGAACATTTAAATAGAAAATGTAGTGATAGGCCTAGCTTCAGGTAGAGGTGAATCCAGGGACTCCTGATTTTGTCCAGCTCTCAGCTGGGGTCTTCCCTCCTCTGTGTGATGGTCCTGTTCTCAAGGAGGCTTCCAACTTGGTGGTAGCAGCTCCAACCCCCTGGTCTCCCAGGTTCCAGGCCAGGATAAGACAGTCTCTTTTGTCCTAGGCCCTGCAAATGTATTATTATGATTAGATGAGTTTAGGTCTCTTGCATCCCTCTGGACCAATGAAGGTGGCCCGGGGAAAATGATCGACTAGTTTTCTTAAGGTTGGAGACAGTGGATCCCATCAGATCACTGGCCTGAGAAAGTGGGAGGAGGGTTCCTGAATGAACAATGTGGGCTTCAGCCAGAAGAAGGTAGAATGGATACTGGGGAGGCAAACATCAAAAGTCTGGATATCCACACCAGAGAGGATTATAGCTTTAGTGTCGAGCTACATGGAGCAAGGTGTTGGGGGCACGTTTGTTGAACTGGACATCTCTGGTCCATGGTTGAAAGCACAAATACTAATAGAGCTCTGAAGAATCAGACTGCCTTTAAAGATGGACGGGGATGAAAATTCAAAAGTCCTCATAACTGTAGGTCCTAGAAAAACCCATTCAGAGAGAGAAGGCAGGATTTAACAAGTGGAGGTATCTAGAAGAATTCTTCCCTTCTAGAGTATTCAGTTGAGAGATTACCAGACCTCTGCATGTATCAGACAAGAAGAATCTGGAACAATATTACATTCCTCCTCTCTCAGAGCCTCTCTCTAGGAGCTGTTCTGGCTGAGATTTCTTTGGGCCGAGGCCCTGAAGATAGGCAGTATGGGCTCTGAGAGGTATGTCTGTGGTCGGCACTTTAGCTCTGGGCCAGTTG
This sequence comes from Myotis daubentonii, assembly GCF_963259705.1. Taxonomy (NCBI): domain Eukaryota; kingdom Metazoa; phylum Chordata; class Mammalia; order Chiroptera; family Vespertilionidae; genus Myotis; species Myotis daubentonii. Next base: position 30,144,380 of record NC_081853.1, on the reverse strand, counting down.
ACCATAAATAAATTTTTAAGGTGCACATAAAGAACATCAATTTCCCACACACACCTACAAGTAGATTTGCACATGTGTGCAGTGTGTATGCAACACGTGCGCTCACATACACCTGCGCACACACGCACGCACATACCTCAAAAAGCAATTTCCCCCCAGAGCATCAAGAAAGTTCCCCTTTCCACTTAAATGCTTTTCCAAATAGTCTTATTTTATTTTATTTTTTTATTTATTTCTCTGCCATATCCTTTTCAATCTGGAAAGTGACTTGGCCTCTTTTCCCCCATCTATTTTCTGCCTTCCTGCTATTCAGTTTAGGCATGAAACACAGAACTAGATTGAAAGCATTCAATGGCTATTCAATCGGAGAAGAAAAGAGCCCCTTGGAGCTTTATTAGATATGAAGATCCACAATAAAAATCAATTTCTGCCTCTTTATGCAGTTTAAATGACAAAGCACCCACCCATTCTGCAGCCATTGTGCCGGGGAAATGTAATTCAGTCCCGGAGCTGGGCCCAGAGCACCGTGGACTCCCTGACCTGCACTGACAGATTCCAATATGATACAGACCTTCGGAGATAATGACAGCCACTTCATCTCACTGCAAGAAAAAAGTTATCTGATATCTTTGAGGGTTAAAAGGCTATGTGGGCAGCATTTTCAATAACCCACTAAATCAGCATCTTAAAAAATACCGAAGCTTTGTTCCTTTAAAAAAATTTTGACCCTTACTCCTAACTCCATTTCTGAGCCCCAGCTGACAATGTCACAAGTGTCTTCAGCCAAATCTATTGAGCCTTCTTGGACACAGAAGGGAACCCTCCTAGGAAATTAGTCCAAAGGGAAACTCAGTGCGAGAAATGTCTATTCCCCTAAGGAATGCAGATTTTCAGGTCTCCAGGTCTAGACAAAATAAATGGATGAAACCAGTATAAACAAAACAAAACAAACAAAAAACCCAAGAACCTGGCCCCAAACATGTTCTAACCCATGTAAAATGTTACTATAAAGTTTCCTCACTAGCAATGTACACAGTCCTGTCTGTTAACCGAAAGAAGTCTGTGTTTGAAGAAAGTTTGTTGCCAAGGGAACCGCTGGACTCCCTGCCGTTGGTCGTTCATCTCCATGCTAGGAACTTACCCTGATCAAGGGGGAGAAGTTCGGCAAGGAGAAGTGTGGTTCTGGTTCTGTTTATGATGGTTTACTTGCAGGAAAACATGCAGTCAGTCCTGGTGGTTCACACGCTGAGCCCACTGAGGGACACACCTGTGTGAACTTCATTCTCTTACTATGACCAGGGAGGCAGGAGGGGAAAGAGGTGATGGAAAAATAAACTACTTGTGTTCTCTGGTCCCAGGGAAGGACTCAGAGCATTAAAGGGCTACGGGATGGTTAAACAAGGACCACGTGAAGAACTTCCAGCTCTAAGTTGAGAAAAGCACAGTATGTTACAAAACCACCTGGCCATGGTCTATAGGTAACATGAGGAATTTGAATGAGTTTAACAATGGTGCATTGCTATGGTCGCCTTGGGGAGTAGTGGGAGTGGGGTTTTGGGTTCAAAAAACCATCAGTACGTTAGGAAAGCCTCTCTCTAGGCCTAAGCTCTCTAGTTGATAACGTATGAAGTCTCTGCCAAATGATCCTTAAAGGCCCTTTTATTGTCTCTATAATTTGATGCCCAAATTACAAAGTTATTTGCTATATAGTTATTATCCTTTGATTTTATATTTTTAAAATTCTTCACAACCAACTGGTTCTAATAAAACATTCTTTAAAATGTCAAGTGGAAAAGCTCAATTTAGCCCCATATCTGGGAAAACATGGCACTATTGCCCAGGCCTGGGTTGGCTCAGGGGTTTGGTCTTATGTGTCAACTCTGACTGACAGGCTGGGGCTACCTGGAGCAGTGCTGTCTGATAGGGATGTGGGGGACAAAGATGAGCCACATAGGTAATTTTTTTAAAATTGTGATAAAAACACATAACATAAAATTCACTTAACTCATTTTAAGTGTGCAATACACTTGAAATCATGATTATATGCACTCTTATGTAACAGCACTCTAGAACTTTTTCATCTTGGAAAACTGAATTTGTACCCATCCTATATAATAAAAGCCCAGTGACCGAAACGGCAGAACAACCAGAGACCAGAACAACCACGGCTCCTAGCCCAGGCTGGCCCTGCCCCCCAGTGGGGACCCCCACCCCGATCAGGGGCATGGCCAGCCTGCAAACCACTCGTGGCCCCTCGTCCAGGCTGGCCCCACCCCTTAGTGGGGACCCCCACCCTGTTTGGGGGCATGGCCAGCCCCACCCCCCAGCGGGGACCCCCACCCCAATCGGGGGCCTCCATCAGGACAGGCCAGCTGGCCCCCCACCCGAGCAGCAGGCTTCTATCCTACATAATAAAAGGGTAATATGCAAATTGGCCCTAACGATGGAACAACCAGAACAACCGTTGGACCAATCACTATGAGGCACATTGACCACCTCTCGGTCCCTTCCCCCAGCCATCAGGCACCGATCACCTGATGGAAAACGGGGACCCAGGGGTGGGTGGTGGCAGGGCAACTGAGGAAGAATGGCCCTGATTTCAGGCCAGGCCTAGGGACCATACCCGCACACAAATTTTGTGCACTGGGCTCTAGTCTATATATATAGGCCTATGGACCGTACCCACACATAAATTTTGTGCACTGGGCCTCTAGTCTATGTATATATAGACTGATGAATCTCAGAGGGAATGGGGTAGAGGATAGGGAGGGAAGAGATTAACCAAAGATTTTATATGTATACTAGAGGCCCGTTGCATTGGTGGGGGTCCCTTGGCCTGGCCTGTGGGGATCGGGCCAAAACTGGCTCTCCAACATCCCCCGAGGGGTCCCGGATTGTGAGAGGGCGTAAGCCAGGTTGAGGGACCCCACCAGTGCACAAATCCGTGCACTGGGCCTCTAGTTAAATAATAATTCCCCTAGTCCCTCTTCCAGTTCTTGGCAACAACTTTTCTACTTTCTGTTTCTATTATTTTGGCTACTTTAGATACTTTATATAAGTGGAAAACAGACAGTATTTGTCCTTTTGTGGTTGACTTATTTCACTTATAACATCCTCAAGGTTCATGAATGTTGTAGCATAGGAGAGAATTTTCTTCTTTTTGAAGGCTGCATAATTTTCTATTTTATGTATGTACCACATTTTCTTTATCCATTCATCTGTCAATGGGCATTAAATTTGCTTCCACATCTTGGCTGATGTGAATAATGCTGCAATGAACATGAGTATACAAATATTTCTTCAAGATTCTGCTTTCAATTCTTTAAATACCCAGAAGTGGATTGCTGGAGTTCTATTTTTAATTTTTACATTCCCACCAACAGTACACAAGGATTCCAATCCCTTAACATCATCGTCAATATCTGTTATTTTCTGTTTTGTTTCTTTTACAGTGGCCATCCTCACAGATGGGAGATGGTTTTGTCCTATTGCAGTTTTGATTTGCATTTCCTTGGTGATAGGAAAGTTGAACATTTATTCATAGGCTTGTTGGCCATTTCTTCTTCAGAGAAATGTTTATTCAAATCCCTTTGCCCATTTCTAAATTGGATTACTTCTCTTGTGGTTGTTAAGTTGTAGTAGTTATTTATATAGTCTGGATTTCAATCTTTATCAGATATATAATTTGCATATTTTCTGCCATTCTGTAGGTTGCCTTTTCACTCTGTTTCCTTTGCTGTGCAGAATTTTTAAGTTTGATGTAGTCTCATTTACCTTTTCTTTATTTTCTTGCCTGTGATTTTGGTAAGAAATCATTAGCAAATCCAATGTCATAAAGCTTCTCCCCTCTGTTTTCTTCTAGAAGTTCACAGTTCCAGGTCTTATGTTTGGAAGTACACCATAAGCATGGCGCTCTACTAGTATATTTGAACATCCTAGTTTGGGTCTCAGCCAGGAAGAAAGATAAAAATATCAGAATCCCATTTTACCCTAATTTCAAATTTGGGTCTTGGTGCTGAGGTAACATCAGAAGATCTCAGTTTTCACTGCAAAAAAAGGGGGGGGTAGGGATTTGGGGTATTGAAGTAGGTTTTCCTCAGTAGATACAACTTCTCAGTAGAAATCTTTGGAGGAAATTTCTCTGTATTAGAATAATAGCTCATAGGAACCGAAGTCCACATTTCTCCTCTGTGGTTTGACCTAGCAGGCTACCTAACTGTGAGGACAGATAGTGAACACCAACCAGACTTCAAGTGTATATTTGGAAATTCAAGTGGAAGAAAAGCAAATTTTCTTAGGACGCAATCTGTTTTTTGCTTACACCTCTAAGTAATTTTGTGGCATGTTGTTTTAGGCTAAAGAGAGTGTTAAAGGTATAATCAGATTCTCTTTTTAAAAAGGTACATTTTTAGTAACTGAAGCATCTTCCCAGCTATCAAAACCTTTACCTGAGTCTGTGACTATATAATCTTTCCCTTTTTGAGAGGTGTCAGGGTTAATTTGTGCCTATTTTATTATAATGCAATATAGCCAGAACTATTTTTCAAAATATGAGTAGTTATCTTCTTTGCTGCCTATCTTTGAGGAAAATCATGGCATAATCTTTGATATTTTAAAATTCATCTTCCCAAGTCCATTTTACTAGAAATAATGGATATTGCTTGTCTTCAAGTTCAAGAAGGCCAAGAGAATGAGATTGGAAGGTCAGCCAGGATAATTTAGTAGGGTCAGCCATTCTAGGTTTTTATACTGTTTTTGGATTAATTATTTGGAGTTCATTTATATTGGGAATCACTGTATAAAGGTTAGAAGTACTGTAATATTAATTCTTAATTTATGGAGTAGCTATTTCCTAGGGAAATAAATGATCTTCAGGTTCTTTGGGCAATGGCACACATGGTTTATTTCCTGTGGAATATATTCTTGGGTGGCCATTCTAAAACTTCATAACTCCTGCTTCATTGTGTGGTTTTGAGGAAATTACTTGACCATACTAGAACCAACGTAATGCAACTGAGGTAGGATATGAAAAATATTAATGAAAAGGTTAGAGAAGCCCATGGAGCCTGTTGAAGAAAGATAAAAATATCAGAATGAGTCTTTCCGCCATTAATAATTTCAGGTTACTCTCTGAACTTGGAAGTTGAGGTTCTCAGACTGGACTAATTCCAATTTTAATATTTGGAGATATCAGATACTTAATAGTGCCTATATGTTCACTGGAAACTTTCTAGAGAATAACAAAGCCTAGTTACAGAACTCCATCATTAAATCAGGTCCTGTGGGACAAAATATTAAAGGAAGGCTGAATTGCTCAGATGGTTCAGATCTGACCTCCCCCTTGGACCCCAGGTAGTACAGCAAGGGCTGCTGACTTCATGGAGCAATGAGGTTGGGGCAGAGTATGGTGCCACATCTCAGGAGAGCACAACTGACACTGGAAAGTGCTCTCAACCCAAAGATTCCTACTTCTGCTTACCTCACAGGTTGTGAGGTTGAAGAGAGAAGATATACTTGGCTAAGTACTGGGGATAGAAACCCTATGCACTGATTCTGTGACAGAAATGTAACTTAGGTTGGATTGACATTTGTCCAGCTTTAGGAATTGAATAGTGGTTGGTTAAGTTAATGATTAACTTGGGGGTGTGTGTGTGTGTGGGGGGGGGGGGGATGTGAACCAGCTCTGGACAAAGAACCATTAAGAGAAGTCTGAGGAAGTCTGTAGAAAGATTTCCCTCCCTATAAGAAGTGAAAGGCCACAGAGGAAAACTCCTGCCCCACATCTGCCTATAAACCACATTAAACCAGTGATTCTCAAAGTGTGGTCCCCAAACAGTAATATCAGCACCACTTGGAAACTTGCTGAAAAACTGTAAATTGTCTAAAGCTAACATAGCAGGCCTGAGACTACTTAGAAGGTCCTACTTGCAAGGACTTGGTTGCTTCATCCATTTGGTGACCATTTTTCCACATCTTGGGTACAGCTCTGGTTCTAGAATCATGAAGCTCCAAGCCCAAGCTTCACTGAACTGGGCCTCTTTGTGGGTGTCTAAGAAAAAGCTAAGCTAATAAGAGCCAACAGTAGAAGGAACTAGGAGCAACCTGGTATGCAGGGCCTCGCTCAGAGGCTCACTTATGGCCCTGCTGGACCCTAAAGGGGCCCTGGACATGTGTAGATAGGAAATGGACACTACTTTCTCTCTGTGGAAAGCTGCTTCACCCACAGACAATAGAGACTGGGGTTTCCTTTTCTAAATAAATGAAACTTTCCATTTCTCTCCCGTGCCAGTGCCTTTACACTTTCCCCTGTTCCCATCATAGTTGTGAAGATGGTGCAAAAGCAAAGCAAAGACGACGCCATTGTTCATTCCCAGAATCCCTGGTCTGATCAGATTATCAGAACTATTGGGACTGGGAGAAATTTGCATAAATTCCCTCACTAGACCCTCATTCCCTCTTCCTCTCTTTAATTCTGGCCTTTAGAAGCTTTGCAGGTTTTTTAATTACAATGGAAAAAGGGGCTCGTACAGTAGTTAAGTAAAATAAAATAACAATACTTAAAATTACAATTGAGTCCCAAATGATCCAATAGTTTATTCTCTGCCTTAAAATAAAATAGCTTTCATCTTTTCCCCCTTACAACAGCCTCCTCCGCCTAGATAATGCATTTCGTTAGATTTATTTGCTCAGCCCCGAAAACTTGACACTAAGGGGATTATTTAGTTTTAGATTTGCTGTAGTCCATAGTAATAGCCAACAGGGAAAGGAATGAAGCAGCAATATTAGCAGGGCGATGGGAGGGAAGTGAGGACGGGGAGGGGGCTGTGCAGTCTGCAGCTAAGCAAAACTGCTTGCATAAACACCATTAAGAAGATTTAGACATCGCTTTTCTTATCATCAGCACTCCTGGAAGAAATAAAAAAAAAAAAAAAGAAAAAAGGGAAAAGGGACAGGCCTTGACTTGCTGTGTATGCGTTTCCATTAAAGGTTCAATAGGAAATAAAACCAGCTGAGAGTCCAAATGCAATGAAGCTACAGACCTATCCACGCTACCTCATCATGGTCCAAAAGAGACATTTGTTCCACATGTTACTGAAAGGAGCAGCTGGATAGAGAACTAAACAGCCTGCGTCACCCCATCTGTGGCTGAGCATGTGACACTAAGGCTGCTGCCTAGGTTGGCGCTGCGCCCCCATTTGTTACGCCCCCATCTCTTCTATACACCCTCTGCACACACACATCCCTGGATAAAAAATGCCTGATTCCCCATGCCCTACCCAAACCATTAATGTTCAGGTTCCGAGGACAAGAACTGGAGGAAAACAGAAGGAAACTGTGGAGGCAGGATTGAAAGGGTTCTGGGAGAGAAAGAGGTAAGAGGGGCCCAACAGGAGGAGGAGGAAGGGGATGAGTCTGTGGTCAAACCTCCAGAGGGAAAGTGGAAAACATCTCTGCAGTTGAAAGTAGTTTTAAGCATTTCTGGATGCAAACAGGCTACTCCCAGAGGGATGTCTGTCATTCTGTCTGTCTGATAAGTTCTGTGTACACCAAGGGGAATGGAAAAGTGGCAACTAGGCATTGCATGGCTCAGAGAGTACTAAGAACAAATAATAACTCAGCTGTGGGACTCCAAATATTACATTTGGGATTTTAAACACTGCTCCATTTTCTAGAAGCATCTTTAGCAAGGCATTCCTAAATGGTCAAAGGGTATGTGTGTATAAATATACACACACAGACATAGAGGGTTATTGGTGTGAAGTATTTCTAATAATTATAGAATTTGTAGTACAGATAAAAAATACTGATGGGTACTAAATGTTATTAGCAATACACACATCAACACGAGCAAACATTTTCATTGCCAAACTTGTCCATAAAATATTGGCATCCCTGGGGCTCCACACTTTTTTTTTCCCTCTCCTTCCACTCACTGGATCTTCCATTCTGTGGGTTTATTCTCCTGGGGGCCATACATCTCAGGGGCCACTGAAAAGTGTGCCCACAAAACCTTCCTGATTTTTAGGGAATATGGCACATTCTGAATTCCATGGCACATTAAGGGCAGCTGGTCACACTCCTTCCATACCAAGACTGAATCAGCAGACACCATGACCAAATGAGATGGAAGGAAGGGTTCCATGGGCCTCATTTGTTTAGTCAATGGAATACTGCCACTACTACTAACATAAACATCACTGCAATTTGTTGAGTTCTTATTATTTATTATTTTCCAGGTCCTATAATAAGTGCCATCACATGCTCTCTCAATTCCTCAGAGATGCATAAGTTGGTGCTTGGAGGAATTAAATAAGTAGGCCCCTTCACTCAGAAAGTGACAGCCCGTTCTGTTTCCTAAGCCTGTGCTTCTAACAAGGATTGTTCTGCCCCAGCAAAATGAGAGCTGGTGTCATCAGGACAGTTCATTCTCAGAGCCAAGTAGATTGTCCATAGCAACTTCTTTTCAATGAATTGAAAAGGGAAGAGAGGGTGGAAGTGGGAAATCTTAGATCTTAGGCTCTCCTAACTGTGAGATATGGGAATGAGGGAGAGAGTTGCCTGGATAAGACTTTGGTTATGATGTAAGTCTACAGATCCACAGGCCAGAGACTGGAGTTGACCAGCCTAAGGGCCATTCTCATGGCTACCTATTCGGGAAGATTTGCCTCATTCATGTGGGCATGCTGAATGGGCAGGGTCCTGCTTAGGCTCTCAATCTTGGGGCACATCTAAAAGGTGTCCAAGGTCTAGTATGGGAAACAGTGTTTAGTCACCTGCAGTTCCCCATGGTCCTCAGCCTCACTACACCTCAGTATCCATTGGTTTCCTAGGTCACTTGTCTCTACACTCTGAGCTCACTGAGGACAGGGCCTCTTTCTGGATCAGCTTTGTATCCTAGCTCTTCTGGCACAGGATGAGAGCTCTGGAAACAGTTGTTGAGTACCACTGCCATTTCACTGCATCCACAGGTTGCTGGGAACCCTGCTTTGTCCACTGCCACCAAGCAGGACTAACATCCATTCCAGATAAGCAACTAGCTCTGCTGTTTTATAATTTTTTTCCTAATTAAGAGAATTCTCCACCATCTTTAATAACACATTACAGCATTTAATAGCCTCCTTGTCAGGAAGTTCTTCCCACTAGCTAACTTCTCTCTCTTCTGTTCTTGGTAGGAATGGCAAACCTACTTCCACATCTATCCCCTGTAGAGATGGAGAATAATTAACAATACACCATTCCTTATGTAATAATTCTTTATCTGCTTGAAGGTTATTTACTAGTCTTATAAAAAGTATCTTTCTATTGCCCTAGTCCCAGAGTGCTAGTATAATGTAATGATAGAGAAGTAAGAAGTGACACAAACCCTAATCTCCAGCTCTTTCCTGCATGATTTTAATCGAATGTCAAACGAAAAGATGGGCAAGTAATGAGGGCTGAGGTCAATATGGCTCCAAGATGTCCCATGTGCAGAGTGGTTTCTATGTAGCTGTAGCTCATGTTGACATTCTGCAAAGCCCGCCCAACCCCTGCACCTGGGCCCCAGAGCACATCCAACATGGGCAGGCCCTGGCCTTTTGGAGGGCCACTGCCATTTTCCAGGATCCTTGAGTTCAATACAAATATCTCAAATCCTTATGCCCACAGCCAAATTTTTGAGTGATTATGCAAAATTGTGTCAGGCATTATTTCAAGTGCTTTACATATGTCATCTCTTTTGATCCTTACTACCACTTATAAAGCATGTTTTATCATCCTCATTTTACAGAAAAGGAAATATAAGGCTGGTTAGTTAACTTGCCCCAAATCCTGTAGCTTAAAACTGACAGAGCCAGAATTTGAAGCCCGACAGTCTGACTCTAGAGCAGCGGTTCTCAACCTGTGGGTCGCGACCCCTTCACAGGGGTCGCCTAAGACCATCGGAAAACACATATATAATTACATATTGTTTTTGTGATTAATCACTATGCTTTAATTATGTTCCATTTGTAACAATGAAATTGGGGGTCACCACAACATGAGGAACTGTATTAAAGGGTCGTGGCATTAGGAAGGTTGAGAACCACTGCTCTAGAGGCTGTGCTTACACCCCATCAACATAATGCCTCCAAGGCTTGGCCCAGGGCCTGGCACAGAGCAGGTACCCAATGTTTTTCTGACGAATTTCAATGAGATGGGTGGTATATTTATTTAGGATCTGGTTATTCAAGAGGATCTCTCCCCAAAAGTCTCAACTTTCCTTTCTAAAAATTATTCTGCCTGTCAAATAGTCAAAAGCAAAACCTCCAGAATCCAAGAGTAGCAGTGATGCAGGTAACATCAAACCCTTAACGTCAAAGGATGTCTTATTGTGATGGTGAGGAATAATGAGTCTGATTTAAAGAAGAGCATAGGGCAGTTTTCAAGGAGAGTAAACCCAGTGTGTTTTAGGTTACAAGTCACATGATGAGCAAATAAGTTAATTCACAAACACTAAACCAGTCATCCAATAGAAATTATCTGGAATCTAGAAAAAACAAAAGCAGTGACTATTGACCTCAAAATATTTACAATATAATTATAGTGACAAAATGAATGCAGTAGAATCTTGGAAGAGGAAGGAACCATAGGGCCATCCAGCCTTTCTTGCATGGCCTCAAGACCCCGCCTGATCGCAACACTGCCAAACTGTCCCTCACTCACTTGCTCCAACCCCAGTGGTCTTCCTCCTGTTCCTTGAAGGTGATGAGTAGATTCCACCTGAGACCCTTTGTACTAACTGCTCCTTCTATCTGGAAGGCTGTCCTGTGTTCTTAACATGTTCCTTCATGTCACTCAGGCGTCAACTCCAATATTTCCTCCTCAAAGAAGCCTTCCATGAACTCTGAGGCCCAAGTAAACCTTCTAAACACACACATACACGGTTAGTTTTAGTTTATTTCCTGTTGAAATTAACTAATCTTCTTTGTCTACATGTCTATCATTTGTCTGCTTCACTGAATTTGTACCCCGAATGAAAGCAAACTGTAAACCATAGCATTCGCCTGCTTCTTGCCCTACTTGTGGTAACTAATAATAGTAATCTATAATAATAAAATCATAATATGCTAATTAGGCCAGAGATCCTTCCAGATGTCCTTCTGGATGACCTTCCAGATGAAGCCAGGCCTGCAAGGGAAGCCCGGGTTCCAGGCGCCAGAGGGAAGCTGGTGCTGACAGCCAGGGAAAGGAAGGCCTACTCTTGTACAAATTTCGTGCATTGGGCCTCTAGTAATAATAATAATGATGGCAAACGTATTAAACACACTATCAGGCACTATTTGAAGTGTTTTCTATATATTAATGACTTTAATTCTCACAACAATCTTATGAGATAGGTAGGATTATTACACTCGTTTTATAGATGAGAACACTGAGGCAAAGAGAGTTAAGTAAATTTCCCAAGATTATGGAGCACAGCTGTTATCTGAACCCTGGCAATCTGGTTTCAGAGCCTAGGCTTATGACCATTTTGCAATCCTGTATCTTAAAATCCTAAAACTAAATATTTTTCCTCCATCTAGAACTTTCTTTGACTTTTCTATTAGAAAAGGTTGCAATTTAAACAGCTAATATTCTCAAAGCTGAGTTTTTATACAAACTCTGAGTTTATTTTCCATTAATAACAGAAGTCTGAGATAGTTTCTCCATCATTGGTAGCATGGCTCACAGAATTGTTCTGATAGCTGTATGCGTCAGACTGATCACCGTGATTCCTGTCCATGGTGACTGGGAAAGGCCTAGTGGCATTCTTGTGCCTTCAGGCAAGCCCTCAAAGGCCAGAATATAGCAAAGAAACAGTAACGCATTTGCTGCTGCCATAGGATTTCCAGGGTTGTGAGGATCCACATTCTACAGTAAGCTTTCGGGTCTGCATGCTGCTTCTTAAAAATATATTTTATTGATTTTTTACAGGGAAGAAGGGAGAGGGATAGAGAGTCAGAAACATTGATAAGAGAGAAACATCGATCAGCTGCCTCCTGCACACCCCCTACTGGGGATGTTCCCAAAGCCAAGGTACATGCCCTTGCCCGGAATCAAACCTGGGACCCTTCAGTACGCAGGCCGATGCTCTATCCACTGAGCCAAACTGGTTAGGGCCATGCTGCTTTTTTTTTTTCTTTTAATAGTGCCAAGGACTAATTTTTTTTTTAATAGTCAAGAATGCTTAGCCTAGCTGGTGTGGCTCAGTAGTTAAGCATCAACGTATGAACCAGGAAGTCATGGTTCTATTCCCGATCAGGGCACATGTCCAGTATGGGCTCCATCCCAGAAGGAGGCGTGCAGAAGGCAGCGATGATCACTCTCATCAGTGATGTTTCTATCTCTTTCTCCCTCTTCCTTCCCCTCTGAAATCAATAAAAAATATTTTTTACGAATGCTTAGATACATCAATGCATTGACATGAAGCTCCTTTAGTCTCAGCTGAAATATTCCTTCACTCAAGGTCAGGATTAATTTATGCTCCTGAACTGGCCTGAAGTTAAGAGACATGTAGACAGCTTTATTGGTCTGATTTTCATCCTTTTATAAGGTCAAGCGCACAGAACCTCCACAGTGGACTTATCTTAGACTTTAAGGGGAAGTTGGCATTTGAATTAGGGGTTTTGAGCAGAATATAAAATAGGATTTGTAAGCATCATATTTAAGTTTACTGAGTATTTGTAACACAAGAGCCTACATGTAACAAAGTTAAATATGAATAGAAAATAAAAACCAGGGTAAACATGTATTTTGAATATTGGAGGATAAGGAATCTGGGACTATCGGACTGAAACATCTCCTGGTTATGATCTAGAGTGGCAAATTTATCCCAGAGGCTGCCATGCACATGCCAAGTCATTTGTTGAGGGATTGGCCCTTTAAATGGCCACCTTCAGACAAGACCACAAACCTGGGATACAAGACCACCCCAGCCATATTCTTACTCCCAACAGTAATTCATTTTCAAAGATTCTGAATTCAGAATTTTTTTTTTACTTCAATGTCATGTTTTCTAGAACTATCCCAGTCAGAGCAAGATGATCGCATAGGACATGCTCTTAAACTTGTCCAAGGAATAGCAAAACTCAGAACATCTGAAAGAAGTTTCCAAGCTTCTAAGACAGCGGTTCTCAACCTGTGGGTCATGACCCCTTTGGCGGTCGAATGACCCTTGCACAGGGGTCGCCTAAGACCATCCTTAATATCAGATATTTACATTACGAGTCATAACAGTAGCAACATTACAGTTATGAAGTAGCAACGAAAATAATTTTATGGTTGGGGGTCACCACAACATGAGGAACTGTATTTAAAGGGCCAGAAGGTTGAGAACCACTGTTCTAAGAGCTTCCTTGCTTGCCCAGTTACAACCACTTAGATTCAGTTCTAAAAAAAGAATGAGACCTGGAGATGTAGATATGCATCCTGTCACTGTGTGCTTGGGTGGCAGGTGCCATAGAACAGAATTCTGGAAACAAGTAGTAAAGGGATAAAGGGGGAAAACCACCAGAATAGAAACAGATATGAAGCCAGAGCCTCACATGAACCCAGATGTGAACCCGAGATCTTCTTTTAGGGAAATCTGCATATGGAAATCATTAGGGCTATTGCCTTTGGGAATATTATGAAATTTTATTCCTTAGCCACTTAAAGTCAGCAGAGGCCATAGTATTTGCTTTGCTGAGTGAGATATAAGCAGGAACTTTAAGAATCAGTGTGTGTTTCTGCTATTCCATTTGGCCTGGTGAACAAGAATATTTAAGATATGCCTGTCCCATAAACCTGGGTCCTGGCCAATTTACACTTGACAGGTAAAGTAAATGAAAAAAACTCTTTGTTGTTTTAAGTCCCTGAGATTTGGGGGGATGTTTGTTGTGGTATAAACCCTGACCTACCCTGACTAATACATTAGGAAAGCCAAATGATTGAAATATTTAAACACAAAATATATTTGGAATGAAAACAGTCCTTGGAAACATGATATTCAGGACTTTATTTCCTGTTAGGAAAGGTAATTCTGGCTACTCTTTTGTAAGAAGTCAAGTGAAAATAACAGGAATAAAAAACAAACAATCAAAGAACACTCCAAATTACATCAAAGTTGCAGAGACACAACTCTGAAGCAAAGCCATAAAAAAATGGCTGCCAAATATCCTACAAAATTAGACACAGGTAAAGGAAAATAAACATATGCTTCTGCAAATCTCTGTATTTAGAGCTCTTTAAAAGAGGTAGTCCATCCCACAGAACCAAAATCCACTCCCTTCCTTCAAAAAACAAATTCAGGTGTGCAGGCAGTCTGCAGTGGCATCTCTGGCTCCTGTCTGAGGCATGGCTGAGGTACGGGCAGGACTGAACAGAGAAATACAGACACACTGCATTTGAAGGAAGTAGAGTTGGTGATGTTGACATTGTGGTTGTTGATCTTGGCTAACTGAAACGAAATTTTAAATCATGTATTTTTCAACTATGATCCTAAAAGAAATGTCTTGCTTTGGATTTCCTCCTCTTTCTCGTTCCCATTCTGGAACTTGGCAGTAATCACGCTTGGCCATACAGATAAAGTACCCTCAGGGTGGGTGGAGCTGCAGAGAAAGAACCTGGGTTCCTGGATGACTTTATGAAACAGCTCTGACCACAGTGGAGCAGCTGCACAGCTGTGTGAAAGAGAACTAAACTTCTATCTGGTTTAAGCCAGTGTACTTTGAGCTCTTTTTGTTATATCAGCTTAGCTTTTGCCCTAATTAAAATATCTAAAGGCCAATCTTTTTAAAAGGCTCTGAAATAAATAGGTGAAGCTGATTATTGTAGTAAAGTAAATAGGAGCCAGCACAAAACTGGAAATAGAGTGGGGAAGTAATCTCAAATAATAAAGGAACGCAACAATGTATAGCATGTACTTTATTTGAAACTATGCAAATAAATAAGACACCTGAAGGAAATAATGACTTTTCTATGAAAACATATTTCCAAAATTACCTCAAAGGAAGTGTATTAGATGAGATGCTTTCAGAGGTGAGTGTAATCAAATAATCAAGACAAATGAAACTCCAATGCTGTGTAAACTATTCTAACCCATAAAGAGAGAACTAACTCTTTCAAATTCTGTCTGTAAAGTGTGAATAATTTTGACAATAGAATTTGACCTAAATGGTATAAAAATAGAAAACTATACATCAATTTACCCAACATATCATTGTAAAAAACATAAATATTTTTTGCAAACATGGAAATACAACTCGAGAGCCCAATTAAATAAGAATGATCCACAATACAAGAATATTTTGCTACTAGGAAACATTTAAATAGAATTATCTACATTAATAGACACAATGAGAAAATTTGAGACAAAGATTTTTCAAACACAGCTTACATTATTGACCTAAAATGTCTTACTATAATAAAATTAATAGAAAATTTCTTATATTTTTACATATACATAGTATATTTTATTTTGTATAAACTGTACAGTGTTATGATTAATTTCACTAGAAGCATTTCCATTAGAATAGGACACAAGTAAAGGATGCCCCATCAATACCTCTTTAGCATTGCTCAGGCAATGTAGCAAGAGAAGAAAGTGGTGTATCAAAAAAAGAGAGACAGAATAATTATTTTTAGCATATGATAAGCTCTTTAACCTGGAAAATCTAAGAGTATCAAGTGAAAAATATTTTTAAGAAAAGAGAGACTTCAATAAGGTGCCTAGTTATAATATTAAACACAAAAAATAGCTTTTCAGTGGACAAGCAATCTCTAAACACTGATGGGAAATGTTATTTAAAATAGTAATAAGAAATAAGAAAAACTTGAAAAATGTGCCATACCTATATAAAGAAAACTTTTAAATTTTGTTGAAAGACACAGAAAACTTTACTAAATGAGATCTATTGTGTTCTTGCTTAGAAGACTCAATATGCTAAAGGTTAACTATTTCTAAATTAATGTATACTATTGATAAAAACTCAAAAGAACTTTTCTTCTTCACAAGAGTATTCAAAATTTCAGATGAAAAATAAATATTTGAGGGTAGCCAGAACAAATCTGAAGAGTTATGAGGGGGCACTATACCAAATACTAAAACATATGATAAACTTACAGTAATTAAAACAATCTGGTATTGGCACATAAACAGACCACTGGAAAAGAGAGTTCAGAAACAGATCCAAGTCCAGATGGAGATTTAATTTATTAAATGTGGCATTACCATTTGGTGGGAAAGTGATGAATAAATCAGCAAACCATGTTGTGACAACTGGTTAGCCATTTGGAACAACATAAACCTTGAGCACTACCTTAATTATTACATCAAAAATGAATTACTTGCATCAAAAATTTAAATGTAAAAAATAAAATCATGAAAATAATAGTAAACAACAGGGGGATTTTTATTTGTAATACTTCTGTAACCTCACTAATAATTATGAAAATATGCACTTAAATGAAACTAAGATATCATTTTTGTCTATCAGATCAAAATTTAAAAATATACAGGTTAGATAATCATTATTTTTATACTAATTTGTGAGATAGCTAATTAATGCAAGCTTTTTAGAGGGAATTCTGGCAATTTTAACCCAGCAATTCCACATATAAGAACTTAATTTTCAGATGTATTTACACATTATGTAAATATGTATGTACAAAATTGTGTATTTAAGCATTGTTAGTAAAAGCAAAAAAAAAACAACAGAAAATAATTTTAATTACTACATGACTGGTAAATAAAGTATGGCAAATCTACAATGAAATGCTATTTAGCCATAAAAAATGTGATAGATCTGTAGTACTAACAGGCAATAGTATTTAAGTTTTATTTAGAGATAATATAGAATATGTTATATCACATGATTTAAGGATATAAATTAAAACATATCTCATTATATGTCTTTAATTATGTAAATTCTTTTATGCTCCAGCCATACCAGACTCCCTGATGTTTTGCCAACACTCAGCACACTCCTGCCTCACTCCTGCCTTCCTTTGCCCTAGAAACCCTGATCTCTTGCATATTTTCATGGTTTACTTCTCTCCTTACATCTCTTATTAAATGTTACCCAGTGATGAGGCTGACCCTGACTACCCTATTTTAAAATTGCACCTCCTCCCACAACCCTTTACTGTATCCCCAGTACCTTTAATAGTACCTGACAAATAGGAAGACACAGAGCCTCAAAAAGTCTAAGTAACATGAAAGTTCATGGGACCAATAAGTGAAAGAACTACATATGAATCACAGTCAAGAATACGTTGCTCACTAATTTCCACTAGCTTCAAACAGGCAGCGGAATTATATGGGCGATGCCCTGCTCTGGTGGTTTAAGATTACCTGGGGAGCCTGCATTTTCCAGGTTAGAATAGAAGTCACTGAGTGTGAGTTCTCAGGCACCTCTGAGAATGTTCTAGGGACAATTTAGGGTGACTCTTGCTGAGTCATCACTAGAGTGTTTATACACCTCTCAGGTACTCAAATGGTTTGGCAGAATTTCCATTCCTTTTCTTAAACCTGTGACTCAATCTGCCTACCATAACCTAACCTATAATTGAATTAGCTCTCAATAAAATGACATACATTTTGAATCTCTCTCAAAATAGCTTCAGAAATTATTCCTTGACAATTTTTCTGGGTCAAATAACACTTTGTGTCAGGTTATTAATCAGTGAGAAATTCTGATGTCATTCATTTTACTCTGTGCATCTTTCAGAAAGGGGAGAATTGTGGTACAAATGACTGCGGGAGAAAACATATTCGGTTTATAAGGCGGTAAGAACAAATCTTTAAGGCCCAATTCAAATCATCCCACCTCCAAGAAACCTCAGATTCTCTTATTTCTCCTTTCCTCAAAATCCCACAGCACTTGGCTTGTGGATCAGTAATTATCGTAGCCTGCTTTCTGTCAAAATTATTTGAGTTTGTTGTGTGTAGAGATCCCCCTCTGACTCTTCTTGGGGTCCCTCATGGCACCGAGCACCATTTTTTTCTTTGTATGTGGAATTTGCTCAACAGATATTTGCTGAAGTGATTAAAATATGTTCAGTATTGAACACTAACTCCTATTCCAATTTTGGTTTCTCTATCATGACCTGATTATTATAGTTAACTTTTTAAAACAATAGCCTGCAAATAGTCCATTCTTTTAATTTCTGTTTTTTAAAAACAATACACACAATATTAAAACAAATCCTAGAGCTTGGCATTTTTCCAATTACAGCAATAATTGTTTTGCCCTTTTTAATTTCATCAAACTCAGTCGGCCTAACCCTCCACAAAGCCTCGTAGGGAGAGGTGAGCAAAGTTTGGTAAACTCATGAAGATGATTGATTTATAAATGCTTCCAATCGTTCATCATTTACCAGTTTTATGACTCCTTTCAGATAGAGGGTCTTTCGTTTTACACACTCCTTTTTGTTATTGCTGGGTTGGGGTTTTTTTTTTAGTTTTATTGAGATACAACTGACAAAATTACAGGATATTTAAATAGTACATGGCAATGATTTAATATACATATACATTGTGAAAGAATTCCTTCCATGTAAGTTAACTAACATACTATCACCTCACATATTTATCTTTGTGTGGTGTGAGTGTGTGTGTGTTTGGTGAGATCTGTCTCCCTCCCTCCTCCCCTCCCTCCCTTCCTTTCTTCCTTCCTTCCTTCCTTCCGTTTTTTACTTCATAAATTTCGAGATCCGTGTTTATTTTTTGCTCTTTCTTCCCCAATTGGAGCTCATCAGCAGAAGAGCTGTGGCGTATTGAGCCCCGAAATGAACCAGCCTTCCCAGGACGCTGTAGCCCACCCCACAGCCCTCTGACTAGGCACTTCCTTATTTTAATTTTACCGATGAGAAGCCGAGATTTAGAGGGATAAGGTAACTTACTTGCCCCATTGCACAGAGGGGGAAACTGTCCTCCCACAATCGTGCAGACTGCACCTCGGTCTCTGAAAAAGTCTGTGGTGGAGGAGTGGCACTGGGATAGTGCAGGTGGACTCCCAGGTGGATTTGTCCCGCTGTCCCGCTGTCCTACGTGTCCACAGTGGCAGGGCCAGCCCCGCCCCCTGCCCACCGGGCTCACACAGTCCTGCTGGGCTCCCGGGAACCCCGGGCAGCCCCTGGGCTTTCCTGGAGCAAGACAGGAACCTCATTCCTAGTCCCCTCTCGCCCTGGCTCTCCCCTCCATCTTCGCAGAAACCTCCCTTGTGAGAGAGACCTCGGGCGGTCTCCAGCTCTTCCCAAGAGTGAGGCTATTCTGGGCCCCTTCGAAGCCGCAGAGCTTCCCAGGCCAGGTGCCCAAGTGCCTGGCAGTTCCCAGCTGTGAGTCGGCCGCATTTTCCGGCTCACATCTCGGCAGAAAGCACAGACCTGGGAATGGTTATGGGCCAAGAGCTGCAGGCGAACAGCTAATCCAGTCCTGGAAGGGGGCACTGGTAGTTAAGCCCTTTAATGGCCCCAGTCCTATGATAATTAGTCCTGGCCTGGAGCTATCGAACAGCGAGCCCCTTTAACCTGAAAGGGAGCCTCATCCACTGCTGGCGCTAATCCCTCGCACAATGAAAGCCGAACTAATTCACTGGGTAAACACCCTCTCCAGTTACTTACAAGCTGTCTTATTTCAGCCCCAAACCAAATAGAAAAGCAGCCAGTGACTGAAGAGAAAATCAAATATTTAAGAACTCATTTGCCTGATCCCTCCCTCCTCCCCCGGGGATGCTTGCCTATTGCGCATGGGATCTCTTCATGCTGCTGCTTCTATGAATCAAATCACAGCCGGTAAGCCTGGGATCGGGCACATAGTAGGTGTTTAGCAGAGATCAACTTCTGCCTGTATTTCAGGGTGTGGTTCACTAGCCTAGGCCAGCGGTCCGCCAACTCCAGCATGCATCAGAATCACCCGGGAGGATATTAAGCTCACATTGGTGGGTTCTATGTCCCCAGTTTTTGATTCAGTAGATGAGGCCAGATAATTTATATTTCTAACAAGTTCCCCAGAGAACCACTGGTCTAGATCTGGGATCCATAAATCATTGTGTAAAGGGCCAGGTAGTAAATATTTTGGGTTTCGTGGGCCAAAAAAATGTGTTCCAACTACTCAACTCTGCTATTGTGCAAAAGCTACGTATAATATTTAACTGAACGAGCATGGGACTCAAATGTGAATACCGTGTAATTTTCACATTATGAAATATTCTAATTTAGCTAGCAGGCCAAACAAGATCAGGCTAGATTTGGCTTTTGGACCATTGTTTGCTGATGCATATCTTAGAATGATTATGGTTAACCTTTTGTACGCCATAAGTGTCTATGGACGCAAGTGGCAGACCTTCCCTACACGCCACGCGTGTCTATAGCCGCAAACCTCTCATATCAACTCTGGTCGCCCAATTTTAAAATCAGACTTGTTAGTGACATCTCTGGGTTTGTAAAGAAAATTATGGTAAATATTCCAGCACATATGGAAGAAATTCCAATATCCTCCCGGTTCAGACGCATGCAGTTTATAATAAGTGATATGGCAGAGACAACAACTCAAGCCTGGAAAGAGAGAGATGGTCCTGAGGGTTAAATTGTGACCCTCCCCAGATTCACATGTTGAAGTCCTAAGTGTGAGTAGAGATAGCACTTTTAGGAGATATATTAAGGTTGTATGATAGCATAAGGGTGGAGTCCTACTCTGATAGGGTTGGTAGCTTTAAAAAAAATTCATTTTCAATTACAGTTAACATATTATATTCATTTCAGGTGTACAACACAGTGATTAGACATTTATATACCTTATGAAGTGATCACCTTGGTGGTAAGTCTAATACCCAGCTGACATCATACATAGTTATTACAATATTATTGACTGTATTTCCTATGACAATTTCTATAACTGGCAATATATACTTCTTAATCCCCTTCACAATTTTCACCCATACTCCCAAACCCCCTCCCAGCTGATGACCATCAATTTATTTTCTGTATCTATGACTTTCTTTGTTTGTTCCTTTATTTTGTTTTTAGATTCCACTTATAAGTGAAATCATATGATATTTGTCTTTCTCTGTTTGACTTATTTCATTGAGCATAAAACAGCAGTTCTCAACCTGTGGGTTGTGACCCCTTTGGTGGTGGAATGACCCTTTCACAGGGGTCGCCTAAGATCATCCTGCATATCAGATTTACATTACGATTCATAACAGTAGCAACATTACAGTTATGAAGTAGCAGCGAAAATAATTTTATGATTGGGTCACAACATGAGGAACTGTATTTAAAGGGCCAGAAGGTTGAGAACCACTGCTCTAGGTCCTCTAAGGTTGGTGGTTTTATATGAAGAAGAAAAGGCTGAGATAAGGCCACACAGTGAGGAAGTAGCCATCTGCAAGCCAAGAAGAGAGTTCTCACCAGAACCCAACAATGATGGCACTCTGATCTCTGACAACCAGAAAATAAATTTGTTATTTAGGCCACCCACTCTATGGTATCTTGTTATGGAAATCTTAACTGACTAATATAGATGGAAATAATATTACTATAGAAAAATTCTATACTTATAAACCTGATTTCTCATATACTTATTAACCTGCTTCACACACAGCTGAGAGCGGTCTCCTATATGCCAGGCACTGTTCTGGGCATTGGGCATATGGAGTGGAAGAAAAACTGTATCTGCTTCCACTTTCCAGAACTCTGTGTAGGGGGCAGTGGGTGCTGGCTCTGCACAGAGCTCAAAGGCTGTGATGTGCACATTTGCAGGCCAGGCAGCAGTTTTTATGAGGACACAGAGTTGCCAAAATTAGTCAGCTAACTACATTTATGAAACCCACACCATGTGCACAGTGGAGAAAGAGTAAGAAAAACAGAAAAGACCTTTTCCCAGGCACGAATGCTAGCAATCGCATTTTTCTCAGTGCCAACCACCTTTGCCTTTAGCAAACAGCAACAGAAACACCCTCAACTTTCAGTAGAGGGTGACATTACTATAGAAAAGGTAGGTTCTTTGTTCAGAAAGCCAAAATAAAAGACACATCTCACGTTCTAGAGCAGGACATAAGAACTGTGCTCCTTTGATAAGTGAGAAGATTTAAAACATCTATATTCCTGTGCGTGAGGCAAGCAGGGACTTCTTAAATGCTGACCATGTTTATTCTGCTTTAATCTGTCCTGGTCCTGGAGGAGAGGAGCCAGGAGGTCTGTCAGACTCTTCTCATTCACTGGGATCATGGGGTTGCTTTCGCAGGGCCTGCTGTTTGAAACTTCGCACATTTGAACACTTGAACACGTTGAACATTTGTCAAAGAAGTAGTATATCAGGATACAAGGAGCTACATGTCTGTTCATGTGTTTCTGTCACAACTCTCAAGCTGTGTGGGGACCACTTTCATCAGAAGACATTTAGGGTATGTAGAGGAGGCTTTCCCAATCCCTGATTGTCTGTATCCTCAACTATGAGTTAGATTTACATCATTCTTGAGTCAGAGGGGCAGGAATAATTGTGGGGGTCTATACTGCTGAATCCTTACTGAATGCTTTCAGAATGCTAAGTGGGGTTACACCAGTAAGATCTTAGCAGCAACCAGGGAAACTTGAAAATTGTGGTCACCAATGGACATGGGACTGTCACCCTTGTACACTTCGCTGATAGCACAGATGAGCAAGCGAATTAAAATGACTTTTCTAAATCTTGGCCACATTGGTGAGCTTTTTTGTATGTCCCCAGATTCCACTGGAGCCCAAGGGAGGCAGGCAAGGGGGTTGTTGAACATACTCCCCACAGTTTGGGCCCTAACTTCTGCCGATTCCCAATTTTAGGTGCATGACTCATAATCTCTCTGTTTCCTCTATGAGAGAGATGAAGCTAATGAGACTGACCTTTGCTTTAGGATTGTGCTGAGGATCAAGTAAGATAGTGGATGGAAAGGAGTCTTATAGAGTACTACACACATGACAGGTATTATATTTAAGTGCTTAATAACTAATTTTTCATGAAGATGATAATGTTACACGATGCTTAAGTTTTCTTAGCATTTTCCAGATTTCTGTGTTAGACAAGTTAATCCTCAATTCTACCTTGTTATCTACTTTGCCAGCTAAAAGAGAATATCTTGGTCTCCTCAGGAAATTTAGTGAACAATGAAACAGATATAAAGGCACAATTTGGATATCTCAAGTTCAAAGACTTGTCTAAAGTATTAACTTCTTACAGAGAGCTTAAATCAGGTGTAATCAGACAAAATCGGATCGGTGGGGACTTTTTTCAGTTTATAATATAGGGATGATGGGTTTGGGGAAAAGGTGACTTATATTATTGTATATAACGCTGGTCCTCTAAGCATTTTTCATGCACACATATATATCTAGCCATTGATCAGTTTTTGAGTCTATTAAGTGGTTCTCACCTAATAGTCTTCTGAGTAGGTACCAAGGCAGATGCCCATCAGATCAGAACAGACTCCTTTCCTACGAGGATCTGTGGGTAGCCCCTGGAGTGACTTAAAAACACTATTTTTACCTCAGGAAGAGATGCAAGACATGGAGCACCAATATCCCAGTGCCGAACCTTCTGAGGGCTCACCCATACCACCCAGAAGAGTGGAAAGAATAATGGACTTAGAGGCCATGGCTTACATCTGAGTGCTGGACTGCCCCTTTATAGGTAGGTCACCTCAGGTAGATCTCTTAACTCCTCTGGGAGTCCAGGTAACTCCTCTCTAGGTAGGAGGAGTTTCCTTCATGTTTGGAGATCTGTTGCATTAAGTCTCTATGGATGGAGGACATGATTTTCAGGACGGACTTCCTAACTCAGTTGTCCTCTCCAGCTGGGGGATGGGGAGGAGGAGGGCATTTGGGAGAAAACAGTGACTGGAGGACCAGACAACCAGCGTAGAACAAACAAGTAGACCCTGACCTGGTAGCTCAACCCCAAACTCACCACCTCCCTGCTGCCCATCTCTTGCTTTGCCCAGATAAGTCTGCTGACCCAGGGACCGCTGATCTGAGCTTCCATCTCATCTGATGAAGGAATTCTGACAAAATCTTTTTCTCCAGGACTCCAAAGTCAGTGTTGCATATTTAGTCTCTTGATATTATTCATGTATGAGGTGGGGAGCTGGGGAGGAAGGACCTGGCTGATTTGTTAAAACTAAGAGCTCTTGGTCTGGAGAGTGTGAGCCTCTAAGAGCCTGATACTTCCTGATCATGTAGGTCCCTAGATCTGGGATTATTGACTTTGGAACTCTGGCCCCCAAACTCCCCCTGCTAATTCTCTTGCAGGGAAAAAGCCTGCATTGCGGGGCTGTGTGGCAGGGCGCAGGGCAGTGGGGGGAGTGTTAAAAGTTAAAACCCCTCCTTAAACTTTCTGTGAGCACTAGGTGACGTGACTGCAGATAGATAGACACTTGAATAACACATCCTCCCCTTTCCTCCTTAATTACTTAAGTAAGCATGTATAGCATATATTTGCTATAAATTATGTTTTACCATGCAGGCCAGTACGTATTACTTTTAAGCAGCACAGCAAACCCCTTCGGTCCTCCCAAGTCTTCACACTTTTTCCCTCCCCTTCCCCACCTTGATCCCTGAGGTGGGATCCTCCCCCCCACCCCCAACCCCCGCATCTGCCAAGAGCCTATTAAAGAAATAACTTCCCACCCTGCCCCCAACAGCACCACACACCTGGTAATAAATAATATGATCGTTGCCTAACAGGCACTCAGAAGAGCCCTATGATAAATAAGGAGACTTCCCATCTCTCCACAGGCTCTGCAGCGAGGGCTGGCAGAGGAGACTTCCCTATTAAAGAACTCGCATAGCCACAGGCAAATTCTCTCACTGCGTCTCCTTGTGGAGACCTTTTCTTAAAAGCTGAGATTGCTCTGATGGTTCAAGGTGCTATTGAGCTCTAACCAGGGACAATTACAAGACTCCAGTCGCAGCATCTGAGGCGATGCTTGTGTCTGATAAGGTTGCTGGAGAATAATGCAAAGGAGAGAGGCCCGATAATGGGTTGCTGAAAGGATGGGATGAGGCATCTTTGCCCAGAGCCTGAAGACAGAAGCAGCCTCCCCCCACCCCACCCCCAAATTCTTTTCCATTTTTATTGCATTAAAAAAACCACTCTCTAAACATGCACTTCAGAAATGATTTTTTTTCTAGCTCCAAGCTAGTAATACTCCTCACCAACTGATTTTTTTTTTTATCATGAGAGGTTTTGAGAATAATTCTGCTTTTCTTGTTCAGTTTTTTCTCCTGTTTTCTATTGAGAAAACCAGAGAGGGAACAATTGCACTTTGTCCCTTCCCTTTCTGCAGTTGTATGGGTTGTTCCATAGAATTTTCTACCTTATCTTATTTTTGGTTTTCAAAACCTTTCACAAAAAACTAAAAAACAATAATCCCACAGCCATTCTTTCATGGTATTTTCTATTTCTCTTTTTATTTTCTTGCCTGTGGTCTGTTGTCTTGGGGAGATCTATCTCTCTCTCTCTCTCTCTCTCTCTCTCTCTCTCTCTCTCTCTCTCTCTCTCTCTCTCTCTCTCTCTCTGTTAGAATTTGATGAAAGCAAATTTCCAGGAAATTCAGGCCATTTCAGCAATCAACAAAAGATGTTAAATCAATCCAAAGACAGGTAAGCAACCAGGAGACAACAGGGGTTAGGGATAGATGAGAGAGTTTGCTAGTCTGCCTTTCTCAGTGTGGTCGGAAGCCTAGACTTCCCTCCTGGACAAGGCAGAATCAGAATAGGTGCAGGGAAATAGTTTGGGGCTGTGACAACACAGTTGTAATGCCTCCATTTTTTTCCTCTCATTCACTTTTGGACTCCGGGAGATGTACCATAGGGAAGGCCTAAGAGCTCTGACTGTGAATCAGAGACCTAATTCCTTCCAAGTGTGGATGTGTGTGTGTGAGCAGGGGGAGGGGGACAGCGTCAGCGAACCCAGGCTGTCAGTCATGCGCTTCTCTTGCCCACTGTTTGAAGCCATTTCTCTGGGGGAATGAAATTAACATTGATACTTGCTCCTACCCAGAAGATTATTCAAGAACTAGTTGCTGACCTCAAAGAATGCAAGCTTGTGCCAAAATTAACACAGATAGATCAATAATAGATTAATAACCATAAGTTACCGATGTCAGATGCTGTTGAAACCCACAGTACCAGGAAAATGGTGAGGGCTTGGGTAGTTAGGGTCATCACTGAAGATAAAGTGAGAATTACCTGGGCTTTGAAAATAGCTCTTGTTGACCATGTGCTTCTAGAGAGAAGTCACTTCCAGTCCTCCCTTAAGAGCTTATCCCATGATTAGGTAATGCCTGGTCTGCTACATAGGAAGGTGAACAGGCATGTGTCTGTGACACTAGCTCCTAGGTTCCATTTTGAATCTCCGTGAATACTTCCCTAGAACAGAGGGCATTGGATCTGACCTTCCTTTACTTCTGATGGTTTCTGACCCACTCCCATTAGCAGGGGAATAATGTCACACCTACTCCATACAGCGGAGGCTCCAACATGGGTGAGGAGGAAGCACAGGAAATGAGAAGAGACCTAGAAGCCAATACCAGTCCTCACTGTCTGTAAATCACAAGCAACAACCGTGGGCGGACCCTTTCCCATCTCTGAGTTTTTGTTTCCTCATCTCTTCTGAAATGAAAATTTGATGAGAACAAATATCCATTTAGGGTGCAACTCTCAGAGACTAGGCCGTGTGCTAGAGGCCAGCCATGCCTACTTGCCCCGAGGCAGCTTACGTTGGTGAGTAGTTGGCAAATGCAAACACGCCCTCCTGAGTTACACAAAGATCCAGCAGGATTTTCAAACCTTCATTTCCGGTGTGGCCAGTAGGTCATGGCCAAACAGGCATCTAGGATTAGGGGTTTCTAGTCACAGAAAAGGGCAACAGGATCCTAAGGAAGAGTCTTAAGCGTTATTTCAGTGAGCGTTGTCCTGTCACATACAGCCTCACTTGAAGGAAAAATATGGGGCTAGAGCTCTGGAATAGAAGAACTCCTACGGTTTAAACTCAGGAGTCTGGGGCAAGTGGGGAGAAATTGCAGGTGAATCAGACAAAAACAAAACAACTATAGTTTTAATTCATTTTGGAACAATCAGCCCCTCAAGTGGCAAACCTGGGGCTTGGACCAACTACAAGGTTTGTGAAGCCCAGTGCAAAAGGAAGATGTGGAGTCCTTACTCAAAAATTGCTAAGAATCTCAGTTAGCAATAGTGAGCATTAAACCAAGCATGAGCCTTTGTAAACATGGAGGCCTGTGTACTGCTCTGGTCACACACCTATGAAGTTGCTCTACTGGGCACTTTCCCAGATGAGGTGAGACCACTGACTACTGGCTTCACTGACTGAGGTTAAGTCCAAAGAGGTTAAGTCATTTGCTTTCTTTGTGTGACCAGCATAGAATCCAACAACTAGGTTCCAGTCACAGGGTGCATAGAAGACTAAAATTTTATAGACGATTCTAATTTAAAGCATTCTCTAGTGTCATCGCCATTGCCTGACTATGTTTCACTGCTTTTTTATTATTGTTTCCTTGTTCAGAAAGTGCAGCATCAAATATGTAAAATATAGTCATGAATTTTTGGTTGCTTTATTTCCAAACAAAAAGTCTGTATTGATTGATAGTCTGTGTTGCACTATGAGATGTGAGGGGTGTGGAGGACATTGCCCTCATCCCCAAGGAATGATGGCGCTCGTTCATTCGTCAGAGTGGCCCAGAAGTATGTCTCCATAGGGTGGCTTCAGCAGCCATCAGGAGGTGCACCTTTTATGTATCTGGACACAACAAAGGGGGTCTTCCTTAACGATAGTTTGTGGATCAGACCTGTGACATTTGCAGGCTTAGCATTCAGGAGTTTGGTAATTTAACATGGTCCAAAGATGCCTAATGTTTTGCTGAGGCATAAATTTGAATCAGGAGCTGCGAGGCTGGGCAGAAGGGCCAGGCACTTATCCTGATCACTTGCTCACATCTGCCTTTGGTCATGGCTTTGGATCTCTTCATTTGTCATTACCTATGTAGTTCATGGGCCTAATTCTATGGTGCAGCCATATATAAAAGGTGGGCAATTCATAAGGGACTTAGAACTTACTCTTCTAAAAGGCTAAAGGATAAACGTGAGTCAAATTTTTATTCAAACTGGTAATCTCCTCATTGGTTGACATTGAGAGCTGAAGTACTCACTCTGTATCTCTATTTTTATGCCCTGGTTCTCCATTTCATCCATTGGTTTGTATTTTTTCACTACTTTTAACATTCCTAAAGAGTCTAAACTCTTCCAAAATAAGGCTTGTGTCTATGTCCTTGCCCACATTTGTGACAGAGATTCCATTTTCATATGCGCCAAAGGAAATATACAAATCAATATGTTGAAAATAATGAAATTGATTTGCATAGTTTGGGTGGAAAGATGTGCAAAGAATATTTTATTTGTTAGTCAGTTAAAGATTTGGGGCCTCAAGTAGTTAATGCTAACATTAAAAGATAAGATTTATAAATCCAATGACATTTCTAGGTTTTCAAAACAAAGATGTATGAATTGCTGTTTATCAAAGAACTTATTTTTAAAGAGTCATAGGTCCTTCTACATCAAAATAAAAAGCTTCTGCACATCAAAAGAAACCATCAACAACAACAACAAAAAAACACCAAGAAAGCCCACTGCATGGAAGAAGATATTTGCCAATGTTATCTCCGATAAAGGTTTAATCTCCAAAATTTACAGGGAACTCATACAACTCAGCAAAAGGAAGATAAACAATCCAATCAAAAAATAGGCAAAGGACCTAAATAGACATTTTTCAAAAGAGGACATACAGAAGGCCAAGAGACATATGAAAACATGCTCAAAGTCACTAATCATCCAAGAGATGCAAATCAAAATGATAATGAGGTACCATCTCACACCTGTCAGAATGGCTATCATCAATAAATCAACAAATGACAAGTGCTGGTGAGGATATGGAGAAAAGGGAACACTTGTGCACTGCTGGTGAGAATGCAGACTGGTGCAACCACTGTGGAAAACAGTATGGAGTTTCTTCAAAAAATTAAAAATGGAGCTCCCATTTGACCCAGTGATCCCACTTCTAGGACTATACCCCAAGAAATCAGAAACACCAATCAGAAAGGATATATGCACCCCTATGTTCGTAGCAGCACAATTCACCATAGCTAAGATTTGGAAACAGCTTAAGTGCCCATCAGTAGATGAATGGATTAGAAAACTGTGGTACATCTACACAATGGAATACTATGCTACAGTAAAAGAGAAAGAACTCTTACCATTTGCAAAAGCATGGATGAACCTGGAGAGCATTATGCTAAGCAAAATAAGCCAGTCAGAGAAAGATAAATATCACATGATCTCACTCATTTGTGGAATATAATGAACAACATAAACTGATGAACAAAAATAGAGCCAGAGGAAAAAAATATTGTAGAATAGAAATAATCCTATTTGCAGATTTTTAATATTTCCTACAACTTTTGTGATATTATACTATGTTAGTACAGTTTGGGTAACATTTAAAATCTTTTTTTCTTGAAATATTAATGTTTATTGCATGTTACATTATATAAATAGAAATAACATAGATGGTGCCAGGTGGGAACTGGAAATATCAAGAAGAACACTTTGTAAACCACATGATTGCCTAACCATATGCTGTATACCTGAAATTAATGCAAAATAATAGTGAATGTAAACTGTAATTTAAAAATAAATAAATAAATAAATAAATAAAGAGTCATAGGTCCTTAAGTCCACCAGACCTGAGGCCCTGAACCTAACTGTCTCCTATATCTGGGCTCCTGAGCATTAAAGAGAAAAAACCAACATGATATAGAAAAATGTTAGTTACATGCAAACAAGTGGTTAGAATAAGATGGAACTTGGAGACATTGTAGAAAATAGGTCTACCTTTCATCTAGCGCCAATATCCCACCTTTGTGTGGAAATTACCTAAAAATCAGTACAGCGATCTGGTAGTATTAATGCTGGAAAACCCAAGAATTCCATAGTGACCATCTCAGAAAGCCCAAACTTCATGCATTAAGACCCGGTTTTGGGTCAGCTTTAGCTCAAGCGGTTACTTCGGATTCTGCTTGTTGCAGACACATAAGACCCGGTTTTGTTCCTCAAGTCTTTAGATCAAGCTTTCAGCACGAAAGCCAATGCCAGGACTAGGCAGTGGTGAGGCCTGTGTTTTAAAGGAAGACTAAAACAGCTGCTTTCCCCATACAGCCCCTAAGTGAAGAGGATTTCTCAGAGTTCCACAGCTTCCATCCAAAGAGCCATGACTTTTTTCAAAAGTGTGCATGTGCCAAAAGCCCTCACTGATTTAAGAATTTAGTGTTTGTGAACTTTCTCATGTCTAAGAAGAAAGGAAAAAGCAAGCAAGAAAAAAGAATCCTCAGTTTCCTAGGGTTCTAAAACTTATTTTTAAAAATTAAATATTTTAACCTGAGGATTTTCAAATCAACTATTAACTTTTCAGTTTCATTATAGTTTTTTAAAAAATCATAATTACTTGAGTTAGGGAGAGGGGGTGTCTACTTTATTCCTAATGGAAACCATACATATAGATGAAGTGTCTATATAAAAATGGGAACGGTGATTATATTAATGCGGGCTAACTGATATTCAATAACTCACCCTTCTATTTTCTATTGTCCATATTTAAATACTTCAAAAAGAATTCTAATCAAGTGGAAATTAATAGGGGAGGAAAGACTGGGACTGGCAGGAGAAGGTTCTAATCCCACTATCTCTTAATATTTCAAAGTCTCTTTTATTTTCTTAATAAAGGGGTGAGAGAAAGAGAGGGAGAGAGAGAAAAAAGGGAATTAATTCAGGGCTCTGAACTGTCCTCTCATCTTAATGCTTTAAATAAATTCTAAGAGAATATTATACATGAGAAGGCTATTTCTGGCCAATGGCCGGGCTTTACTTTTGCTTCTCAACTTTTTTTCTA
This sequence comes from Myotis daubentonii, assembly GCF_963259705.1. NCBI lineage: Eukaryota > Metazoa > Chordata > Mammalia > Chiroptera > Vespertilionidae > Myotis > Myotis daubentonii. The sequence continues at coordinate 30,113,416 of NC_081853.1, read as the reverse complement.
TCTTTCCTTCTTTCTTCCCTTTATTCTACCTATCTTCTCTCCCCTCTTTTCTCCCAGTGATGAGAACTATATTTAAAGTCCAGGCTCCCCAATATTATCTAGCCGCACATTCTCCCTGGCCCCCTTCTTCCCCACTCCATCAGCCGGGGCACTGCTCCACACACCCTGTGCATCCCTGCTTCTGTGTTTCTGGACTTGCTTTTGCCTTATTTCCTCTACCTGTATTTTTTCCTCTTCCCTCAAGTCCTATTTATTTTTCAAGTCCCATCTCCTCTATAAAAGTATCTCTATGTAGCTTCTTAAAAATTATAGTAATAATGAAATATTTTAACTGTAAATATTTATTGGGCAATTCCAGTTTTCTAGGCAATTTACTTGCATTGTATCATTTAGTCCTCTCAGTAATATCTAGGAAATGATCCCAACTTCCTGGGTAAGGTCTGAGACTATGAAAAGGTTAAGTCAATTGTCAAAATTTGACTCTTGAGGACATTCAGAAAGCCAAGAGACATATGAAAACATGCTCAAAGTCACTAATCATCCGAGAGATGCAAATCAAAACAACAATGAGGTACCATCTCACACCTGTCAGAATGGCTATCATCAACAAATCAACAAACGACAAGTGCTGGAGAGGATGTGGAGAAAAAGGAACACTTGTGCACTGCTGGTGGGAATGCAGACTGGTGCAGCCACTATGGAAGACAGTATGGAGTTTCCTCAAAAAACTGAAAATGGAACTCCCATTTGACCCTGTGATCCCACTTCTAGGAATATATCCCAAGAAACCAGAAACACCAATCAGAAAGGATATATGCACCCCTATGTTCATAGCAGCACAATTCACCATAGCTAAGATCTGGAAACAGCCTAAGTGCCCATCAGTAGATGAATGGATTAGAAAACTGTGGTACATCTACACGATGGAATACTATGCTGCTGTAAAAAGGAAGGAACTCTTACCATTTGCAATGGCATGGATGGAACTGGAGAGCATTATGCTAAGTGAAATAAGCCAGTCAATGAAGGAAAAATACTACATGATCTCACTCATTCATGGATAATAGAGACCATTATAAACTTTTGAACAATAATAGATACAGAGGCAGAGCTGCCTCAAACAGATTGTCAAACTGCAGCGGGAAGGCCGGGGAGGGTGGGGGGGCAGGAGGTAGAGGGGTAAGAGATCAACCAAAGGACTTGTATGCATGCATATAAGCATAACCAATGGACATAAGACACCGGGGGATAGGGGAGGCTAGGGGACTGTCTAGGACGGGGGGGAAAAATGGACACATATGTAATACCCTTTGTAATACTTTAAGCAATAATAAAAAAAAAATTGACTCTTGAGTGGAAGAGCTGGAGGAAGGATTCTAACAATTGCTTCCTCTCTTGTCCCTAAACTGGGTACATATTTAAAGTCAAAACCCACACAATTTAATAAAGTTATTTCATTGTTTCATAGGGCAACATCAATTTTATTAAGCAAACTGATAAGCTTTGTGAAGAGCACAACCATATCTCACAATTGTTTGTATCTCCCAGCATCTCCTTTGGAAGGTACAAAGTAGTTCCTTAGTGCCTACTTAATGAGGAAGGTCAGGTTTTTCCCTATTCACTTGATCATTTTCACTTTATGCACTCAATCACCATGTAAACCCAATTCAGGTCTTCTAGATATACGCATTATCCTGCTTTTCCTTAAAATTGAATTAAGTGAGTCAATGTTGAAACACTAGAAAGTTGCTATCTAATATATATTACCTATTGATCAACTGATTGATTGATTGGTTGGTTGGCTCATTCATTTTCCAAGTACTTATTGACCACTTTTATGTGCCAGACACTGTTTTAGGCACTGAGGGATACAGCAGTAAAGAAAATACACAGAAAATCATATCTTCACTGTGTTGCTTAGATTCTAGTTGGGGTAGACAGAGACATAAATAAGTAAAATATATGTTAGGTGGCAATAAAACTATACAGAAAAATACAGCAGGAGAGGAGATAAAGAGTTGGGAGAAGAGGGGAGAGGACTGTAATTTTATATAGGATGATCGGGAAAAAACTCACTGAGCACAGACAGGAAGGAGGTGAAGGAATGTGAACATCTGGGTCAAGATAGTCCAGGCGGAAGGAAAAGCAAATACAAAGGTGGGAATATGCCGGAACTACGCAAGAACCAGCAATAAGGTCAGAGTAGCTCACTTACCTGTAATAACAGGAGAGAAAGTATATTTTCTAATTATATATATATATATATATATATATATGTAAACATTGGTAAAATTTTAATATAGACCAACATGGGCAGGCAAATGTCCAAAGGCAACTCATGAATTTTGAGAAGAAAGATAGGACAGGACTATAAATGTATTACTATAAAAAAACCAAGACTGAAATAGTTAGAGTTTTAGCCCATATCCCTGGAAAACAAAGTCTGAGGCAAGGAGTAAGAGCTGAGTCTTCATCTGAGAGATAAAATCCCAGGATGCAGAGAACATAAAGGGACGTGAGCAGGGAGGAAGGGAACAGGGCAAGATGACCCATGACTTTTCTGATCACTGCCTCACTGGGAACCTGGAAAAGATAAGCAAGGCAGCTTCAGAAGCTGTGGTTGGCCCAGACCATGGGGAGAAAGTAGAGGAAATTTTATAGGTGGGTTCCCTGCCCTCACCTGTTTCCCACTGGTCAAATTTCATTTACCAGCTAACCATCACTGCCCCCTCCAGCCCCCACCCACCATCCTGGGACTTCCAGGTTGTGAAACCTGGCTTTTTTTGGTCAGTTTCCCATGCCTGTGGTGTGACAGCTCATTGAAGTTTAGACATGGCAGGAGGAGACAGAGACCAGACCTGCCCCTGCTTAGCCTGACTGCACTATAGCCACCAAAGCGGGTGGCTGAGGATCCTCATACAAGCAACCTGTAGGCCCCAGGCAGTGGGAAATGTGAGGTCTGAGTGGGGTTGGTGGGCAGGAGCAGCTGGGTAGAGCAAGTAGCCGAGAGCCTGGAGGTGGCAATGCTGATGGAATCTGAGGAAGCACATAAGATGTGTCTGATACAGCCAGTTAATAGCAATATTTATCAATAAGAAATGCTTCCACAACCCTAAATGCAAATAAGACAGAGACACCACTTCCCCTAAGTTTGGGGTAAACTGTGTAGATTAGCTGTATGTATATATGCATGTTTTGTGACAAGAAGAGGGCAAGGTGAAAAATGGATTGAGAGAAGAAGCACCTAAGCTATAACTAAGAAAATATAACAGAGAATGATGTGGATTGGTTACTCTCTTGGGAACACCAACTAGCTACATTAAGTTACCCTAACCAGGTCAATTTCAATTACAAGAGTGTCCCACAGAAGTTAAAGCTAATAGCAGAGAGAGTATGGAAACATAGAAGATTAAAAAAAAAATTAAAACTAATTTAACTGGCTTAATACAAATGAATCTCCTACTTTTTAAACGGACAAATGGAGGAAGTTGATAGATTTAATCATGACTGAAAAATCACTGCATAAATCTTATAGACATCTAAAATATTAAATAACCTATTCTGCTTTTTTTTCAACTTTTAAATCATTTAGTTATTGGAGAGACATCGTCATAGAAGAAACTCCAAAAATTTAATTTAGTGCAATGTAATATTTTTTATAAAGCAAACAAATCTAAAAGGAACAGAAACATATAACTATACTAGAGGCCTGATGCATGCAAGAGTAGACTTTCCTTCCCTAGGCTGCTGGCACTGGCTTCCCTCCGGCACCTGGGACCTGGGCTGCTTACCTCCTCTGGCCGCCCACAGGCACCCAGGACCTGGGTTGGCTTCCCTCCGGCCCTGGCTTCATCAGGAAGGACGTCCAGAATGACATCCAGTCTAATTAGCATATTACCCTTTTATTATTATAGATAGCCAGATATATCACTAATGTATGCAATTTTTGCTGTCTGCCATGAAACGCTGCTTTATAAAGATTGAATTTAGAATTGCTTACATTTACTCCTTTATTTCTTGGCCATTCTTCTGACTCTGGACCTGATGCCTGCCCTCTAGCCACATTTCCTTGGCCTTGCTCTAGTCTGCCTTCTGTCTGAAAAATAGTTTCCCAAAAATTCAGTCAATGGGACTGGCCTCAAATTCTTCCTCTCTACCTTATCTAGATGACTTCATTGTCTAAGCAGATGAATCTAGTCATTATGCTGAACTCTCTATTCCTTGACCTTCACATCTCCAATGACTGTCTTCTCTTCCCCCTAGTTATCCACATATGTGATCACTCCATGAACTCTGTCATACTGCTCTATCCCCAAATTTACTAATTCCAGCATCTAGTGTTCTGACCACAATCTCCTCTCCTGTCATCACCATCTGTGATGGTTAATCTTTTTAAAAATATATTTTATTGATTTTTTACAGAGAGGAAGGGAGAGGGATAGAGAGTTAGAAACATCAATGATAAAGAAACATCGATCAGCTGACTCCTGAACATCCCCTACTGGGGATGTGCCTGCAACCAAGGTACATGCCCTTGACTGGAATCGAACCTGGGACCCTTCAGTCCGCAGGCCGAAGCTCTATCCACTGAGCCAAACTGGTTACGGCATGGTTAATTTTTTACTGTATCAATTTGGCTAGGCTATGGTGCCTAGTTGTTTGGTCAAACACAGTCTAGATGTTGGTGTGCAAATATTTTTAAGATGTAACATTTAAATCAGTAGACATTGAGTAAAGCAGATTACCCTCCATAATGTGGGTGGGTCTCATCTTGTCAGTGGAACACCTTACAAGCAAAGACTGGGGTATCAAGGCAGATAGACAGTCAGGAAGAAAGAAAAGAAGGAAAGAAGGAAAGGAAGGGAGGAAGGGAGGGAGGGAGGGAGGGAGGGAGGGAGGGAGGGAGGGAGGGAGGGAGGGAGGGAGGGAGGGAGGAAAGAAAGAAAAGAAAGAAAAGTACCATAGCTCCTGCCCTTAAACAACAATCAGACTAGTAGAAAAGACAGACAAATGCAACACAGTCTTCTTGTATTGCAACGTTATAAAGGTGAATACAGGGAAAAGCAGGATGATCATAAAAGAGGTCATTTGCATGGATAGGGAGTTAGTTGACAGTAGTCAATAAAGCTTTTGTAAAATGGCATCTAGCAAGTGTGGGTCTCTACTAAAAAATGAGCCCTCTCTCATTGTGAGAACAAAAATACTAGGTGGAGAATCAAAAGAATTTTAGTCCCCAAACTATCTCTGAGAAGCCATGCAACTATGATCTGCTCACTTAACCAACTTGGAGCCTTAGTCTCAACTAGACAAGCATGCTGGACTAGATTATTTTTGACAGACATTTCTCATAATTTAAGAGTCCATGTTTAAAATCTCTGCTGCTATTTACTCTCACAAGCCTCCTCAGTGATCTCAAGCAGCTTACAATTATGGCCTTGGAGGGCAAAAAAAAAAAAACCACAAAAAAAACCCCCACATTTATTTAAGCTGCTTTGGTTGTGGCATTTGTATGCTTTACCTATTCAAATGAAATTTTCATGGTTATGTTTGCATTTGAATTATGCTACTGACACACAAAATGAATCAAGTAAGTATTCTTTTCTACAGTATGTTATTATCAGTACTCCCATTTTGTAGATGAAAAAACTAAGAGTCCAAGAGAATGAAAAGCTTGCATAACCTAACTTGATAAGTGAAAATAGGTTTTAGATAAAAGCTGTGCTTTTGGAGTACCTGATTCCAAAGCCAGGGTTCAGGCTGGGGATGCAGGTCTTTATCACCTGGAGGACAGAATGCTGTAATTTTCCTTTCTTGGGGATTTCTTTGAAAATCATCTCAATGCAACAATTCTTGCAGAAATAAGAGTACAACTTTTCTTTGACACAATCTCTGGGAAACTGATCGAGCCTTTCTCACTGATGGCACTGGTCCTTTTGGGAAAATAGAGTCTGAAGTCATTCTGTAACAAGATGATGACTAGTTTAAACCTTTCTTTCCCTCTTGAACGGGGACAAAGTATTCCGTCTTCTGGTTTCTCCTTGTGAATCACATTTTATCTAAAAACTAGAGAGTAAATTGAAATTTTTTTCTTTTTAAGATATTTTCTAAAGTCTTCAGCCCCAGAATTGGGACTTTATTGTAAAGTTTGGGTATTGTTTTGTGTGTGTGTGTGTTTCCTGTTCAAGATAGAGAAACCAAACAATGCCTTAAGTCTAATTTGGGGCTTGGAGAACAGTTTCCCCATTTATGACATTTGCTTTGATGCCCAGTAATGCCAAGACTGAGACCAAAACAAAAAACATTTTCACTGCTTCTAGATCCAGTTCTAGTTGTGTCTGTTTTGGGGTTCAGTAACATAAAAAGGGCTATCACATGAACATGATAAAAAAAAAAGTCATGACTTTCTCATCAGACACAGAAAAAGCATCATACAAAATTTAATATCCATTCATGATAACTAAACTTGGATAAGAAGAAAACTTATATAAACCCTACATTAACATCATTTTTTATAGTGAGAAACTGAGTGCAGGTCTCTGCTCCATTCATTTACTTGGCTGGAATTCTTTCTCAAACTTTTTTTTTTTTCAGATTGGTATGCAGGCAGTGGATACTTTGAATTCTTGCATTTATGCAAGTATTTTTCTTTCACCCTGATTGGTAACTGAAACTAGAATCCCTGTGAGGCAATCATTTTCTCTCATGACCTACAGGTATTATATCCCTATCTCGGTCTTCCAGTCTGATCCAATCTGATTCTTTTTCAATTGTAAGAAATTTGCTCTGTTTGAAAGTTTTTAAGATTTTCCAATTCCCCTTGAAGTTCAGGACATTTTACAGAATGCTCCTGAGTGAATCCTCCCTCGTGAATCCTGCCTGAAACTTGGAATCCTGGATTTAGTCTATGTCTTTGGATCTGTCTTCAACTCTGGGACATTTTTTCTATTATTTAATTATTGTTTCTCTATTTATTGTTCTTTTTTCTTTTTATCCTTCTGGAACTCTTATTTTTTTCATGTTAGGGCTTCTGGTTTGCACTTTGAGTCCTTTTCTTTTCCCTCTCTGTATTTTTGCTGTGTGTGAGATATTCTTTCTACTTGATCTTCTAGACTACCGATTTAGTTATCAGCTCTGACCATACTCTCAACTTAGTTCATCTTACTACCTTTAATTCATATCTTACATCTAGAAATTCATTTCAGGGCTGTAAATGAATCTCACTAACTGCTGTATACTTTTGTGCAGGTGGCATTTGATTCATCAGGCAATTCTATTTAACTAGGACTTCCTGTTTTGTATTTTTGACTTGTTTTTTATCCCTCTGTCTCCTGTTGGTTTTCTTTGTCTAGTCTTTAGAACTCAGGTGCAGCTGATTAGCTTAAGTTATGGCAGTCTCAAGACTGATGGACTAATGCTACATCATAAAGCAAGTGGCCAGTCTCTGATTGAAGTACCAAGATGGACCTTTATTCTCTCTGATCAACTCAGCTCAAAGGCTAGAGTTCTTCAGCTTCAGGGAGCCCTTAGCCATATTTGCAATAGAGATGGGTAGGTCTTTCCGGAAATATTCATATAAGCTGATGCTGTCCTTCCTTGAGAGGATACATGGATTTCTAAGAGTTAGAACTCTTATATAATACTCAACTCATGGCTCCCTTGTTATTGGTTCTCAAGCATTTACTAAGCCTACAGAGAGAAAAGTCCTACTCGTGTACTCCAAGTGGCATAGTAGAACCTGAACCTGGTTCATACCTACTATTCTCCACCTATCTGCTAGGTCTTATAGTCTGATTCTTAAAGGAGAAAACTTGTGGACAAATTGGAGTTAAGGAGAAGAGTCAGCCAAAATTATCTACAGACATCACCTTCAAGAATTACTTCTCAGTTCCATGTACAATCAACCAACACACCAGGCCATTCCTCTATGCTCAGATTGTTCCAATGGGACATCGCATTTCCAGACCAGGGGCCTTAACTTCTCAGAACCCACCTATTCTGGGGAGGTAAATTGAACAAAAAATTATCTTTCTAGACAACATTTTGTTATTATCAATCACTGCCCTGATAGTGATGGCAAATAGGTTTAATTTTATTTTTCAACTCTAATTTGTTAACCTGCCCTATAAATATTTACTGAACACAAAGATGGTCCCAGATACTGTCCTAGGTACTAGAGATGCATCAGTGAACCTGAATCCTTTAGCAATTTCCACCAGGAACCCTGTAGTAAAGAGCTTTTAAGACCAAATCTGAGCCGAGAAATGGAGTGCTACAGTGAATTAATGGCATCTCGCATGGGCAGAGAATTTGAATAGGGCAGCATATGTGTCAAGTATTTGTTACCCCCCACCTTAGAATAATGCTTATTTTATCTCTGGGTTGGAGTAGAATATATCATTCTATTTTACTTTGAGACTTCCTTTTTGTGACTTGCTGAAATTTTTCTGACTCTGGGATATTGAACACATTTTGTATTAAGTTTGGATCTACAGACCTTCTAGCCTCTTTCATACTGGTTGCTGCATGTCTCATCTTTTCAATCCTACAACCACAAAAGCTCTTCTCCAGAGGATCTGAGCCCCTTTCCTTAAGCACAACTTGGCAGGAGCTATAAGGGACACTATATTATAGATCTTTGACAATGCTAGTTGTTGTGTCATTTTAAAATTAGAAAGGAGTAATTTCTTGTTCTTAATGGAGAAAGCACTCCTCTCCTATAAAGTATTTTAAGTCATTATTGCTATTGAAATGGAGAGCATCTCCTTAAATTTTATACCTAGGCACTTCACTTGTCTCACCTTAATTCAAGCTCTGTCTAATTGTCATTCCTTTGTAGCTATTATGTTCTGTCTATATTAAAAATTGTGTCTTCTTAGATATTCTGTAATTTCACTGAAATATGTTTAAACAGAGATTTATTTTTATTTATTCTGAATATCATAGTTCTTGTCACTCATCAATGAAGAAAAATTCTCATCTATTATCTCTTTAAATATTGCTGCTTCTTCATTGTCTCAGTTCTCTCTTTCTGGGACTCTGTTACTTCTCTTTGCCTCCCTGCACTGCATTCTCGATAATTTTTTCAGATTCATCTTCCAATTCATCAATTCTTTACCCAACTATGTCTAATTAGCCTTTTAAGCAATTCAATCATTACTTTTTAACCTCAATTATTATATTTCTATTTCTGGAGACTCTACTTGGTTCTCTTTTAAACCTGCTTCTTTCTTGGTCTTTTCTTGAGCGTTACCAATCACTTTTAATTAAATGTATAGTTTGGATTTTTTTGGCTAACACGTGTAATGAAAATTTTGGTGAATGAAAGGGCCAGTTTATGCTTATAAATCTCCAAGGAAGACATCATTTTCTCTTCATTTAGAGCTAAGGCAAGTTTTCTTTTTGTCTCCCTTTGCAGGGCAAGTTACCCCCCACCCCCCAAAATTGTCTTTTATCTACTGCCATTCTTGAGAGACACAGATTTAAGCAGAAAGCTCTGATCTGACTTCCCACATTGTACTGACCTTAAGCCAGCCATGGTCAAACTACGGCCCGTTTGAAATGAATAAAACTAAAAAAAAAAAAAAAAAAAAGACCGTACCCTTTTATGTAATGATGTTTACTTTGAATTTATATTAGTTCACACAAACACTCCATCCATGCTTTTGTTCCGGCCCTCCGGTCCAGTTTAAGAACCCATTGTGGCCCTCGAGTCAAAAAGTTTGCCCACCCCTGCCTTAAGCTCTAGGTCCCAGACCTGCCCTTGGAAACTGGAGCTCTGATTTGTCTGGAATAAGCAGACGTCCCTGGGGATCCATTGGCACCTTGCCCACTTACCTTTCCGGATTACTGCTTTATTATTATTTTGCCTTAAGTATCTTCCTTCTATTTTGTCAGTTTAGCTATGGAATAAGCTTCCATGTAGTTAAATATTTTATTTAGTATTTTGGGGTATTTTGCACCAGAGGACTTTCCCGAACATTTTAGTTCACTCTATTGCCAGAAACGGATGTCTCCATCATGTTTATATCTATCTTCACTTGTTCCGATTTCATATCTGTATACGATTGATCCATTTATTCATTTTTATTGGTAGCTGGACTCGGAGAATGCCGCCCTTTAAAGGAATCAGCTTCCTTCCTGCCACATCCTTTTCCTTCTTCTCCCTGCCCACCACTGAAATCTATTAATTACAACAAATCTAAACAGAACATAGCAATGTCTCCCATCAGAGTTGTAAATGCTTATAAAACACCTTATGCTATGGATGTAAAGCAAAGTGGATTCATTTTCATATTTAAAACCTATTCTCTTGCCTAGCTGGCATGGCTCAGTGGTTGAGCAGGAGGTTCAATTCCCAGTCAGGGGACATGCCCGGGTTGCAGGCTCCATCCCAGTGTGGGGCGTTCAGGAGGCAACCAATCAATGATATTCTCATCATTGATGTTTCTCTCTTTCTCTCTCTCTCCCTCTCCCTTCCTCTCTGAAATCAATAAAAAAAATTTTAAAAAATAATCTATTCTCTTTTCCAGCTCTGTTTCCAGCCTACGGGTGATAAAGAGACAGATCACATCTCTGGTAAATTAGGACAGCCAACGACAGAATCTGAATTCTTAAGAAATTATCATTTTAGCAAACAACATGCACCTATCTATTCAGTAGACAGTTGCCGAGCACCTACCAGGTACCTACCAGGCTAAGCACAAGGGATAACAGACCAAATGAGGCCCACCCACCTCTGCGATGACACTGAACATGTGCAGTGTGAAATACCAGCACATGCACAAACAAAATCAGTCCACTTTGGACCCTGACCTGATGCGCTTCCACCAGGGTTAGCCCCTAAGAGTTCTTCCTTTTCTTCCCTTTCCCGTCCTTCATAAGCAACCTCGACAGTGAAAAATCTGGGAGGAACCTTGACTTGCCTGTGGCTGAAATATCAAATAAAGTACACACAATGGCCAGCAAAACTCAGCAAATCCCCCAGTTTTGCCCTTCTGAAGAGAAATCGCTTTCTCCTAAAGAAAGAGGAATTTCAAGTTATATTCATTAAAAATGTCTGGCTGACACAGTTTGTATTTTTGAGAAAAATCCATCTGTTTAATATAATGCACTGTTCAATTTGAAAGAAGTGGTCCCTTATTAGAGATATGATTTATTCTTAGATATATCACTGATTTATGGCTCGCTGGGGTATATGTTTAATACTGTCAAAAAATGAAAGGACACCCCAAACTATCTGCAGTGCCACAGCTACTCGTTCTGAAAAGGATCTAAGGCAGCTGAGACCCCTGGGTGTTAAATGTAATCTTTGCCTGGGATAAAAGCACGGAGAATTGCTGATCTTTATAAAAAGATCTGTCTCTACCCACCGCCTTCTTCCCCGCTCTTCTACCACAGTGCAGTTCATCGTCAGAAAGCCCAGAACTGAAAATTAAGGGGGGGAAATGGGTTGTGTTTGTGTCATTTAAAAAAATCTGCAGCAGAAAGGACTCCTTTTTAATGCACGCTAGAGAAAAGTTTATCACTAAAACAAATACAGCTTCCGGATGGTAATGGGTAAATTTGACTAGAGAAATAATGGAAAACCTATAGGAAAACAGGAAATATGTTCCCCTGCTCTTAGACCGTTCTCATCAATTGAATGAAATGTAGTACTGGCTGCCGAAAATCACTACATAAAAAACTCATGTAGCACCAATTCCCAGTTCTTAGAGTCAGATTTATGCTTTTATTTTCACTCTAAGATTTCATCTACTTTTATCTGTATAGATTTGATGTGGATGACGTTGAGACCTACAACTCCTATCCTGACCTCTCACCTTCCCAGGGCACCCCTATGTTAAGGCCTCTCAATACTTTCCACTTCGGTGCTCAACTGTCACACCACATCCAATGGGACCAACACACAGCCTTGCCCCTTTTCTTTCAAACTGAATTTTCTTCCAACTTTACTATCTTACCCAAGGGCACCAGAACCATTCTGGTCCCCCAGTTGAGAAAACTTTTAGACATCATTCACTTTAGTCTTTTCATTTAGCCCCTTATGACCGGTTCGTCACAGAATCACATCATTCCTCTTCTGAAATGTCCCTTGATGTGCCCCTCTACAGCACCCCTGCCCAAGCTTGTCCTACCTCCCGCCTCCCCGCTACCCCTCTACCCCCCACCCTCGAACCCCCACCCCAGATTTAAAAGGCTTCTTTGTGGAGCTCTCTGGCTTCACCTATTCCGGTCTCTCTGCTTCTCCCAGTTCATCCTCCTGAGTTTAACTTCAAGAACCACACTCAAGATCATCTGCCTTCCTGCTCCAACATTCTATCCTGCTTCTCCCTCAGTACACCCATTCCCACCCCTACCCATTTTGCTTTTCTTCCTGGGAATGTCTGCCTTCCCATTTACCATTATCTGCCTACAGAACTCCAACTCACCCTTCAAACCCACATATGCAAATTGAGCTTAACATGTTTCATTTGTTATGTATTTTAAAATGCAACAATTAGTAAGTTGACAGGATAAACAAATCCAGTTACTCCTCTCTTGCACCTGCTCTAGCCCCAGACCAGTATATCTAAATATTGTAAAAGTTTCACTCTTCCTCAGAGACTGGGCAGGCCATTTCTTTATTTTAACTGAGTTTGATCGTCCTCTAAAGATGATGCAATTATGCCTATTAGAAACGTTCTCTCTGTTATAATTAGTATGCCAGATATAACATAATGATCCTACTTGACAGTGTATAATGATTGAAATTTCTCATAGACCCTACCAAACACGGTTAGACAAATGCTGGCTTCTATCTTCTAGGCTCTGGCAGAAAATCACAGGTTGTTTTACCTGCAGGGTTAGGACTTCCTTCACTTTGAGTGGCTTTTGGTCTCCTGACATTCTCTCTCCTCATGAATCTGGAAAATCATCCTCTGGTTTCACGGGCTTGGACACTAATTATACTTGCTTTATGGTATGGAAAACAGTGCATTCACTCATATACAGAATAACTTATTTTCCCAAAAGACATTTTCTTAATTCTGTCCCAAAAATCTCTCTCATAGACAGCTGGCATGAGCATCCCCTGCCTTAAGATATGAAGTAAATTCTGTTTTGGAGAAGATTCATAGATTTTCTGAACCTATGTCAAGAGTCTCTGCTGGGTAGTCCTAGAATTTCCACAGTGTGCTCTGAAGGTCTGCAGAAACCTACACAAGAAGTCTACGTTCAAAATAAGCTAATATTTTATGTCATCTGCTGAAAATCATGAAGGGTGCAGTCTTAAAAACTGTAATAGCTCCCCATGCTCACTGTAGTGTTTCATATAAATTGGAAAGAAGAGAGATACTGCTATATTTATTGGAGCTCAGCAACTTGTGATTTCATTTCAAACAAAAACTTAAACTCTAATAAATACATTTGGAATGACTGGCTGAATAAACAAATTTAAGATAAGTATGATGATATCAGTACTTCAAGTTTTATGCATATAAAATTTGTAATAAATACTATGCATAAATTAGCAATCTGACTTCAGTGCTTTAAAATAGTATAGTAATCATTGTTAATTATTTTACATTTCCATTTGAAATGAATAATTTTCAGTCTTTTGGTTTTTGGTCATGGAAGTTCTGGAAAATGTTTCTCTCCCAATGAAAGGTGTCTTGGGTTGGGGACTTTAGCTCTTTACCGTGTAGAACAATAATGCCAGGGAGACATGGAGTAGTGGTTGGAGTAAACATCATGCATGGACATTATTAATGGAAGTCAGAATTAAGGTTTGAACAGGCTGATTTTGTTTTGCCCCAACACTCCCAGCTTGACACAATACTCAGTGCTCTTCAGCACTATCTTCCACAAGAAACACAACTCTATAAGATGCACAGCTTTCAAAATTTTTGATGAAATTTCCCAGGACATGGCAGTATAATACATCGTATTTCCCTGGGAAAAAAAATCCCCTTTGCATATATCTCTGTTAGAGGAGGGCTAGGGGTTGAGGGATCAGATCCTCTCTTCTCTCTTTCTTGTCCCCCATACATCACAGGGGGTCTGGTCTCAGTCATCCCTGTCTCCTTCCCCCTAGATTCCTCTATTCCCATCTTATTTACTCTCACCCCCTTATCATGCAGAGCAATGTAACTATGCCCCAACTTCTCTGTCTCTGAACTTGCATCCTCCACTGTTGCAGGCATTTAGCTTAGAAAGGGCCCTCCTATTACCAGGAAGCACCCCAGCCCAGAAGCAGGGAGATTCAAAATAAGTTTAAGTAGTTTTCTTTTTATCTTTATAAACCTCCTTTATCACATCTGTCAGATGCTGCAAGTGGACAAAGGGTCAGTTTAGAGGCTTTCAGCTTCCCACAGGTGACACACCTGTGCAGGTGGCATCCTGGCTGCCTTTTCTGGCTGGATCACCTACTGGGAAGGGAACAGCAAACAGTGGGAGGAACAAAGCATGTGTGAGAGGAAACAGGGGGAGTAGAGGGCAGATTAAGAGGGGAAATAACTGCATTGAATCTTTTCAAATACTTAAAAGTGGCAGATAAAAGAAAAGGCACTGCCCCTATGATGGTTCGGATAAGAAATGTAGAAAAACCATTACATTAGAGGTTGAGAAGCAAGGTGACGCAACTTGAAGAGCACAGGTTGTCCCACAGGTAGGCCAGCAGGAGGCGGAAAGGAAGCCCTGCAGCCCCCACACGGCACCTGTGAGTCTGGTGTGGGGAGTTCAAGACCCTGGCAGCCCTGAGTAGCCTTGCCTAGGCCACTCTTTTACCATAGTTCTCTCACCTTTATCTCAGGAGCAGTTATAGATGAGAAACTTAAAGATACAAAAGTCAAGCAACTAAACCAAAAGGGGATTTCACAACATATAGACATCTATACCGATGAGTTAGCTGCTATTAGATAGGCAACTTAAACTCTTATTAATTAATGTTCAGTTGGTGTAAGACTCTTTGCCTAATGGTGTACTGAAGGCAAAGTTAAATAATTTATTTTCAGGAATTATTTCACACAAGGTATAATTATTTCCACCTATTCTAGATAGTTTCTGACCTTTCTTTTATCTTTATTTTAACCATGACCCTTATTACTCATGGGATTATTTTTGGAATCTAACACTTCCTCAGAAATTTTTTGAAGTAACCAGATCAATTAAGACTAAATAAACATATGTCAAGATAAATGAGTCTTAGGAAACTTGCACTGGATTGAAGGATATAGTCATTTTCAAGGCAGACTGACAAGGTAAAAAAAAAAAAAGTTCCTTGGTGCACTGAGGGCAGGCTTCATGGAGGAGGTATCATTTAAGACAGGAATGGAAGTTGACCAGAGGAGGCAGAGGAAGAGTCGGTCAGACAAAGGTGACAACATATAAATAGCTCCTGAGCTGGACAAGAGTTTGGCTAATTGGAGGAACTGAGAGCAGAAAGGTGCTGCTGGAGCACAGACCAGAAGCGGGGAGGCAGGTGAGGTTGCCCTGGCAATGACTGAAGGAGACTGCTGTGCGATGGCCACGGTGATTGCTTACCGGAGAGAGGGAAGTTGGACCGTATTCTTCACCCAGACAGCAGCTGCACCCTCATCTCCTTCTTGTGTACGGCACCAGTCTCCTCCATTATGTATTTTAGAAAACATTTTTGTGGAATCAGTTACTGAGTAACTAGTTATCGGTCAAATACATTGGCCATTTGCTGTCTATAGGGCAAATGAATTGGCTAGCTGATTCGTTTAGCTCTGATGGCAATCCACTCCAATGCTAATTTTCTCATAAAACCATATCCATTCCTTCATTTGTATATCCACTCAATACTAAGAGAGACTATCACATTCTTAGTCACTTCATCTGCACTTAAAATTTGTTTCCTTGTTATTATTGTTATATAGCTATATTTATATATGGTATTGCTCATAGTTGATTAAATCTAAGAACATTCCCATCAAAAGCTAAGAGGCAAGAACTTCATTAACAATGAAATCTCTGATCATAAAACAGCTTCAGTAGGACAATTTGGGGATTCTTGTCATGATCTAATTGGTAACATGATCTAATTGCTGACTCAACATGAAAGATATTACATACACTGGGATTATTACATAGAACCAATTGTATTAAAAAGACAATTCCAGGGTGGAGCAAGAAAAGGAAAAGAGAAATTCTAGCTTTAAAATGTAGAAAACCACCTAAAAGCAATAGGATAATAGGAAATTGAAAAACACAAATTCATTTTCAATGAAATTGGAGAACCACTAAAATCTTCAATTATGATATTGGAAAATAATGCCAAAGTCATGAAAGCCACGTGCAGATGTAGAAAGATACCAAGAGAGGATTCTGATGTTGCGGGCCTCAGACAAAACTGCCAGAGGCCATTTCTCCAAAGTAGATGGCACGCCCTATATCACACCTTCGTTTAAAACACAGGGAATGGGTATGCATAGTCGCGACAGGGCTTTCCTGAGTCAGGTTAAGCCTCAAGCTCTCAAGAAGCAGGGAAAGGATTGTACAGACAAGCTATATTTGCAAGATGCAAACTGTCAGTGAAGTGAGGTGAAGGAGAGAAACTCATGAGCAGCCTAGCAGCACCAGTGTCAGTTGGCTAGGGAGGAGTAAGGGCAAAAGAACTCTCAGACCCAAACTTGCTTCTTAGGGGAATTCATACAAGCCTGGAAAACAGCCTACGAACTTTCCTTATGGAAAACTCTGGCAAATAGCTGGTATGGAAAAGTCTCCATATTTAAGATGAGTAATGATGTAAAGAGAACTTGAAGAGGACCTAAGTAGAAATGGTACAAAGAGGAAGGGTGCGGAGTAAAGAAAAGAATAAAAGCAGAAGCAAAGAAAAATAACTCAATAAAACTTTGTCACAGTGTGGGATGAAAATGGTGACTGGCATGTTGGCAAGAATTAAATTCTTAAAGTCACCAGACGCTCTAGAAAGCAATAGCACAAAATGAAGATGCAAGGGCTCAGGGATGAAATTGAATGTGATTGTCAGAAATGGGAATAAAGAGAGAGGAGAGGAAAAAACCACCCAACTGGCTAGAGGGGAAGGGGTTTAAAGGCAGAACTGAATGAGGCAGGAAGAGAGGGAAGCCCCATTGGATATACCTCATCAGAAGTGGCAACTTTGAGAGCTCTAAAGCCAATAGGGCAGAATGAAGGAAACCATCTGAGTCAGGACTGGCCAAAGGAAGCAGTTATTATTTTGGTATTTTAAAAAAATCTGCCCTGGCTGGGTGGCTAAGTTGGTTGGAGTGTCTCCCTGTACACCAAAAGGTTTCAGGTTTGATTTCTGACCAGGGCATATATCTAGGTTGCAGGTTTGGTACCCAGTTGGGGCGTGTATGGGAGGCAACTGATCGATGTTTCATCCTCTCTCTCTCCCTTTCTCTCTCTCTAAAACAAACCAACAAACATAAAACAAAACAAAAAATCCTTGGGTGAGGATTTGAAAACATCTGAAATTGGAATCATTCATTCTTGAGACTAACATTAATACATAACTCTGTGTTCATTTTAGAAATCCTATGCTGAGCAAAACTCTGTTATTTTAGTGAATGGTTACCCTGTATTTGAATTTCAAATAAAAAAAGGAATATTCATTTAAAAAGGGTTCTTCTATACTTTCATATTCCTCAAATGGTAAAATAATATAACAGTACAAAAAAGCTTTGATTGCAAGAAAATTCTTATTCTAGCTCAAAGATTTTCAAAATAAATGCGATATAAATGTGATAGTATTAAAATTGATGCTCTAATCAAGAAATTTTCTCTGTATTATCTATATATTAAAACTCTAGTATGCTAATCGACCAAATGGCAGAACAACTCATTAACCACCAAGAGGGGGCAGATGCTCAATGCAGGAGCTGCCCCCTGGTGGTCATTGCACTCCCACAGGGGGAGCGCTGCTCAGCCAGAAGCTGCACGGCTGGGGAGTGCAGCTTCCGCCTCTGTGGCAGTGCTAAAAACCTCAGGGGATGTCCGACTGCCGGCTTAGGCCTGCTCCCCATGCACAAATGTTGTGCACCAAGCCTCTAGTATGAAATAAAAACAATGAAAAAGACAAACCATAAATGCTTTCTTGAAAACAACTGTCACTTTTTGATTGATTAAAAACAACTGCAGCCAGAGTTTCATTACTGTCTAGAACAGTGGTTGCCAACCTTTCGGACCTCACGGACCACTGGTTGGTTACCGCTGGTCTAGAATGTAAGAGTTAGATTGTGGGTCACTCCCACCCTACCAGCTCAAAAAAAGCCAAATGAGCCACATATTTAATCCAACAGAGAGATGAGATCTCAGGACAATATGTGGCCAGAAGTCCATCCAAGGAGAAATGGACCTGAGCCCTAGCTCACCTGTAGTAGAGCCCTGGAGAAAGGGAGACCAGGAACCATCCAAGAAGGTAAAAGAGTACAGGTAGAGGCCAAGTATGAACTAGTATGAGAGGACAGGTTTCCTAGGAACTGTAAATACAAAGGAGTGCACACTCCCTGACAAGCTATTCTCCACAGACTTCTACTTGGTTTCACAAAACAATGGTGAGGAGCAGGACCCAAGATGGGAGAGAGCTTCCCTTGGTGGTACAGGCCCAGATAAGGGGAGTAGCTGCTTCTGCAGGAAGCACAGGGAGCCCTACCTAATCCCCTCCTACCGTCTTAAGTCCAAAATCCATATAGCTGGCGGGAGGGGGGAGGCGAAGGGGGGATAAAAGAATCAACCCTTTTTCACAAGGGGAAGACACAGGCAAGAGTTCTGGTGATGATAAATAAAGCTGCCATAAACATATGTGTACATGGTTTTATGAGAGCATAAGTTTTTATTTCTCTTTGGTAAATACCCACTAGTAAGATGGCTAGAGTGTATGTAAGGGTAGTATGTTGACATTTCAAGAAACTGCTAACCCATTTCCAAAGTGACTGAACCATTTTGTTTTCCCACCACAATGACTAAGAGTCCCAGTTGCTGAATACCCTCTATAGCACTTGATATTGTCAGGGTTTCTGTAGTCTAATAGGTTTGTAGTGGTATCTAACTGCTTTTATTTTGCATTTCCCTCATAATTAATGTTGTGGAGTATCTTTTTAATGTGTTTATTTTCCATTTATATTTTTTTGTTCATATCTTTACCTTGTTTTTTAATTGGGTTGTTTTCTTACTAGTTTGAAAGTTCTTTATATACATACTAGAGGCCTGGTGCACGAGATTCGTGCACTTGAGGGGGCGTCCCTCAGCCTGGCCTGCACCCTCCTCACAGTCTGGGAGCCCTCAGGGGTTGTCTGATTGCCAGGAGGTGGGAGAGGCTCCCACCACCACCACCACTGTGCTCGCCAGCCATGAGCCCAGCTCTGGGCTTCTGGCTGAGTGGCGCTCCCCCTGTGGGAGCGCACTGACCACCAGAGGGCAGTTCGTGCATTGAGCGTCTGCACCCTGGTGGTCAGTGCACGTCATAGCGACCGGTCATTCCATCTTTTGTTCGATTTGTGTATTAACCTTTTATTATATAGGATTGTAGATACAAGTTATTTACCAGAAAACAGGTTTTATAAATGTTTTTCCAATCCAGTCTATGCCTTTTTTACATGTGCTTATTAGTGTCTTTTGAAGTTTTAAAGCAGAGGGTTTAACATTTTGATGAAGTTCAATTTATCATTTTTAATCTTTCATGGTTCATGCTTTTGTGACTGTCTCTAAGAAATCTTTGCCTAACTCCTGCTATCCTCCTTTAGAAGGTTTATAGTGTTAAGTTTTACATTTAATTCTATTATTCATTACTTGTTAATTTTTATAAATGTTATGATCAATGAGATCAATGGTGTGTTCATTTTTTGGCATATTGAAATTCATTTTTTTTTACAGTACCATTTGTTGAAAAGACTACCTTTTCTTTTTTTCCTTTTTATTGAACTTATTGCGGTGACACTGGTTAACAAAATTATACAGGTTCCGGTGTACAATTCTACAACACATCACCTGTACACTGTATTGTGTGCTCACCAGCCCAAGCAAAGTTCTGTCCATTTTTTCCCATTGAATTGCCTTTGCATCTTTTTCTGGTGTTGTTATTTAAACTGTTCCTAAGCACAGAAAAAGAACTTTCAATTTCCAAATTATTTTATAAAGCTATCATAGTATTGATAGCATAACCACCAAATACAGCCCCCAAAACATGATGGACCAATTTCACTTAAAATTGATGCAAAAATATCACATAGGATTCTTCATATAGGATTATTTTAGAAAAGACAGCTCACTATTAGGATATCTAAAAATATAATTCACTATATTAACTGATCAAAAGAGAAAATATGCCACCAGAAATAAATAATTCCAACTGTCTTTTTTACCACTATTTTTTTCATATTGTTCTGGAGGAATTAGCCAGTATAATTAGATAAGAAAAAAAATTTTTACTATAAAAAATTGAAAAGGAAGAGATAAAATAATAATTATTTGCAGATACACTTTTATAGTTAAAAAAGTAAAAGACTATGCTGTAAAACTATTACCAATAATTTAAAAAATTGAGTGAAGTAACTGGGCAAGAAATTGGTATCCAGAAATCAAAAGTCACAATGGATACAAACTATAACCACTTGGAAGATCCTCAGTCAAAAGACCCCCATATTATAATAGCATTTAAAAAAGAAAAAATACCTAGGAATAAAAGAGGAAAGCGTGCAAGATCAAAACAAAGAAAAAACAAATGCTACTGAGGGATTCCAAAAATGGTTTTGAAAGGAAGATATACAGTAGCCACCCAGTGGATTGGTAAGAGATTTAAGTTTCAAGACCCCCAGTGGATGCCTGAAACAGCAGATAAGTACCCAACCCTATATATACTATGCTTTTTTTCCTAGGCAGACTTATCTATGATAAAGTTTAAATTTACAAATTAGGCACAGGAGGACATTAACAATAATCTAGAATAATAAAAGCAGAATATGCTAATTAGACCGGAAGTCCTTCTGGACGACATTCTGGATGAAGCCAGGGCTGCAAGGGAAGCCCGGGTCCCAGGTGCCAGAGGGAAGCCGTTGCCGGCAGCCGGGGGGATGAAGGCCTACTCTTGCACGAATTTCGTGCATTGGGCCTCTAGTAACTAATATTAAGATAGAACAATTATAATAATATACTGTAATACAAGTCATGTAAATGTGGTGTCTTTCTCAGAATTCTTTACTGTACTGTACTCACACTTCTTGTGATGATGTGAGATGACAAAATTCCTTATTAAGCCAAGAACTTTGACCTTTTCACTTACAGGAAGCTCTTTATGGCTTCTCTTTGGCAGATCCGAATTACCAGCATGACTACTCTTATGCTTTGGGGCCATTATAAGTAAAATAAGGGTGACTTGAACACCAGCACTGTGATACTATGACAGCTGATCTAATAACCAAGATGCCTAGTGATTAACAGGCCGACAGTACAAGCAGCACAGAGGTGCCGGTCAAAGGGATGATTCAGATCCCAAGTGGAATGGAGTGGGACCAGAGAGATTTTATCACACTACTCAGAAGAGTGTGCAATTTAAAAGTTATGAATTGTTTATTTGGGAAACTTTTAATTTAATATTTTCAGACTGTGGTGACTACAGGTAACTGAAACCATGGAAAGCAAAGCCATGAATAAGGGGGAACTATAGGACCACATTCTTGGTTAGAAAGATTCAAAAATTATAAAATAACTTATCTTAAAGTTAATCTTGAATGTAATGTATATTAATAAAAATGCCAATAAAATTTTTTTCTGGGAGTAGATAAACTGCCTCTAAAGTTCATATATATATGTAAATGAGAACGAACCTCCCCAAAATCTTAAGAAATGTTACTATTACAACCAAACATTCAATTGCATTATAATTACAACTAGAGGCCCAGTGCACAAAATTCATGCACAGGTAAGGTCCCCAGCAGCTGCTCCTGCCGCCACCAGTTGGGGCCTCCCTTCCCTCAGCTGTCTGCCACTGCTGCCAGCCGGGTCAGGGCTGGCTAGGGGGAGGGCCCGTGGGCAGTTGACTGGCCAGCCCTGGCACCTGGTCAAACTCTCCATTGAGGGGACAATTTGCATATTAGGTTTTTATTATATAGGATAATTAAAACATACTAGAAAGAGACTCAATGAACACAAAAATTTAGTATTTGATAACGTGGTATTTCTAATTAGTGACAGAAAAATGGATTGACCAGTGAATGGTGTTAGAATAATTGGGAAGCCCAGTTGAAAATTTAGTTGGTTTTCTACCACACACTTTTTACTAAAATTAATCTACATGAAGGAAATCTTAAACATTAGAATGAAATCATAAGAATACACAATGAGAAATTAGTTGGTAACCTAAACTTATCCACTGTAGTGGGGAAGACCTTTTCAAATATGATACAAAGTCTACAATCCATAAAATAAAAGATTGATAAATCCAAACACATAAAAATAAAAAATTTCTGCAAAGGAAAAAGACAAATGATAAATTGGGAAATATCTGCTATTAACTCACTGAAAAAAAAAATCACTTAATACATGAAGAACTCCTATAACTTAATAGGAAAGAGAATAGCAATGAAAATTATAAAATGAAAAATGATATAAACAGCTCATAGAAAAGGAGGTACAAATGTGTGAAAAGAGGCACAACCTCACTCATCACAAGGGAAATCCATTTTTTCCTTATCTGATTGATAGAAATTTAAAAGTTTAATAGCACATTGTGCTAATGAGTCTCTAGTGGGAGTACAGTTGTTTCTTGTGAGAGTAAAAATTGATTCCACCCATATGGAGGACAGTTGGATAGCATGTATTAATAATACAATTAAATTGATGTAGAAATTCTAGCTGTTTGTAAGCTAGACTTTAAAAAAGGAAAAATATAAAAACAACTAAAATTTATCTAAGCAATTCAACTATTATTTGACTATTTAAATTACTTTATTGGTGTATGATTGACATACAAAAATCAACACTAATAAAAGAGAAAGATGCAAATTGACCATACCTTTCTGATGCCCACCAGCCAATCAGGAGTGAGTATGCAAATTAACCTAACAAAGATGATGGGTTAATTTGCATACACAGGCGCCAAGCGGCCAGGGGCAGGGTGGGACACTTGCATCGTCACCATGGTGAGGACACAGGTGTTCTGCACCACCCCAGCCACTCTGAGCCTCTGGGCAGCGTGGGAAGGTGGAAAGGCGGCTCTGGTCAGAGTGAAGACGGTGCCAGCAGCCAGGGGAAGGAAGGCCTATTCTTGCACAAATCTTCATGCATTGGGCATCTAGTTCATACATATTTAATGTATGTGACTCAATGAGTTTGGAGATAAGTATACATCCATGAAACCATGACCATAATCTATGTCATAAACATATATCACCTCTGAAAATTTCTACCTGCCCTCTTTATTTACTATTTTTTTGTGTGTAGGGGGGTTATAAGAACACAACATAATTCACCCTCACCACATTTTTAAGTGTTCAATACAGTATTGTTAACTATAGGCTCTATAAAGTAGATCTCTAGGACTTACTTATCTTGTATAACTGAAACTTTGTATACTTTGACTAATACCCTCTGTTTCCCCTTAGTTATATTTATTGACTACCTACTATTTTCCAGTCTGTTGTCATGGAGATTATATTCTAGTTGGGAAAAATATAAAATATGTACATAAATAATTAGATGCAAAAATGTTTGATGAAAGACATTGTCAAGAGAATGAGAAGATAAGTCGCACACTGGTAGAAAATATTTGCAAAACTCATATCTGATAAAGAACTCATTACCTACAATATAGAAAGAACTCATAACTTAACAGTAGTAAAATGAACAACATAATGAAAAACTGGATAAAAAAATTTGAATAGACACCTCACCAAAGAAGATATACTTTGGCAAATACAGATGACAAATTAGCATATGAAAATATATTCAACATCATATATCATTAGCTAATCACAAATTAAAGTAATGAAATGCCACTATACACCTTTTAGAAGATCAGACATCTAAAACACTGCAATACCAAGTGCTGGTTGTGGAGCAGTAGGAACTCTCATTCATTGGTTGGTGGGAATGCAAAAGGGTACAAACACTTTGGAAGATAGTTTGGTGGTTTCTTACAAAACTAAATTACCAAATGATCCAGCCTAAATGAACTAATAACTTATGCCCAGCCCTGGCTGGTGTTTCTCAGTGGTTAGAGTGTCGGTCTGTGCATCGAAGGTTCACAGGTTCAATTCCCGGTCAAGGGTGCGTACCTGGGTTACAGGCGCAACCCCCGGTCCTGTTCAGGGCACATTTGGAAGGCAACCAATCGATAGTGTCTCTCTCACATTGATGTTCTAAGCCAATCTTCATGAAGAACTATTTACATTAAGCCATCTGCCCAATGAGATACTCTATCCTATCACCTCTACTGTCAGATAGAAAAAGTCAAGAGCCATATGATTTCATTCATATGTGGGATATAAGATTGAAAGCAACAAATGAACAAAAACAAACAAACAAAAACTCATAGACAGACAATAGTATGGTGGTTACCAGAGGGAAGGGGAGAGGGTAGTACAGAGTAAAGGAGGTCAAATATATGGTGATCGAGGAACATTTGACTTTGGGTAGTGGGCACGCAATGCAATAAACAGATGACTTATCATAGAATTGTACACTTGAAACCTATATATAACCTTATTAACCAATGTCACTCCAATAAATTTCATTTAAAAATAAAAAAAGACTGACTTCAGCCAAGAGCGGACTTTGGTTTCCTCTCATCCTGTGACTAGAGCTACTCCCCATCACAAAGTCTCCAAGGCATAATATGTGTTCACTTTCTGGGTAAATTTACACAAAATTGATTAACACTTCACTTACATGTCATTGAACTTGATGTATGAGTTTTAAATCATATAGCTCATGGCACTTAGTCAACAAAACACTGAAATGCCTCTTTTTTTATAATGATTTGGATGATGTCGCTGACGCTTCCTAAATTATTGAGACTATAAACCAATTTATTAAATTTAGTGAAAAGTTTCCATATTAAGTAAGATGACTCTTTTTATGCAAAACCTTCTTATGAAAGGTTAAATAACTTTCTCATCATTCTTTCAATGTCTAAGATAAATGGTCTTGGGTAGTCAGGTAGATGATGTTTAACTCAGCACTCCACCAACATTAAAAGCAGCCTATGAGGAGAGAAAGAATGAAAATAAAAGGGGTTGAACAAACTTAAATGCCATATTTATGTTTATATGTGTATTTAGACTCCCAACCAGACTGTAAGTGACCAAAATTAATTGTTTTTTTTCACCCTCTTCATACTGTCTGACTCAGTGCACAGTATAATTACATTAAGCAATGAACTACTAGAGATGCACATCCCAGAACAGAAATATTCACCTTTGGAAAAAATGTAAAAAGAAAATAGTATATCTTCAGCCCTTGCCTGCAGTTATTTCCTCCAAATTTTCTAATATTCCTTCATCTTTATAAACATTTTAATGCTTTCAAGGGTCCAGAATCCCTTCTCTCATAGAACAAGAAAACATTCATGGAATACCTATCATGTCTAGATATTGTGCATGACACTCAGCTTCCATAAAGAATAAAAAAGATTGTTCTTGCTAGAAAAGATACACTATATAAGATGCATCATATATAATCTATACATACATGTTTTAAAAATCTATTGAAACACAGAGAAGTCATTTATCATTATTTGAACAAGTCCACTTTTATTTAAAAAAAATTTACCATCTAAAAAGGGTAATAATTAAGCCAACATTTTGGACCAGATTATAGAAGGTATTGAATAGCAGCTGAGGAACTAGATGATTATACTGAGAGCAAAGGAAAGACATTGGTTTTGGCGATAACAAATGAAAACCAAGATTTCAGAAGAATAATCTGGAACAGATATGAAGGATAAACTGAATTAGGTAAAAATCAGAAGAAAAATTTCCATTTTGGAAGTTAATATTATAAAAACTAGCATGAAAACTAATAGAAAATGTGAATAGACCTATTTCTATTAATTAATTTTATAATAAAAAAAACATTTGTATACTCTTCTGTTTCTGAACATGACAGATTAATTGACACAGACATGCCCTTTTGCAGTGAAAACTGAACAAAACGTATAAAAATAGTTTCAGACTTTGCACAACTAAAACAGGACTCTACTTCCTGAAGAAAAAGAAAAAAAAAAAGACATAATGTAATCCCTATGATCACCTTGGATAAACTTTCCAGACTGTGGTGTAGAGAAAGGGAACACACAGAGCACAGTGATCACTCTGAGTTGAGAAGACAAACATTGGAGTAGGGAAAGGCTGAAGCAGCTGGAATTTGTGAGAGTGTGGAGAAAAGGGAAATCACAAGGAAAGAACTCCAAAATTCACCATAGTGGGTCACCTTGAATGTTGCTTAATACTGAACTGTTATACACAGGATGAAACTCTATGAGGCTGAGCTAAAAACTAAGGAATCTATAAGCTGAACAATTCTCAGAGTTCCCTTAGGGCTGGGAGTTGCAACATCTGACAACCAAAGTGAAGAGACTTTAAAAAAAATTCTTTATTGTTGAAAGTATTACATGTCTCGTTTTCCCCCCCACTAACCTCTTCCCGGCCACTCCTACCCCCCAGCACATGCTTTTACCCCCCTTATTGACTGTGTCAGTCAGATAAGGATAAGTATCACATGATCTCACTCATTTGTGGAATATAGTAAAGAGACTTTGTTGAATACTTAAGGCATTCATACTCCAGAAAGATCACATCTTATTAGTAGGGTTAAACTAATCTTAGAGTGAAGACCATTACTATATAACTACCCCAAATGCTTTAATAGACCTCAAAAAGATTAAGATAAATCACAAGTAAATCAACTGCCTCTAAACATAAATTAATCCTCTTTAAAGAAAGACAACAAAACCCAGACTTAAACAAAATAACATTCCTAATGTCCATCATCTAATAAATAACCAGATGTGTGAAGGAGCAGAAAAAATAACCCAAAAGAGGGAGAAAAAAAATAGACAATGAAATAACAGAAAAAGACTTTACTATATTTATTGTACATATATAATTATTATAAATATGATCAAGTACTCAAAAAGGAAAGAAATGAACATGATAAAGAGAGAAATGGAATATGTTAAAAAGTACCAAATTGAACTTTTGCAGCTGAAAAACACAGTATCTGAAATGTAAAATAAAATAATTCCAACACTAGGGATTGGAAAATAAAGATGAGCCTGAAACATTTTATTGAATCAAAGGGTAATGCTAAAAAAGTAATTGACACATGCCTAAAGGATGTAGGGTCCATGTTGAAAGAATTCCCATGGGCCAAATCCGAAAAAAATTTGAATATAAAAATAAATATTACTAGCAGTGGATTATAACTTATTGAATAGAATAAGAATCAATGAATCATTGTGATATAAGTAAACTCATACATAAAAAATAAAGGGGAGAAGGAAAACTCTTTCTCAATAGAATTTCAACTGATGATTATATCTTGAATGATGAATTAGGAAATCATCAATGGATAGTAAAAGTAATGGGTGAAAGTTTGATGAGGATGAGATACTTACATAATTTTCAAGTATCTCCCCATAAGTTACATATTATTTACAAAGGAGAAAAGGTAAATTTAAGTAGAGTAACCTGAGAGACATAACCTGAACACTGTGGTTAAGGCCAATATCACCAATATTGGTACAAACTGAAATCATGTGCTTCCTAAGGCAACACAAGACACACCCAAATTGAGGGATACTCTAAAACATAATCAACTAGGCTCTTCAAAATAAAATCAAAGTCAAAAAAGCAAAGGAAATCTGAGAAACTATTCCATAATAAAGGATTCTAAAAAGATTTAACAAATACCTGGACATTTTTGGACAAAAGGACATTTGGGGATAACTGATTAAATTTGAATGTAAACCATGGATTATATAATAGTGCATCAGTGTTAGATTTCCTGATTTTAATAAATGTACTGTACTTATATAAAAGAATTTTCTTGTTCCAAGTAAACACACACAGTATTTAGGTTAAAAAGGAGGAAAATATCAAATCATTGGTGAAGAACCATTATTTTGTTGATAAAATCCAGTGTGATCTCAAGACAAGTTCCACCATGCTATTGCTAGATGATGCTAACATTTCAAAAGCATTAGATTGACATATGTGGGACATAAAATTTAGCATTAATTTGTACAAATTCTTGAGGATAATAATAATGTTAAAGATAAGCCTGATTTTATATTCTAATTTCTCTAAACATTGTCCCCAGAGTAATTCAAATAGTCTAAACTATAAGAATTAGACTTGAAATCAGCCAATAGTGAGAGGCTAGTTGAGCTACAGGGGAAGAAAGGAAGAGAAAGCTTTGTAATACTGAGGCATCCCCATATTAAGTCCCACTTGAAATTACGAGACAAAGAAAAAAGATAAATTGCAATATGTTCCCTTAACAGACTCTATGCACTCTCCACAACCACCATCCACCTCTACCTCCATCCTCCTGCTCAAATAGAGGTTCCCCCTCCCACTGTCCCCACACACCCCTTTCATTTGGGAATGGACCACAGTCAGTTTTTGTATATGTTTTTGTTTTTAATCTGAGCAGCTACTGAATATTGTTATATGCTTTCATAAGCCCACACACCCTGGCAAGAGTTAATAGGAATTCCAGATACTATCAAATATATTTAGACATGATGCTTGAGTGGTCTTTGCAGCTGGTAGGTTATACATAAAATATGTTCAGCCAGTGATAGCGTCCTTATCTAAAGACAGAAGCTAGCAAAATTTCATCCTGTATGCTCTGTTAGATTGTTCCCTTGGACAGATGGCAGAAGACTCCTGATGACAAGTGTGAGATGCTATCTGAGTGTCATGGCAGTGGTTTTTTCATTGTCCTGGACAGAGTTCCCTGGCTACTCTCTTCATTTGAAGCGTGCAAATGAGTAGATGTGGATAGCAGAATATGTGTGATCAATAAACTCATGTAATTAGAATCTTGCTGAAAAGAGTAGTCTCTCTAAAAACCTACATTAATGCTTGGTCTCCCTGACTAGACAAGGACTCTGAATTTTTTCACCTTCTTGTATATTTTTCCCAAGTGACAAGAGTAAACTGACAACATAAATTATCAATTTTGAAAGTGCTGCCCATGTCTCAACAGTTAAAGAAAGTATAAGAATGATAGTTCACCAAATAGAAAATACCAATGAGACAGAAATTATTTGAAAAAGAAGAGAACCAATGAAAACTTAACAAAGTTGAAAAGTATAGTAAGTGAAATTTAAAAATTGACTAGAGGGACTCAACAGCAGATTTGAACAAACAGATTATACAGGCCAACGAAGAATTAACAGCTGATTTCTCATTAAAGCACAGAGACCAAAAGACAGTGGGGTGACATATTCAAAGTACTGAGAGCACGGCGCAGAACCAAGATGGTGGCGTAGGCAAATGCCTGTACTCACTGACTCCCACAACCATGCCAAAATTACAACTAAAATGCAGAACAGCCATCATCCAGAACCTCTAGGAAGCTGGCTGAATGGAAGTCCTACAACAGAAGTAAAGAACAAAGTACACTGAGACTGGTGGGAGGTGTGGAGGTGTGGAACTGCCTGGTCTGGCACCCATGTGTGCCACTTTTTTAAACGGGAGGGAGATCACCTCTGTGGAGGCTGCCAGGAGGAGCAAGGGGTCCCAGCCCCACACCAGACACCCAGCCCAGGGTCCCAGAGATGCGAAAAGAAGTCTCTATGGGCAGTAAGAAATACAGACTGTAAAAACCTCTGGGAGTTGGGGCTCAGTGACACAGAGCCTGCCAGAGACCCAGCTGCTCCTCTTAAAAGGCCAGCACACAAACTGAACTTACAAGCTCCCACTTCCTCTGAGCTCCACTGCTGGGGAACCCACAGATACGAGGAAAAACTGGACTGTCTGGCATCAGGCAGGAACTTGGGGATGGCTTTCTTCCAGACGGAGGTGCTTGCAGCAGTCATTGTTCCCGTGCTGGGACCTCCATGGTTGCAAGGATGACTGGCAGCCATTTCTGTTTGCTCTGCCCTGGTGATTCCCTGAGACTCTGCCCCACCCAATTTACAACCTCTCCCCTCCCCCATGATGTGTGCAGTGGCTTTGAATATGAATGCCCTGTCCTTACTCAGGTTAAAACCTGTCAAGCAAGCTGCAGTTGGGTCAGGGAGCCCCAGTAAAAGGCTCAAGACCTGGCACCAGCACCAGCCTGCCTTGTTTCACAGCTGGACACTTACAAACCTGATACAAAGAGGAGGAATCTGCAGATCTCTCTGTAGCTCCTGCTGGGTGGCCCAGCAGTGGCTGACTTTGCACCTCCCTGGGGATCCAAGAGCCAGTGTACCCAATGGTCAGTGTCAGACCATACCAAATTACAACTCTACACATCCATAAATGACACACTCAAGAGGAAGACTCAGTGAACACCAAAGCCCCACTGAAGCAAGTCCTGCTCCACAAGGGTGTCTCCTGCACAGCAACTCTCCCACTACAGGCACAGCTGATCCCCACAGCCAATTGGCCTGGAGGTCAATTCCTTCCAGTAACACCAATAGCAATCCAGGCTCAACTACAATAAGAACGTGCACACAGCCCACACAGAGGCGAACCTAGAGTGTCCACCTCAGGTGATTGGAGAGGCTAAGCCACTGGGTCCTATAGGACACCTACTACACAAGGCCACTCTATCAATTCAAGGAGACTTAGCAGCTCTACCCAATACATAGAAACAAACACAGGGAAGCAGCCAAAATGTGGAGACAAAGAAACCTGTCTCCAATGAAAGAAATGGAAGGAAGCAAACTACTGGATATAGAGTTCAAAACCACAGTTATATGGTTACTCGAGAATCTTCTAGAAACCTCCAAGGGACTTAGTGAGACTTTCAAGAATCTTAGTAAGACTTTCAAGAATCTTAGTGAGAATGCAAAAAAAAAAAAAAAAAAAAAAGGAAAAGAACCAGTCAGAAATTAAGCATACACTGACTGAAATAAAGAATAGTATACAGAGATTCAACAGTAGACTAGATGATCCTGATAATCAAATCAACAATTTGAAATATGAGGAAACAAAAAACACCCGACCAGAAGAGCAAAAAGAAAAAAAAATCCAGCCGAAACCGGTTTGGCTCAGTGGATAGAGCGTCGGCCTGTGGACTGAAAGGTCCCGGGTTCGATTCCGGTCAAGGGCATGTACCTGGGTTGTGAGCACTTCCCCAGTGGGGGATGTGCAGGAGGCAGCTGATTGATGTTTCTCTCTCATCGATGTTTCTAACTTTCTATCTCTCTTCCTCTCTGTAAAAAATCAATAAAATATATTTTTTTAAAAAAAGAAAAAAAATCCAAAAATATGAAGATAGTGTAAGGAGCCTCTGGGACAATTTCAAGCATACCAATATTTGAATTATGGGGGTTCCAGAAGAAGAGAGAGAGAGCAAGATATTGAAAACCTATTTGAAGAAATAATGACAGAAAACTTCCCCTACCTGGTGAAAGAAATAGACTTACAAGTCCAGGAAGCACAGAGAACGCCAAACAAGAGGATCCCAAAGAAGACCACACCAAGACATCATAATTAAAATGCCAAGAGCTAACCACAAAGGACCAATTGAAGAAAGTTTAAATATTTGAAGAAGAAATTTTTGTCTTTCTTAAGCAACTGGTTTAATTCTATCACAGAGACACTCTAAACCAGGGGTGGGCAAACTTTTTTACTTGAGGGCCACAATGGGTTCTTAAACTGGACCGGAGGGCCAGAAAAAAAGCATGGATGGAGTGTTTGTGTGAACTAATATAAATTCAAAGTAAACATCATTACATAAAAGGGTACAGTCTTTTTTTTTTAGTTGTATTCATTTCAAACGGGCCGGATCCGGCCCGCGGGCCGTAGTTTGCCCACGGCTGCTCTAAACCATGCAATGGTTACTGTTTCTTCTTCATTGTGGTCATGAGGAGACCCTGAGCAGGTTTACAGTGTACTCAACCTAGTACCCAACACTTATGATGCATGAACTCGTTCCGACTGCATCTTATTTTTCTACCCGTATTTTACCTTGCCCCTATTTTCTCACTGACTAGTGTTCTGTTTTTTATCTTTGTGTATATTTTTGTAAGCTGCTTTAAATACATCTTTCAAAGCTGACAGACATAAATAAATACATTTCTATAATAGTGCTGTGTGAAGGATAGTTCTACAAAGCAGTAGGATAAAAATCTTATCAGAAAAAAGGGACTTTGTAGAATCTCTGTGGGTAGAAATTCCATTCTCACATAATTAAAAAGTTGTAACAGGGATATGTTACAGCCCACCTGACCCGGAAACTGAGATGGAAATATTAATTGAGATTGTGGAAGCTGTGGAATTAGGCCAGAGAGTAATAATGGGAGTCTTTAATTACTCAGTCGTAGATTGGCAAATGCCTCACTGGGACAAGGGTGGGAAGTGAGATTTTTAGATAAAAGAAATTACTGCTTCCCAGCAAAGGTAGAGAAGGAGTTTATGCGGATGGGAAATATAACAGACTGAGAGCTCTGACAGTGAATGGAAATTGGCCTGCAAAGTGATGCAAAATCATTAACAGTGACCACTGCACAATTTAATTCCACAGCCTTCTGGGCAAACTAAAAGCCACTACATGTCTGTTTAATATGAGAAAGGGTCCTATGACAAAAAATGAAAGAATTTAAAAACTTACTAACAAGCAAGAAATAAACCAAAAGAATATTTTCACAGCAACTTATCAGCAATCCAAGAAAACATGCAAGTTATAATAATCCTCCGTGGCTAGTTGACAGAGATAGAAATAACTTCTGGGAGCAGGGGAAGGGAGATGTTCTCATAAAGCACAAAAAGCACCAAGGAAAGGAAACAGGTAAATCCACAAAATGACAGATTAGAAATAACTTCAAAATTAGTTACCCCCCACCCCACCCCACCCCCACCCCTCAAAAAAAGGCGATGCATCTTAGAGAGGTGTCCAGACGAATTGGGAAGAAAAAAATCTTTAAATCTCTCAAAGGAAGAAAAACAGCTTTTGAGAAACAATGGAATCTCTTTAATATCATGACACCAAATTGAGTAGAAGGAAAAAGAGATAGCAAAAGGCTAGATGAAGTATTTGTCTCAATTTTCAGAGAGGTTCCCTTCTACTAAAATATCCATTAAAACCCAGATAAGAATTAAGACTGCTGAAAATAGCAATCATAGAGCAGAATAATGAGCTAAAGTAGCAAGACACATGCAGAGACTTTGGAGAATTTGGGGGTGAAATATTCAAAGAAGGAATGAAGCAAATTTTTAGATTTAGAGTGAACCGATTGTGTCATTACAGAAGGCCTCTGTCCTAGAAAGATTAAGACCCACTTCTTTGTCTGGCAAGGCAAGGGGACTATAGTTAAATAGAGACTCACTGGATCTTTTATTATTTTTGAAAGAAGGGAAGAGAATATGGCTTGTAAATGGACAAATTAACATGCTGCCATTTTTTTATATTAGATATGTATGTCAAAAACAGATACATATGTCAAAAATAGTTAACCAAGAATATATATTTTTAATTGAATTAAGACTGGGGGAGAGGGCTACAGGGTGACTATTTTAGGCAGAAGAACTGTAAAAACACTGTGCCAGGGATTGGTTCTAGGCCCTGTGATTTAATATAACTTATTTGTAAATGACTTGAGAGAGGGAGCAAACAGCAAAGTCTAACAATTCTTATTACTGAAGAGACATGGATGAAGAAAGATTCTATTAAGTATTTTAGAGAATGTGAGTAGAGAGAAAAAATGTTAGGTGAAGAATAGCTATAGGCGTAAGTAAGCCAAATTTTCCTAACAAAAGAAGAGCTCCAATTGAAGAAATATCCCCAATAAAATAACACTCTTTTTCACTTTGCACCCAAACCCTTCCCTTTACCTCACCTGCCCACTGAGGCCAGTCACAAGGACCAAAGCCTGCTTTTCACAGGATGAAGTTTCAGGGCTGCGGGGGCAGAAAGGCTGACCCTATTTGGGGCACAGTTTGTTTCAACAGAAGCAGCATAGTGCACAGCTATGGAGTGCTTAGCATTTACAAATCATATCCATGTCCAGTATTCCACTGCATCCCGAAACCAGCCGGCGGGCTGCTGTTCACATCCTTCGTAGACTTGGGAACTGGGGGTAGTGAGCACAAACGTGGGCTGTCTGGCTGCCCTCCACCAGGGGATGTGTCTGCAGCGTGAGACCATGAGACCGGCCAGGCACACTCCCCACAGAGTTAGGATGAAGAAGCAGCCCCTCTGAGACTTGGGGAAAAAGAGAGTTTAGAACAAGGAAAAAAGAATGCAGATCACATGATAGATAACAGACTTAGAAGTGTCATTCTCCGACAAGTAGCGCTGAGAGGAAATGGAAACTGGGGTTTGGCAAGTGGTGAGAGAAGGGGATGTCCCGGTTGACATCTGGGAGGCCCATTTTTCCATACTCTAAACCTCACGTGAAGCTGCTCCTGCTGAATGAGCCCCAAACTGAACTTGGTTCGCTGGCCTTGACGGCCTCACTTTCAAAAACCCATTCCAGCCTTTGAGGTTAAGATGGCTCTGCTGTGACTGACTCCTTGAATGCTCAAGTTCCTTATAGAGACCTGGTGCACAAATTCATGCACGGGTGGGGTCCCTCGGCCTGGCCGGTGATTGGAGCCGATTGGGGCTGGCGGGGTGGAGAGGGGGAGGGACTGTGGGAGGTTGGCCAGCTATGGAAGGTGGTTGGCTGTGGGAGTGCACTGACCACCAGGGGGCAGCTCCTGCATTGAGCGTCTGCCCCCTGGTGGTCAGTATGTATCATAGCGACTGGCCAGTCATCCAGTTGTCCAGTCTTAACGGTCACTTAGGCTTTTATATGTATAGATGGTGTAGTATTTGTATAGAACTTATGCACATCCTCCTGTATACTTTAAATAACCTTTAGATTATTTATAATACCTAACACAATATAAAAGCCATGTAGATAGTTGGTACACTGTATTGTTTAGGGATCAACTTTCTGGAATTTTTTTCCAGAATATTCTAATTCATCCTTATATCGGTCCCTTTTATTATTGTTGTATATGTTTTCCAAGATCGAAGGCTCAAGCCTTAGTCATCTTTTTCACTACTTGTCGCTATTTTCCCCACTGCAGCTGTGAAGCATGTTAGGAAGAGCCTCAGTTTAGATCCTGCAGGCCCCAAGTCAGACCATGAGTCTATCTATACTACACCCCTAACTGAGAGGAATAAATGTCATTGCCGAATGCAAGTGAAAATGTATCTTCTCTTGTAGGAAATACGTGGAGGCAACTACAGACATTTTATGGCCAAAGACTGCCTTTTCAAAAAATCTCAATAGGGTGCTCAAAAAATGTTTATTTTGTGTTTCCTGATTAAAATGAATAGAAATCCACATCATAATAATGCCAACTAATTACAGATATGAAGCATTCAAATTCCATTATTCCTCTAGGAATCCTTGAAATGAGGTGGCAGGCGCTTGGGACAGTGGAGAGTGTTGGGAGCAGTAGGACTGCCTACTCCCATAGGCAGACAGGAGAGCTACTAATTTCCCATTTCCAAAACTGCTGGTTTCCAAATTTGCCAATTGCGGATACAGATGAACACACTTCCCTGAATGCCTCCACTGCCTATTTAACACTCTATGTTTAGAAGAATGCATAATAGTATTAATCTCCACCTTACTTAACTCTAGAGCTGCCAAATTACAGTCAAATTCCTATGGATAACTCAAGTATTGGAGTATCTATAACACTCAGTTGCCACCAGTGAGAGAAGCAGGAGAAAAGAAAGAAGACAAATAAAAGAAATTAAAATGGCATATTCTTTTTTTACCTCCCAGAGGTTAAAAAAGGCTGGTTGCAAGAAGTAAATACATGTAATTAAGGGCTCTAAGAAACATATAATTCTACCTCTCTCTCTCCCTTCCCCACCTCTTTTCCTCTCTCTCTCTCTCTCTTCCTTCTCTCCCTTATTTCTCCTTGCCTTCCTCTACCTCAGAAAGTAATCTCATCCTTTTGTCACATATTATTGAAATCCCAGTTCTTAAAAAAACTCTCATTTTTGCCCAGACTGAGAGCATGTCATTTGGAAGTGATGTGCAAGGCAAGAGATAACCAGGTAGAACTCAGCGATTCGCCACAGAAAATGGTTCCATGTTTGGCCGTAATGCTATCAGAGTCTGTCCCTCAATAGCTCTTTACTGCTCCGAGCTCAGAATCTGCTGATTCAAGACTTTGCCTGCATGGGGAGGTGTGAGGGTGGCAGAGGAAGGGAAGCCTAGCAGTGCAGGAGGAGTTATGAAGAAATATTTATAGTCCTTCCAGAACACATAAGAAGTCAGAGGATTTTTTAAATAGAAATAGTGCCCCCTCCCCTTCTCTTCCCCTCTCTCTTTCTACCTCATTCCATGTCTTCATTTCATGCTATGGTTGTGTTGATTGGGAGGGAAGAATCTTCTCAGCTGGCTGCTTAGTACCAAGCAGATGCACTTCAGTTGAAAATGGTTAGCAGTTAGGGGTTAGCCAAATACAGGCAGCAGATATGATAAAGGTAAGTACAGATGTTTGGGTGGTGTGGTAATGGGAATTCAAAAAATGAAAGACTTCAAATCGCCCAAAAGCACATCAGTGCACACATATATTTCCATTTGTACAGGTTCCAGAGAAAATCAACACACACCCCAAATGGGCTGACAGAATAGAAATAACTTAGATATGTTTCCATTTCTTTAATAACTTTCCTTCCAGTTCCAGCAATTTCACACAAATTCGGAGAGAGATAGCAAACTTTCATTGTCTTTGAACCAAAAGGACTTTAAATGGCTATGTTTTCATTGATCAATGATCTTCCTGCTTTCATGGTGGCTCCTAAACTTTTATTTGCATCCAAAAGTATTTTAAATTCATAAAATGAATAAATCCTCATTTTCCCCCACGCTCAAATTCTTTGTTATAGTAATGGCTTTTCAACCATTTCTTGTGCTTGAATCATCACACATTTAAGTCCTTATTGATCAATAATGCTCTTGAGTATAGAACTAGCTCTATTAGAATGAGGTAATACACTCACAAATTGTAGTTATGTTTCCACATATTTTAAAGTGTCTCATTTTAGATCAGGAAGCCAGACTCCTCAGATACTTCCCTGTGATGATGCCTCCAATCAAAAGAAGGCGTTAATTAAGAAAACTGATAAGAAGCTTTGTGGATCAAAGTGAACATTTTTATTTATTCTACATTAGCTGATCTTAGCTACTTAGTTATGTAAATAATTTATCTAATATGTAGAGGGAGTGAGAGAGGGAACAGGAAGCCCAATCTTCATTGTTTCCCCAGCTAATAAATGAGCCTGAGCTTAATGCTGAGTAGCTTTTCCATCTGATTCATGTCTTTACTTCCTACCCAGCCATGCCAACACTTCCCGTAGTAGCCCGCGGTACTCTCTCTTTTTTTCTTATAGCCTCAAACTTAACGCCAAACCTCTCCTATGATTAAGCTCCCTCAACACATGCACATACACATCATGGCTAATGATAAGTTACATGTATATAAGAACCAGAATTATGTCAGTGAGGTAGAAAACGATAAGAAATTTGATTGATAATCTTTACATTTTAAATTCTGAAAACACTCATGTATTCTGAGGTATGGTCTTCATCATCTATTACTGCTGAAGGTAATAGATGATTGTTAGAAATAAGGTGTTTAAACTTATATTTGCAGGTGAATGGCATAGAGTTTATATTTTACATGGACTGCTGCTCCAGATAATTTTTACAAAAATCTAAAAATTATGTGTAATTATATTTAAGCTAATAAATTAAAAGTAATACAATAAGAGCCTAATTTATGAGTACAGTGAAACACCTTTTTTTCTACCTATAGTTATTAAGCAATTTTAAAAATTATTGAATCCTAATCATTTCAGTATCAAATAATTTAATAAGTGAACATAAAAACATCTAAAACACTTAAGACTACTATTATTACATTATAGTTGCAGTATTATTTTAAGAAACTAAAAAGAAAAGATGAATGCATTTAAATTTCTCATGCATTAAGGCCAGAACAAAGATAATGGCTTGGAGATAAACTCATAGAGCAAGTCAGAGAAGCCCACATTTTGAAGACATCATGGAGGCAGGAACCAGAAATTGTCAGCCAGGTTAAGTTGAAGATGGCCATGGGAAATGGGACAGAGAATAACTGGACAGTGGTTACAGTCCAAGATTTTCTCAGGACAATGGACAGCTCCTTCTCCACCCCCATTTACACTAAAAGACCACTGGTACTTGTGCTGAGGCCACTTTTTCATAAGTGGCTAAGGAATAAGATAAACAGCCCACATCCTAGAAACTCCTAAATGACTTGGACCCTCTACCATGAGTCTTCAATGGTGTCAGTATCTGGAAGTCATCAAGAGATTTCACCACCACTTTCATCATCATTATCATCATCATAGTTGGCAGATATTCCAGCTATTTTACTTTTTTATTCAATCCTCACAATATCGATAGGACAGTATCGATTGACAGTATTATTTTGAAGATAATAGAATAGAGGTTTAGAGGGGTTTTGTAATATCCACAAGGTCACATACCTGGGACATCACAGAGGCGGGAAAGCCCATGCTCATTATCATTAAACTACACTACTTCTAGCTGTGTGGGTCTCTAGGCAGAGAGTTTTCTCCTCCTGAGGCCTAATACTCCCTGAGTTACATCTCTGACACCAATACTCATGTCCATTTCTGAGTTCACCTTCATGAAATTTCAGTTCCTTTACCTCCCAGTTTCACATCCGCCTTCTGCTCAAATCAGCCCCTCTTCATCTCTGCACACTTATGTGCCCTACCAATATGAGCACATCTCTTCCACTACTCTATCCTCCAGTTATTAAATTAGTGCTACTCTAGCCATAGCTGTCTAACCTTTCCTACATCCTCATTCACACCAAACCTCTCTGTCCATTTATTTCCTCCAATGTCCCTCCCTGACATCCACTCTTTTGACTCACCATCAGGTCATGTGACTTCACCAATTTCATGAACCCACTTCTGGCAACACTTAGTCTTGACTCTTAGGTCATCTATTTTAACATGGCCTTCAGCACCCTCCCACCCCCAGATTCCCAAATTTCCTCCTTCACAAACCACAGTTTACAACCCTCTTCCCAGCTCCTGCTCTACACGATGCTGCTGAATACAGACAAAAGTCCACTTAGATTTACATAAGATGAAGTCAAACACCGGCCATTTTCTTCTAATATGTGATGTTTGGCAAAAAGTTTTACTCACCTCTTCATTTTCCCCTACTTCCTAAAATTAACATTTTGAGCTCTTTTTGTTTTCCTGGGCCCACATTTCAGTACCCTACTACAGGAGCATAAAGGGCCCAAAAACCAACTTGATGATAGCCAAGTTGCACTAATTCACCCATTGTTTTTATTCCTCAACATTTCACTGGCACAGTTTTTGAATGAATGATTCTCTAAAATTGTATTTCTATTCTCACCACTTTCCAGAAATCAATTATTTCTTCTCTAATGACTCTAGTAAGAGTCCTTTCTTAAATTCAGTGACCTTTCTTCTGTCATCATTTTCCTTAATCTTTCTCCAATAGCATATTCATATTTCTACCTCACTTTTCTTAACAATCTCTTCCCCTAACCTTCCATTATGTTATATTACTTAGTTTGTTTACCTTATATTTCTTTAGCCAGTCCTCTATTGTCTTTACTGGCTCTTATTCATCTCCATACTCACCAATCTCCCTATACACAGTCTTTAATGACTACAGTCTTTTCCTTTGTTAATTAACTCCTACCTGTCCAGCTGTGCAGATAAATCCTCCCCTTCCTTTGATAGGGCCTCTGACACTGGTCCCATTTCTTCCGCTATCTGTAGGACATCTCCGTAGATGTTCTCTACCCACTCAAATTGATACAGCAAATTATTGTTTCCTACAATAGAACACACATATACACACACATAGTTATCATAGTCACCATCCCTCATCAAATGTCTTATTGTCATCAAGCATTATTTTTTTAAAAATATATTTTATTGATTTTTTTACAGAGAGGAAGAGAGAGAGATAGAGAGTTAGAAACATCGATAAGAGAGAAACATCGATCAGCTGCCTCCTGCACATCCCCCACTGGGGAAGTGCCCACAACCCAGGTACATGCCCTTAACCGGAATCAAACCCGGGACCTTTCAGTCCGCAGGCCGACGCTCTACCCACTGAGCCAAACCGGTTTCGGCTGTCATCAAGCATTATTGATTCCACCTTTGAAAAATGTCTCTCACATCATCCCCTTCTCACTATTCCCAGACTAGCTCAGGCCATCAGCATGTTGTGATTTTAAAACATTGTCTTAACTGAATTTCCTCACTTCTATCCTCTCTGATTTATCCTATATTCATGCCCAGCTCAAGCTTTCATTTATATAATAGTTTATTTTATTGCTGAATTAATTCATTTTTTAGAAGTTTAGAAAATAAAGATATAAAAAAGAAACCATTAAATACCACTTAAAAGTCTACCACCAGATATAATCATTGTTAACATTTTGATATATTATTCTTCCAATGTTTTTAATACTTACCTTTTTAATTTTTTTACAAAATGGCATTGTATGCTATATTTAAAACTTAAGTATGTATCATGAATATTTTTTTAAATATATATTTTACTGATTCTTTCACAGAGAGGAAGGAAGAGGGACAGAGAGCTAGAAACATCGATGAGAGAAAAACATTGATCAGCTGCCTCCTGCACACCCCCAACTGGGAATGTGCCCGCAACCAAGATACATGCCCCCGACCAGAATCGAACCCGGGACCCCTCAGTCCGCAGGCCGACACTCCATTCACTGAGCCAAACCAGTCAGGGCCATAAATATTTTTAATGTCAACTAGAACCCTTCTCATTATCACATCATTTTAATAGCAGCAAAGCATTTCCTCATGTGGATGAGATATATTTATTTAATCAATTTCCCTTTGGTTGAATATTCAATTTGTTTTTGTTTTCTAGTGCTTAAATGTTATAAACAATACTGTGATAAGCATCCTTAAAGTTAAATCTTTGCGTACACTTACACTCTTATTTAATTACAATTGCTGAGCATTTTTAAGGCTTTTGACATAAACTACAAAATTGCCCTCCAAAAAGGTTATAACAACTTGGAATTCTGCTAGCACTGAAGGAAAAATGCCTACTTTCTTGCAACTCATGCACACAGGGTAACAATTAAAAATCTATGCCAACCTGGTAAGTGAAATGGTAAATTAAGCTGAATCTGTTTTCATACATTTGCAGTCAAACCTACTAAAAACAAAACAAATACAGCCCAACGTGTGCTGGTTGCATGTCACATGGGAAGGAGGAAAGGAGAGTAGAGAGGAAGTTGGGAAGCTAAATTAGAGCTCTAATCCTCATGCAGAGAGTCTAAAAACTCTTTAATCCCCTTCATCTCTTAACTCATAGAATATTTAAATTCCTTCCATTAGATATCCCCCCTCCCCTTCTACGACTCCCCACCTGTGTCTCTCTCCTTGCAAACCCAATGAAATTATAGTATCTAATATTCTGAGGTAAAATGTAGAGAGACGGCAGGTGTGTACTGTTTTTTCATTCCTTCTATTAGCTTCAAAGTGCCCTTTAAAATGTGCCATTTCAATGAGTTATCCAGCTATCAGCTCACCGTCCCCTCTAGCTTT
The DNA here is from genome assembly GCF_963259705.1 of Myotis daubentonii. Taxonomy (NCBI): domain Eukaryota; kingdom Metazoa; phylum Chordata; class Mammalia; order Chiroptera; family Vespertilionidae; genus Myotis; species Myotis daubentonii. The sequence goes on along the minus strand of NC_081853.1, from coordinate 30,071,608 downwards.
TGCTCAACAGAGTGAAGTCGCCGGCAGTATGCTCACTGCAGAAGTCCACTCCAACGGAACAACTTGGGTGCACTATGAAGTTCACTGAGTGGGGTTTGACTGGTATGGAAATGTATTTGCCTTTGATCCTGGCAAAACATGTTTGTTGGAACTTTGGGTCAGAAAGGGAGGCAGATTTAAATGAAGGTGAGGTGAAGTGGAACAATATGTCTTGGGGAAGACAGAGAAGAATTATCAGGCGGAGACGTGAGAGAGGCCTGAAAACACTGGAAAGAACAGTTGTCATGATCACCCAATGTATTTAGAGTCACCTTCATCCTGTATATAGCATACTATTCTCCACATTTTCAACTTTAGATGGGTTTCTTATTATAATTTAAGGCTTAAATTCTACCTTCTCCTCCAGTGTTAGATTAGAGCAAAGTTTTCATCGTTTCTCCCAGGGGGTTGCCAAAAATGATCTGGGGTTTGAAATATGGCACAGCGCATGGACAGAGCTGTGGAATGAGAGAGGAAATAATTTTTTTGTTTGTTTCTGAAATCCGGGATAGTGACTTGGCTGCTTTTCATTTGCAATTTCACTTAAATTAAAAGAAATAAAAAGTGGATCTCAAATATTCTGTAAAATGTTGAAGTATGCTTCCACTGGTAATACTGGGTTTTTCAATTCCAGAACCTCTGGCCTAGAATGAAAGCCACATGGTCCTGTCTTCTCATTCTCTGCTGAAGGTAACAGAAGTCCCAGGATGCTAGGATGCATTCAGGTTCCATCGGCAACCATGTGGGGGAATGGGATCCCAGCTCCTGAATCTGTGCCCCATGCTCTTCAGGACACAACCAGTGTCTTGGTATAACATTCTAGGGGAGCCTCTTGCCTTTACGGGTGTGAGGCTGGAAAATGAAGCAGAAATAAGCTCAATGGAGTCAGTGGCAGGTTCTTCTGTAAAGGGTTTAGGGTCTTTGCTTTCTCACCTCCACCAGATTTTCCCCAAGCTCACCATTCCCTTCAGTGCTCTCTTCAGAGGACTAGACCTGAACCTGTTCTTTTTGTAAATTCAAAATCTGGAGTTGGAATGACTTCTCCCATTCAAGACTATTATTTGAGTTTCTTCATAACTTTATTTGTAATACCTTAGTTTTCATTTGCAATTTTTTGCTTATATGTGATTAATTCTTACTGATAATTTGACAGTTTAAATGACACATTTCCAAAGAAGCTGTAATTAATTTGAATGTGTAGCTCATTTTTTCCAATATCACATTTACATTTATCTCATTATACATGTTGGATTAAAAATATTAATGTTCCATTTGAGCAAAACATATATTTTAAGTCTCACATTGCTGCAATGAAGTAGGAAATTTTGACAACATACAATTACATTTTTCAAAATTTCTGAACATAAAATTTATATATACTCTCATCCTCCAAGTATATTTATTACATTCAATGTAAAAAAAAAAAAGAATCAGAGACTCAAAGCTTAACAAAAATTCAATTCAGTACTGAGACTAACAACTAGGTCTTGTGGGTCTCAGCCCAGTTCTCGCTTCTCTCTGCCACACGCTTCTGCATTTACTCTGATTAAACTAAAGCTGCCCTAAAAATTGTCACATAGTGAAATACGTATCATTGAGAGTGTAGGCTGAGGGGTGTGGGACAAGCACCAAAAGAGCAAGAGAGATTTGATACAGACGCTTTGGAGAGAAGAAGCAATAATCAAGAACTAAACCAGGGTCCAAGGGCAAGATAGCAAAGAGGGCTGATGTCATCATTAAAATGTTATCCTAAGGTTCCAGGAGAGCAAGAACTACTGGGAGGAAATTCACCTGCCCCTTTCCCCTGGAATCCCTCTTGTTCCACTGCATGAGGAGCCCTCCTAGTGCCCACCCCTCCCGCCTTTTGCAGCTGTTTCTTCTGCACCCATTTTTGGAGTGTGGTTCCATTTTCAATATGATCTTGTGGGCTTTGCAGCTTTCAGGAAATCCCTCACCGTTTCTACTGTACCAGAGGATCTTCTTACTTTTTCCCCAACATGTTATTAGAAGATCCTTTATTAACATGTCATTTTAATACACACAAAAATGTGTTCTCAAACAAGAATCGCCAAACATGTGGAAAAAACCCTATTCTATGTGAGCCAATAACCTCAACAAATGGAGGAAATGTTACCTAAGAAAGCATAATTAATAGAATTAGTAGAACAGGACAGTACAATAACTTCAATTCATTTCCTCAAAGATAATACAAGAAATATAGTGCTTGTGCATGTGTATGGATATATACACATATGTGTATGCATGTGAAATAATTAATTAGAAGTTATAAATATTAAAAATTAGATTGTTAAAGAAATTCAATAGATTGTCTACAAAGCAAAACGCCCTTGGCAGAACAATGATTAATGAGCTGAAGTTTAAGTGGAGGGGTCTTACCAGAATGCAGCAAAAATTAGTAAGACTATAAGAGTATGAAAGTAAAATGAAGATATAGGGCAAAAAGATCCAAAAGTTTCATCATCTGATTAAAAAGAGTTCAGGTGGACAAAGTAGAGTGAGGGGAATAGGGAAATCTATAATAGTGGCAACAAAAATAAAGTTTAAAAAGAGTTCAAATAAAGAGAATATAGCAGAGTAAACACATGAGTGTATAGAACACATTTTTAAAGATTGTAAAACTTATGACATAATCCCACATAGGGCTTAGCAAGTATCAAATAGAATAAAGATTACACGCACACATACACACATGTACACACATGTATACCTGCTATTCACATCATGGTGAAATTTCAAAACACCAAGGTAAAAGAGAAGATTCTAAAAGTGTTTGTGGAAAAATAAAATGTATGTACAAAGAAACAAGAGTAAAAGAGTCAGCAGAGTATACTGGTTAAGAGAAGGAGTGTATGGATTTGAATCCTGGTGTTACCACTGCTAGCTGTGTGACTTTAGACAAGCTTTTTCATGTTCCTCATTGGATAACAATAATACCTCCATCATAGAGTGGTTAAAGGAATAAATGAATTAATATTTGAAAAGCAGATAGAAAAAATCTGACACATAGTATATTCTATATAACTGTTAGATAAAATTGAAATCAGTAATATTGGATGAAGGAAGATAATAAATATTTTCAAAATTCTGAAGAAAAATACTCTTGAATATAAAATGCTGCACCTATCCAAACTGTCATTCAAGTGTGAGGAAAAAAATAAATAAATACATCTTTAGCAAGTTAAAGACTCCCAAAATTTGCCTTTTATGGATTATTTCTCATAGAAAGTCTTCAGCAGGAAGGATGTGCTCTAATAGTATAGGAGTTGAAGCGGATCTCCTATTTCAATGTCTCCATCATACAGATAAGAAAGCCAGGACCCAGAGGTCAAACAATCTATATATATAAAAGCCTAAGCGACCGTTACGACTGGTCGACCGGTCACTATGATGATGCACTGATGACCAGAGGGCAGATGCTCAATGCAGGAGCTGCTTCCTGGTGGTCAGTGTGTTCCCACAGCCAACCTCCCCAGTACCCCCCCGCCCTGCCCACGGACTGGGTGAGATGGCCCTGATTGGCCCTGATCACTGGCCAAGATGAGGGACCCCACCAGTGCACAAATTCATGCACTGGGCCTCTAGTTTTACAATAATCATGGAGCTATTAAATGTAAGAGTTAGATGTCCTGACTTTGGTCCAGCAATTGTTTCTCACCTTTTGTAGCAGGAATCATATATATATAATCTCCCTAATATGCAAATAGACCGAATGGCAGAACGACCGAACAACCAGTAGCTATGACATGTGCTGACCACCAGGGGGTGTTTGTGGAACATGGCGGGTGTCAGCCGCAGTGGGATGGTGGAGCAGGTGAGTGGTGGCGCCAGACCAAGACAGGGTGCCGGTTGCTGTCATTGGGGTGAGCCTCTGGTGGTTACTGAAAATTCTTTGCTCTCGCACACTGCGGTCCCGCCCAGCATTCACACCTGCTGCCAATGCTGGCCCTGCTCACACCTGCTGCCGCCAGAGCCACCGCTCACACCTGCTGCTGACCCCAATCGCTCGGTGCCATCAGCAGGTGCAAGTGATGGCTGCCAGCCCTGATCGCCCCTGATGGCTTCTCCACCTCCCCCTGCTCCTAAGGGGTGATCAGGGCAGGAGCCACTGCTCGCACCCACTGACAGCACCAGCCCCACTCGCACCTGCTGCTGGCGCTGGCCCCAATTGCTCCACGCTGTCAGCAGATGTGAGTGGGGCTGGTGCCATCAGCGTGTGGGAGCTGCGGCAGCAGGAGTGGGGCTGTCAGCAGACAAGGGACCAGGGGGCATGGTGGGAGGGGCTGAGTGGGGGCGCAGAGGATGGGCCAAGACCCACCCCTGTGCTCACCACAGCCTTGCAGCCCACAGTTCCTTTCAAGGTGCATGAATTCATGCACTAGGCCCCTAGTTAACAGATAAATAGGTCTGTGCAGGTTTCAAGTTTTTCTGTGACAGCAAGATAATCCTATGGGACTATAAACATATAACAAACTCCACACAGGTTTAACATTTTTTAAAAAGTTATGCTCAGTGATAAAGTAGACATTTAGTCAAGAAATATTCATTATCATCCTTAATGACATCAACATCTCTATTTTCCTATGTACTAGGGAGCTTATAAATATAGTATTTGCACTAAGCAGTTAAGGTGCTCATTGAGTAACATGGTTTAAGTGAGCCAAGTGGTCCCTCCATGCTCTAGTGCAGGGGTGGGCAAACTTTTTGACTCGAGGGCCACAATGGGTTCTTAAACTGGACTCAGAAGAAGGAGCTGCGGCCGTGTTTCCCGACGTTGCCATGTTAACACTGCTGCTGGTGAAGGAGCGGAGGGGAGAGCAAGAGAACCCTCTGCTCTTTCGGCTCCGCGGGCGGGATAGAACAGCCGAACGGGCAGGATCCGGCCTGCGGGCTGTAGTTTGCCCACGGCTGCTCTAGTGTAATTGTTGCAGTTATTGTTGCTTTATTTGTTTTTACTTTTCAAAGATTTTTACTTTTCAAAGATTTATTTACTACTTAAATTACCATAGGTAATTTACTTCAAATATCTAGCCTCAGTTTGCTCATCTACAATCTGAGAATGCCTTGCAGAATTGCTCTTTGTGGATATAATGATTTAATGTAATGCAGTAAAGTGCAGAGAGGAGCACCTGCCTCAGTGGAAAGCAGCCGAATACTCCTTCCTCATTCTCTGCCCCAGGCACAGAACAACTCCTTTTCCAGGAATGAGATTTCTCTTTTCCCTTTCCTCATTCTTTCCTGCTTCTACCCTCTTTACTTTTTCTGCTGGACTGTGGAATGTTACGTATAAGCATTAATAAAAATATTTTATTTAAAGTCTTATCCTTTCTCTCCATTCAGTTTTCAAAATATCTAGATGATCTTTGAAGAATGAAGGAAGCAAATCTGAGACATGAGCTGAGACTCAGAGGTATAAAAATAAGAAGAAAAGCCCAGCTGGCGTGGCTCAGTGGTTGAGCGTTGAACCTGGAGGTCGCGGTTCAATTCCTGGTCACAGCATATGCCCAGGTTGTGGGCTCCATCCCCAGTGTGGGGCATGCAGGAGGCAGCCGATCAATGATTCTCTCTCATCATTGATGTTTCTACCTCTCTGTCTCTCCTTCCCTCTCTGAAATCAATCAAAATATTTTTTTTTAAAGAAGAAAAAACAGTAAAGTCTCTTTAAAATGTTCATATTTTGAGTTGTAGATCAATGTGAAAGTGCTTAGGAGCTGTAATATGTTCTGCTGGTCTCATATTTACAAACTGTTTCAAGATTGTTCAGAATAAAGAATCTCCACCCCCAACACTGATATGAAACTGTTATTCAATATTCATATGAGAAATTCATGTGAGATACCAAGACTGCAGCATCCACAGAGGACAGTCACTAGGAAATGTCTGCCTGAGGGATCTCTTCCATGTGGCACAAATGACCATTGTATTAATAAACAGTTTGTTTTAAAACCAAAGAGAAATCCCTGCTTGGAATTTTGTTATGAAAGAGAATGGCTACTGGATGTTTCCTCTGTACCTGAATGGATGGGATGTATTTTAAGGAAATGTTTCCCTTAAAATTTCTATCTACATGTTGTACAAAAATTTACTGCTATATTCCTCTTCAGCAAGCTCCCTCGGGCCTCTGAAAATGCCCATTTGTGCACAAAAATCACTTTGCTTGTCCTATTCACTTTACTTACAAGAATCGTCCTAAATAGAATCGGTTGTACATTGCAGGGTTTATGCAAAGGTGCACTACAAGTTTCTTTGAATTTGAAGATTTAAAAAAATGAGAGAGAAAATGAGGCATAGGTGTGTCCAACACTGGACACATATTCTCACTATGTCTAAAAACATGTCAGCACAGAGCTGGCCCGTTCTTTTTTCACCCTGAACTAGTTGCTCCTGTACTGCCGCCATGGAAATGTAGGAGGCATGAGGAGAAGAGGCTGGCTGTGGCTGCTGAAGACACTGGGTGTCCATTTTCTTACCTTTAAAAGTCACATTAAGATATTTTCACTTCTCTCTCTGCTCAAATATTGAGGAAGAAAAATAAACAAGCAAACAAGTTTGATATTCTTTGACACTTGAGGTAGAATAGAGAGTAGGAAAGCAATGGGTAAGTAAAACAAAATACGTAGAGGACTGGAAATGTAAATCTAATTACTTACAGAGGGTACACAGTGAGAAGGAAGCCAAAGCAATCACAGAACACCAGAAAGACTCAGTAAGTATTATGTACTTCAGAAGGCAGGATACATGGGGATCTGAATACAAAAGGAATGTTTAGTTTGTATAAGAAACAATTCGACCCTCCAAGCTCATATCGCTTCATAGCAGAGTCAATTGCCTACCATTAGGGTACTGAAAGTACCAGTATATTCTCTGGAAAAAGTGAACAATAGAACTTCAAACCTTGGTCAGAGGATTAGATGCCATAATGAACATGGGAAGTGAAAAAATACTGAATAGAGAAACCCTTCCCAACATTCTTTCCCATGCAGTTTCAGACTCCTGCCGGCCAGGGTCATACATGCGGGCAAAAGAATGAAGGACTCTTCTCTTGAGAAAACAAACTACCCCAGAGGCAAGGCCTGGCCCACATACACAGAACTTTCAACACATTGTTTCTTTACTCTTAAATGTAAATGATACCAACATTTTGCCATAAGAGCATGGACCAAAAACAAAGAAACAAAAGGGAATTGAAGGGCCTGGCTGGCATTGCTCAGTGGTTGAGCATCGTCGTAGACCTGTGAACCAGGAGGTCACAGTTTGATTCCCCGTCAGGGCACATGCCCGGATTGTGGGCTGGGTCCCCAGTAGGGGGCATGCAGGAGGCAGCCGATCAATGATTCCCTCTCATCATTGATGTTTCTGTCTCTCCCTTCCTCTCTGAAATCAATAAAAAATAAAGGAATCAAAGGAAACAGAGATAACGCTAGAAACTGAAGGAAACTCCCAAAGAACCATAATTAATGTCCTTAAAGAGAAAAATACTAAATCTGTGAAATGAAACTAACAGATTTTAGGGGAAAAGTAATCAGAGAAGAATAATTTTGGATTCACAGAGAGGATAATACAAAGGGTCTGGTTTGCCTCTCATATTGGATTTCCCCCAATGTTAATATCTTACACACATCTTTTGTTAGATTTATTCCTGGGTAACATATATTGTGTTGCCATTATAAGTGGAGAAGTATAAAATATTAATCCAGGTGGTTCAGCAACCAAATAATAGGAGACCCCAATAATGAAAACAGAGGAGAGGAAATTATTAAAGAATAACATTTCTAAAAGCAGAAGAGACAAAAATCTTTAAAATGAAAGAGTGCACCCAGTGCTGAGCACAATAAATGAAAGGTAGAATCTTACCTAGACCCTTCCTTATGAAATTTCAGAATGCCAAGGGAAAGAGATCTTAAAAGCTGCATAAGACTGTTTGCTATAAAATATGTTATCCTGGAAAGCAGCTTCTACATATAACTTAGAGTTTCTGTGTTGAGTCTTTCCTTCTGAAAACATAATCTCTTTTTATGCTCCCGGTAGCTCTGAAGTGTTCTCATGGAGGTCTTGGGTATTTCCTGCTAACTTTATCCTTAGGTGGTTTATATTTGTATTGTTATTATAAATTGAATTCTTTTTACTCATATTTTCTGGTTACCATTGGTGTAGGAACACTATTAATTTTTGTTTCCATTTGTCCATATACTGGTCACTTACTAAACTCATGTTATTTTTAAAGATTTCAAGTTGAAATTGGAGTGTTTTCCTGTTAGATAATTATAGAATCTGCAAACAATGAAAATTTTGTATTCTTATCTCTCTTGTTTTTTTCTTTTCTTATTACTCTGGCTGGAAGATGCAAAAAAGTTTTGAATAATAGCAATGAGAGTGAGTATCCTTCTCATTATTCTTTGCCTGTAGTATTGCACTCCTAAGATGATAAATGCTTTTGGTTTCAGAGTCTCTATCATCTTTTAGAAGATATTGTTGTTGAAGTTTAAGACGTTGTTTGTATTAATTGAGATGATCTACTTTAACCTTTTAATTTGATGAATTTAATAAAAATATTCCAATTATTGAGTCAACTTTACATTCCTAGCAAAAATTCTACTTAGCTAAAGTGTGGTGTGGACTGAATTCCGCCCTTTTTAAATTCACATGTTCGAAGCCCTAAACCTCCAATGTGATGGTATTTGGAAATGGGGCTTTTGGGAGGTGAGTAGATTTAGATGAGACTCTGAGGGTGGGTTTTCATAATGGGATTAGTGCCCTTATCAGAAAAAGTATCAGAGAGCTTGCCATCTTTATCTCCTTGCCATGTGAAGACACAAGAAGGTGGCCATCTATGACAGAAAGAGAGTTCTCACCAGAAACACACCATGACCTTAGACTTCCAGACTCTAGAACTGTGTGAAAATAAATCTCTATTGTTGAAATCACCCAGTCTCTGGTATTTTGTTATGGCAACCTGAGCTAAAATAGAACTCCTCCTGCCTGGCTGCCTGGAGCTGGGATATCAGTCTTGTCCTGCCATCGGACTCCCAACTGAAACACTGGCTTTTCTGGGTCTAAGCCTGCTGGAACTCACACCTTCGGCTTTCCTGGTTCTCCGGCCCTCAGACTCAGACTGCAACTACACCACCAGCTCTCCTGGGTCTCTAGCTTGCTGACTGCAATTCTTGGGATTTGCTATCCTCAATGATTATGTTAGCCAATCCTTTATGATACGCGTGCGCGCGCGCGCGCGTGTGTGTGTGTGTGTGTGTGTGTGTGTGCCCTGTTGGTTCTATTTCTTTGGAGAAATCTGACTAATACAAAATCTATGACCCTTTTAGTATATTCCTAAATTTATCTGCCAGGGGTTTGCTTATACACTGTTAAGTGCTATTGTTCTGTAGTTGTGTATGTATGTTTGCCAGTTTTAGCATTAGGCTTTGGCATTGGATTCATGTTAATCTTATAAAATTAATTGGAAACTTCTTTTCTTTGCTTGGGGCAGTTTAAATCTCAACGAAAGTAATATATGTTTCTTGAAAGTGAGCTGGAATTTTCTTTAAAAATCACCTGGGCCTAACATGCTTATTGTGAATAACTCTGTGATGTTTTAAAAACTATTATTATTATTATTTCTTCCATAGTTACTTTTCCACTCAGGTTTTCACCTTTTTTGCATCAGTTTTGTTATTTTTTTTATTTCCCCAGAAAATCACCCATTTATCCAAAATGTTTTTTAGAGTCAAGTTGTGCATGGTATTTTCTTTAAAATCTCATCCTTTTACAATGAGGATAACCCCTAACATTGTGTTTGTGCAAACTCTCTCTTCCCTCTACCACACACTCACAGGTTTGTATATCTGGTTAAATTTTTATAACTATTTGAGTTTATATAAACTAATATTTTGAATAAACACTAATTCCTACCTTTGCCTATTTTTTAAAATATATTTTATTGATTTTTTTACAGAGAGGAAGGGAGAGGGATAGAGAGTTAGAAACATTGATGAGAGAGAAACATCAATCAGCTACCTCCTGCACACTCCCCACTGGGGATGTGCCCGCAACCAAGGTACATGCCCTTGACCGGAATCGAACCTGGGACCCTTGAGCCCGTAGGCTGACGCTCTATCCACTGAGCCAAACCGGTTAGGGCCCTTTGCCTATTTTTAATGGTTGTATTTTTTAAATTTTTCATAATTTCTGCTCTCATTTTTTTTTCTTCCAACTAATTTTTTCAGCACTTTTTCTAATTTTCTAATTTCTAGAATTGAAACTAATATTATTTTCAAATTTTCTGATGCTCTAAAGCATTTCTAGTTCTCTTTAGATCTATGGATTTGCCTTAGGTTCAGATTTGGCCATGTCCCATAGATTTTAATTTTCAATAGTCTCATTGTTCCTAATCCTGAAATACATAGCATAGATCTAACTTTAGAAAAGTTAGAAAATGCTTTAAAAAACCTAAGGCAAGAAAATTAAAATATTATGGATGCCTGTTTGGAAGGGAGATGGAGTAGGGAGAGAGAAAATAATATAAATCACTATCTTAATTTGCATTACAAATAAATATTTGGCAAACTGTCTGGCCCAGTATCACCATAGTGCAGATGATACATTTCTTAATGTATCATCCGCATTATGACCACCAGGATTTTAGGCAGAAATTACTGCCACTGACATTTGTGTTCCTTAATTAAGAAAATGTTTATGAACAATTTGATCGTTCTTGGTGGTGACAGAGGAGCCTCCAGCCTTTGAGCCCATCAACTGAACCTGCTCAGGGACCAAGTCAAGCACACCAGGTCTTATCTCCCTCTTTCATTTGTAAGGACCCTTGTGATCGCATTGGGCCCATCAAAATAATCAAGGATCATTCCCATCTCAAGGTCAACAACTTTATTTCCATTTACAACCTCAAATTCTTTCTTACCAATTACAAATTCTGGAGGATAGGTTGTGAGCATATTGGAGGAACCATTATTTTGCTTACCATACTTCTGGTGAAACTATCGCAATAAATTTGTTCCACACACAGTTACATAATACTATTTTCAAGACCTATTTCTATTCTGGTGCATTTCTATTCTGGAGTCTTGGAGCTTACATTTCTTGTGTTTTTCTCAACTATACCACCCAGCATTTAAAGGCAGTGATTCTCAAAGTGTGGGATCCAAACCAGCATGGACATCCCCTGGAACTTGTTATCCATTCAGAATCTTAACCCCACCCAGGTCTACAAATTCAGAAACTCTCGGGGTGGGGCTTGGCAATCTGTTTTAGCAAGTGCTCTTGGTGATTCCGATGGACGTACATGTTTGAGAACCATCAAGCTAGGGACTATTAAGTCTACAGGCTTTTTATACTAAAATATAACTCTAAAATATATTACATTCAAACCAGAATTGTTTTTAAAAGCTACTGTGCAAACAAGTTCTGGCATTGTGGAAACTCCATTCTAATATCCAGGAAGAAACTGAATAAAACCAAGGAAACACACCACAAGGAAAAAGTTACCAAAATATTAACAGGTTTTTTTTCTGGGTGGTACAAAAATTGATTTTTTTTCTCACTGGATTTCTGTTTCCAAATATTTTATAATAAAAATATATTATTTTAGAGTGGATAAGAAATAGATCACAAAATGGAAGTAGCAATTTATGGTCCAAGTACAAACATTCAAGAAAAAACCAAGGAGAACCAAGATGGCGACATAGGCAAGTGCATGTACTTGCTGCCTCCCACAACCACATCAAAATTACAACTAAAATACAGAACAACCATCATCCAGAACTGCTGGAAAGCTGGCTGAATGAAAGTCCTACAACTAGAGAAGTAAAGAAGAAAGCACATTGAGACTGGTAGGAGGTATGGAGGCACAGAATGGGCTGGTCTGGCACCCACGTGTGCCACATTTTTAATCGGGAGGGAGATTGCCTCTGCAGAGGCTGCCCAGAGGAGCAAGGGGTCCCAGCCTCACACCAGATGCCCAGCCCAGGGTCCCAGAGCTGTGAAAAGAAGTCCCTATAGGGATCAGTGACACAGAGGCTGCTGGAAACCCAGGTGCTCTACTTAAAAGTTCACACAAAATGAACTTACAAGCTCCCACTTCCTCTGAGCTCCAGTGCCCAGCAAGACTCTGGAAGACCCAGACACATACGAGGAGAAACTGGACTGTCTGGCATTGAGGCAAGAACTTGGGGGGCGGCTTTATTCCAGACAGAGGTGCTTGCAGCGTTCATTGTTCCCATGCTGGAACCTCCCGTTCACAGGGCTGACTGGCAGCCATTTCTGTTTGCTCCACCCTGATAATTCCTTGAGACCTGCCCCACCCAATTTACAACCCCAACAAGCAGTGTGCAATGGCTTTTGCATATGAATGGCCTGTCCTTGCTCAGGCTAAAACCTGTCAAACAAGCTGCAGCTGGGTCAGGGAGCCCCAAACCTATCAATCAAAGGCCCAAGACCTGGCACCAGCACCAGCACCAGCCTGACTTGCTCACAGCTGGGCCTCTTCTGGGCACTTCCAAACCCAATACAAAGAGGAGGAATCTGCAGATCTCTCTGTAGCTCCTGCTGGATGGCCCCAGGCAGTGGCTGACTTTGCACCTCCCTGGAGACCCAAGAGCCAGTGTACCCAGTGGTCAGTGTCAGACCATACCAGATTACAACTCTACACATCCATAAATGACACACTCAAGGGGAAGACTCAGTGAACACCAAAGCCCCACTGAAGCAAGTCCTACTCCATAAGGGTATCTCCTGCATAGCAGCTCCCCACTGTAGTCCCAGCTGGTCCCCATAGCCAATTGGCCTGGAGGTCAATTCCTCCCAGTGATACCAACAGCAATCCAGGATCAACTACAATAAGAATGTGCACACAGCCCACAAAGGGGATCACCTAGAGTGTCCACCTCAGGTGATTGGGGAGGCTGAGCCACTGGGCCCTATAGGACACCTACTACACAAGGCCACTCTATCAACTCAAGGAGACTTAGCAGCTCTACCCAATACATAGAAACAACTCAGGGAAGCAGCCAAAATGCAGAGACAAAGAAACATGTCACAAATGAAAGAAATGGAAGAAAGAAAACTACTGGATATAGAGTTCAAAACCAGTTATAAGGTTACTCAAGAATCTTCTAGAAACCTCCAAAGGACTTAGTGAGACTTTCAAGAATTTTAGTCACCAGTCAGAAATTAAGCATACACTGACTAAAATAAAAGATAGTATACAGGGATTCAACAGTAGACTAGAGGATCCCGGGAATCAAATCAACAATTTTAAATATGAGGAATCAAAACACACCCAACCAGAGGAGCAAAAAGAAAAAAAATCAAAAAATATGAATATAGTGTAAGGAGCCTCTGGGACAACTTCAAGTGTACCAACATCCAAATTATGGGGCTGCCAGAAGAAGAGAGAGAGCAAGATATTGAAAACCTAATTGAAGAAATAATGACAGAAAACTTCCCCTACCTGGTGAAAGAAACAGACTTACAAGTCTAGAAAGCACAGAGATCGCCAAACAAGAGGAACTTAAAGAGGACCACACCAAGACACATCATAATTAAAATGTCAAGGGCAAAAAACAAAGAGAGAATCTTAAAAGCAGCAAGAGAAAAGCAGTTAGTTAGCTACAAGAGAGTGCCCATACTACTGTCAGCTGATTTCTCAACAGAAACTATGCAGGCCAGAAGGGAGTGGCAAGAAATATGCAAAGTGATGAATAGCAATGACCTACAACCAAGATTACTCTACCCAGCAAAGCTATCATTTAGAATTGTGCCGGGAGCCAGTCCATCCTTGCTGTTTCAAGGGACCTGGCATATATAGCATATGGTTCTTAATATGTTTGCTCACCTTCTTGGCGCTGTGTTTTAACCAAGGTCAGCTCTCCGAGAAAGGTTGAATCCCCAGGTAGGGATTTTTCCCTGAAGTTAGGGAGGGGATAAAACCCCTCAACTAAGTGCAAGGCGGGTAATTAATCACGTTAACTACGAACAATCATGCTTAAGCTACATAATCTTTACTCCCTGGAATGGAGATAAGAAACGCCTTAACCTTTGGAATAGAGATTGATAGGATTGGAATCAACTGGTATAAATACAGATGCAACAAGACAGCAAGAGACAGAACTTAGGAGACAGGACTTAGAAGACAGGACCAAGAGAGCCAGGAGGACAGAACCTACACAGAACCTGCAGACAGAGGAACTTCGCTGGAGAGAACATGGCGGGGGATCCTGGACTGAACCTGACTGCAGAGGTTGGCAAGAGAGCCTGACTGGAGCCTGGCTACTGAACCTGGCTGGAGTACCTGGAGAACCTGGCTGGAGAACCTAGCAAGGGAACATGGCCACAGAACCTGGCTGGAGATCCAAAGCAGAACCTCTCTGGAGATCGAGACCAGAACTTGGCTGGAGATCCTGGCTAGGCTGCTGATCAACTGAACACTGTCTCCGTGTCATTCCTTCTTCGCCGACTCCGTCTACGCCTTTGGGAACCCCTGGACCTGCTGGGGTTGGACCCCGGCAGAATTGAAGGTCAGATCAAGAGCTTCACAGACAAGAAAAAGCTAAAGGAGTTCATCACCATCAAACCAGTATTATATGAAATGCTGAAGAGTATTCTTTAAGAGGAGGTAGAAGAAAAAGATAAAGATAAAAAATATGAACAACAAAGTGGCAACAAAAAACATACCTATCAACAATTGAATCTAAAAATCAAACGAATAAAAATCTGATGAACAGAATAAACAGAATGGAATAGAATCAGGGACACGGAAATGGAACAGATTGACAATTCTCAGAGGGAAGGGGGGTGTGGGGGACAGGAAGAGATTAGACAAAGATCTTATATGCATGTATGCATTACCTATGGACACAGACAATAGGTTGGCAAGGGCCTGGGCTGGGCCGGGAACTGGGTGGAGTGGAGCTATGGGGGGGGCGGGGGGAAGAAAGAGGGACATCTGTAATAATTTCAACAATAAAGATTTAAAAGAGAGAGAAAGAGAGACCAAAAATCCTCTTCAGCCATTTCAATAGGCCAATCAAACAATAATATTAATTTGGCTGATTCTTTCTCTTTTCATTCCTAAAGAGTCTCGGCTCTTTATTTTAATCATTATGTGCAGTGACCATGGTCTTAATGGGTTAAGTATAGAGCAGGAGAAGTCATTTTAGAAAAGTAGAAACATCTACAGATACTCAGAGAAGGGAAGCCATACTTCCCCGATGCAGCCAGTCTTAGATAACGCGGACAAGTCACCCAAGCCATCACCTTTTCCCAGGACTCTGTACAAGCCCAGGACCAACAAACCCCCCACAGTCCCACTCATAGTCTAGCAACACGCTGCACCTCCACCCCAGATTTTTCCCCCCAAAGCAGACAATGTGGTATTGTGATTAGATATAAACTGAAAGTGTATTTTTCTGCCCTCAGTAATTACACTGCCTTATGGTAGCATTATTCAGTGTGAAGCCCTATTATACTGCAGAATGAAATTCTGTATAATTTTCTTCTCCTCCAATGCACAAATGGAAATCATATTTTGGTCTGAGTTGGGAAGAAAGGCTCAGTTATCACTTGTGAGCGTGGTGTTATTTTCCCCAGAATTAAAAAATCCATCTGGGTGTCCGACCCCGCTCACCCTGCTGCCTCTCCATTCAGCCTTTTGTATGCAGATGAACCTTATCAATTTCCACCGCCTCAAAAGCCCGCACCCAGCTTGGTGCCTCCCCCTGGTCCACGCGGCTTTAATGGAAATGCATGAGGCTTTTTTCCCCCTTTGATGTCTGTGCAATATAAGCATGTGGATAAAAACCTGTGCTTTTATTTAGGGGGAGGGGGAGGAGGTTTCAAATCAAAGTTAAAGTCTCTACCCTATCGCGCCTCGCTGGCGATTAGCGGAGGAGAGAAAGGAACAGCAAATCCAACACAGAAGCTGTGAAGCTGGGGTCATTCAGATTATTGACTAACAAATAAAGGGGCATGGGATGTCACATTTGTATTCTCAAGGTTTTCATCCCGCCACAGGCCTCATCAACAACTTCGTGGAGAGCTGCTAAATCGCCAGTGTTCACACGCAGGGCTCCTCTGGGGCTGCGTGTGATTAATGCATTAATTGCAGCTCCCTCCGGCCTAGGGCTAGCCTGGCTGTGTCCGTAATTCACTTCAGGCCAGTTGGCTCTTGAGTTATTCTACAATCTAATGTAAACAACTCACAAATAACACCACTCAACCGTTTACCCCATCCGATGGCTCTTTCCCAGGCTATTAGCAACTTCCAATGAACGCTTTATGCACCCGTGACAAAGCCTGGCCCGGAATTGCCTGAAGCTGCCAGGACTATAGGCAAGGATCAAAACAGCTTGGCTTTCACCCCGAGCGCAGAGACTCACGTGTTCTCAGAAACGCCACTTGGCCAGGCCTACACACAGCACATAGTAAACAGTTGTTTGAATTTGAAAAAATGAGCAAAAAAATGCATACAAAATTTAGGCAAGAGCCCTCCCTCTTCATACAGGTAAATCTAAGAATCCCACCGACTCATTACATTCGCGGCAGAAGAGTGTGATTCTGTGAACGGATTTTATATTGTAACCTAATGATGCAATTCACTTGAATCTTGAGTTTAGAGTCAAGAATGAGATCATCTTCCCTAAACTAGGGAGAACTGGACTGTGTGAACTTGGGAGAGCAAAGTCTCTCTGATCTGAAGTATAGATAATACTTGTCCTATTTGCAAGTTTTCAAAACTTACTAATAATGTAACATAATGACTAATCAAATGAAGAATTAAGGCTCTTACTGATTAATATGATAAAATAATATATCTTTGGTTTTGGAGCACTTTAAATTTCACAGAGGAATGATGTATATGAGTATATATAGACAATAAAATTAAGCGCACAGTACTGGCAAATAAATAATTAGCCCACTTTTTTAAAAAAAAATCGGAATAATCAAGTTTAAGGAAAGAAGCAGAAACCTCTGGGTTAAACTATTTGCCTCTCACTGGCCTCATCTAACTTCGGTTTGAACAGGAAACAACTGTTGCAACAACCAACAAGGTTGTTGAACAAGGTACCTCTGGCTATCTGTAATTCAAAGGAAGTTTCCTCACAGGGAGCTCACATCTGTCTCCTTGGAGTCTGTACTCGTTCTCTCTAGTCTGCTCCTTGGGATATCAGAAAACATTTCTTCCTCCAAGTCAGGGGAACACCACCTCACACGAGAGAATCAAGTCTTAGAGAAGGTTCTAAAAGTCAGTGATCAATCAAAGCCATCGTATTCTGCCCGCCCCCCATTTTTAATTTAAAAGTAAACACACTGTCAAAAAGGAAAAAAGTTCAAGCAGAACACAAGATATAAAGTGACAAGTAAGTATTCCCACCTACCCCACCCATCCCACCAATATTCCATTTCCACAAAAGTAACTTCTATTAACAGTTTCTTGAGTAGCCTTCTGTCTATTTGAATGCAACTTATAGTATAAATGTATAAGGAAACACAAAGTTGGATAACATCATACACATTTTTCTGCAACTTTTTGCTGAACAATATCTTAGACATCTGAATAATGCAGCACATGTAAGATACAAAGGTGTTTACTGGGAAAATATTTGTAATAGAATTTTGTATCTAAATTCATACATGAAATTGGACATTAGTTGCACTGTTCTTTTAGATTGTGTTATTGGGCTGCTAGCTTCAGAAAATGATTGGGTAGCTTCTCTTCATCTCTCTTTTTCCTTCCCTATGTTTGGTAACAGTTTATATGACATTAAAATTGTCTGTTCCTTAAATTTGTAAAACATCCTTAACACTACCATGACCTGGTATCCTTTTTTTAAGCAATTGTTTTATTATTACTCTTTCAACATCTTCTATGGTTATTGTCCTAGTCAGATTTTCTTTTTTCTAAGCAATTTTTTATGATTTTATATTTTCCTAAGCATTTTAAAACTTTGTCTACATTTTTAATTTATTGGTACGATGTTGTGCTTTATAATTTTATTTTTATACTAGAGGCCCGGTGCACAAAATTCATGCACAGGTAGGGTCCCCAAGCCTGGCCAAGATTAAGGTTGATCAGGTTCCCCACCTCCCCATCTCCTCCTTCCCTCACTCCCTCAGCACCTCACCACCGCCACTGGTTACCCACCATGTTCCACGCCGCCCCCTGGTGGTCAGCGCACGTCATAGCAAGCAATCAAACTCAGTCTCCCGGTCAAACTCCCAAGGGGACACTCTTCATATTAGCCTTTTATATATATAAATGTCTGTAATCACATCCCTTTTAAATTTGTTATTTGTGCCTTCTCTATTTCCTCCTTAATTGGGTAGAGGGGAAATTATTTTTCCTCCCCTACCGTATTTACCAAATATTTGTATATTTTAGGAATCTTTTCAAAGAACCAGCTCCTGGTTGTATTCATCTGCTTTATTTTTGACTTTGTAATTTAACAATTTCTGCTTTCATTTTTACTAATTCATTTTTTCATATTAATTTAGGATCATTTTATTTTATTATTCTTTTTCCACTGTCTTAAGCTAAAAGCTTAGTTAATTGATTTTCATATTTCTGATGTTCTAGTAAATGCATGTAATGCCATGCACTCTCCACTGTCTCTGCCTAACCCATTGACTTTGATAGGTGTGTTCTTAATTTTGTGCATGTCCAGAGTTGGTAATAGTCATTTTTTATTTCCTTTCCAGTTACAAAATTATTCAGAAGCATGATTTCTAATTTTCAGGGACAAAGCTTTCTTTAGGTTGTTAATTTATATTTCTATTGCCTTGTGATCAATAACTATAAATCATATGATTTTTGCTTTCTGGAATTTATGTAGATTGCTTTTGTAATCCAAACCATGGTCAATTTGTGTGAAAGATGTTTGTGTTTAAAAATAATATGTTTTCTCTGTTAGAGTAAGTCATGATTATTAATTATGTCATTTTATTTCTCTACATCCTTCAATTTATTTCATTTCTCTGCTACATCTAGTGATTGAGTGCAGTAAGTTAAGGTTTCTCACTGTAATTATGAATTTATTGATTGATCCTTGTGTTTCCGTTTATGTTTGCTTTGCTGTGAGGTAACTAGTCTCTCTAATGACCAATCCCTTCATTTATATCAGATGTGTGTTGTAACATGTGTCTTTTGTCCTAATTTTTCTTTCATATTTTGCTATCTAGGATTTCTCAGGTTGGTCTTGCAGCTTACTCACTTGCTCTTCAATTGCTTCCATTCTGCTATTTGAGCTGCCTGTTGAATTTTTTATTTCAAAAATCAAAATTTTAATTTCCAGGTCTCTAATTGATTCTAATGGATGCCGTATTCCCTATGGCTCTCTAATAATTTTAATTATACTTATTCTAATGCCTTAGTAATTTTGCTTTTAATTAGCCCATTTTCCTGGTTTCAGCTCATCCACTTGTTGAATTTGGGTGCCTCACTTTCATAGTTTGGGCTTTCTTCAAATATGTTGTGAATCTTGGTTGTGTGTTCATGTCTGTATTGTGATTCCCTTTGGACTGCAGGTAAAAGCCTGCCTCTGGAGGTTGTTGGAGAGGCATGGAACATTGACAGTATGAGCCAATAGCAGGATACCAAAATATCGGAGCCTCTGTGGTAGCAACAACCTCCTGAGGCACTGTCCTTTCTCTTGGAGCGAAAGTTCATCCTCCCCATTTGTGGCTTGTTGCTGTCTTGACAGAGGATAGAGGGGTGGGAGTTGAAGACATTTCTCCTGCCAGGTGAGGCTCCCACTATCAACCCCAGCAGCCCCTCCTATTCTGAGGATCTAGCCCTGGAGGCACACTGCTCCCTAGCAGCCATACCTTCCTTTGCAGCAATGCTCCTCTGCAGACATTTCTGACTCTGTCTAATTTCATCTGCCTTTCATCTCTCTGAGACTCCCCATAGTTTTGGATGCATCAGTGACATCTGTCATTTTCCTCTTTGGTTGTGGATTTTCCCCCTGAGAACTATACCCCTTTTCTATCATTCCCACAGATTTGGGGGAGATGAGTTCACAGTGTATACTCAGCTGCTGTCTTGATCCACTATCTGGCAGTTAATTTTAAATTGCAGACTGCCATGAAATGTGCACCTCCTGTAGACAGTACTTATATATCCTTGAAACAATGGCAAAAAGATAGATTTGGGGATTGATGCTGAATGAAGTATGGGGAGAGTGAAGTCTTGTTCACTTTTGAACATGAATTCTTAGGAAAAGTATTTGCATATAATAGAATACTGGTGTTTTTGTTTTTAATTGAACACCAGGTGATTAGTAGTCACTTCTTGTTCCCTGGTGACTGCAGTGGGAGGAGCCACAGAGGGCTGGGCTTCCAGAAAACAGCTGTGCCTGTTTGAATAAAAGAGAGGGAAGGTAGGGCCCATCTATTTATAGGTCAATTGCAGCCTTGATATCTGATGACTTGTGGAACTAATTCCTAATTGGGGCAGTGTTTGTCAACACTGACAGGACCCTAATACACTGTAATGGTTCTAGCCACAAGCTCCGATAGAGATCTTAATCTCCACACTGTCCCCTTCACAGACAGTGGGCCTGCCTCCCACCCTCTCCTTCCCCATTTGTGGCTCTGTCTCTCTCAATCTCTTTTCCCTCCATCCTCACCCCTTTTTGTACCATTTTTGCATTTCTCTGTTACCATCGCCCTTTGTCTCTCTTTCACAGCCTGGTTCTTTCCTTCTTCTACTCTTTATAGAGCAGTGATGGCGAACCTATGACACGTGTGTCAGAGGTGACACCCAAACTCATTTTTTTTGGTTGATTTTTCTTTGTTAAATGGCATTTAAATATATAAAATAAATATCAAAAATATAAGTCTTTGTTTTATTATGGTTGCAAATATCAAAAAAATTCTATATGTGACGCGTCACCAGAGTTAAGTTAGGGTTTTTTAAAATGCTGACACGCTGAGCTCAAAAGGTTCGCCATCACTGTTATAGGGTCTTGGATCTCCCTCTCCATCCTTCTATTTCTCTTTTTCTTTTATCTCTTTCTCTCAAACATACCCATCAAATTTAAATCCTTAAGAGTTCCCAGAGAGTTTAGGCCACATTTAATCTTAATATGTGGGTAGTTATTCACTCGATGTCAACAATCTCTGAAATCTTTAAAAAAGTCTAATTACATGTTGGCAAATTTTTACAAATAGAAGCAGAGTGTTAATATAAATGTTTGTGGCAAGTAGAAAGTGTCTATATTTTGATAATTTGGCAAAATAATTGTCTCACCTTAGCTAGTGTCCTGGTTGGTATTATTGCAGCACAATCTGAACCAGGCCTGGGGAGAAACATGTTTCTAGCAGAGCCAGATAAACAGCAGGCACCAGTGAATCAGGATGAAGCCCTTCTGTTAAACACTGGAGCCACACCACATGGATAATGTCCCAGCTCCAAGACTATCTGGAGAGATCTGAGTAGAAAGCAATAGCCAAGTGGGCACTCCTTCACTGCATTTCATTCAGTTTCAATTTTGCCTCCAAACTAGCTGGTTGCCACTTGAATCACACTGTTGGCCCTGAATCTAAAGCATCATCAATTCCTCACTCTCATCTTTCAAACTCCTTGGAAATGTTATATTTCAAATGGCATTGTCCTTAGCTCTAGGGTCTCAGTTCAAACGTTATACCTCTTTACAAAGGTGAAACCCTGACCACTCTGAACAGAGTATTAGCTCTCCCACGCCATTATTCTCTATCCTTAATCTGTTTATTTTCTCCATAGCACTGATTACAAACTGTAATTATCTCATTTGTTTGTTTCCCATTCATGAAGACAAAGACTGTCTCTTTACTTCCCCATCATGTCCCCATTACAGTGTCCAGCACATAGTAGTCTTCAATAAACATTTGTTGGATGAATGAATGAATGAATGAATGAATGAAATATGGAGCAAAGAATAGGAAGATCATCCTCCAATCTTTCTCATTTCTAACAATAGTGATCATAATTCCATTGCTTTAATTTTCTCTCTTCTCAAAAATTCTTAGTGACCCATGTAATCAAATCCAAACTTGTGAATTTCTCCTTTGAGGCCTCCTAAAATTTTGTCCCAATCTCCTTTGCGAGTCTTGTTGATATGTTTCTCAAGATGTCCCATAGTGAACCCTCTGCTGGACTCATGCTCTCTGCTCCATGCCTTGTGTATTCTCACCTTTGCTGAAACTGTTCTGCTCCCCAGGATGTCAGCATGCTGAGAGCAAGCATGCTTTATCCTTTTCTGCATCCCTAAACCCACAGCAGACTTTCCCAAAACCTCTGTGTTCTGGTAATTGACATCACTGCTTGCCTGATTCTTTAGGGCAGGGGTCCTCAAACTACGGCCCGCGGGCCACATGCAAATACAAATATTGTATTTGTTTCCGTTTTGTTTTTTTACTTCAAAATAAGATATGTGCAGTGTGCATAGGAATTTGTTCATAGTTTTTTTTTTTTAACTATAGTCCGGCCCTCCAACGGCCTGAGGGACAGTGAACTGGCCCCCTGTTTAAAAAGTTTGAGGATCCCTGCTTTAGGGCTTTCTCTCCACCTGTATTATCACAGTTTTCAGACAAGAATGCATCTCTGCTTACCTGTGGGGACTACACAGTCATGGAATTAAACTTACAACCAACTCAACCTCCCACCTAGCTCTAATACAAACTACATTAGTAGGACCTCTAGCTGTCAGAGAGAATTCCTCACCTGAAGCTGCAGAGATGTCTGAAGAGTTAAGAAAAATGTATGGGGAGATGGAGTGGGAATCACTAAAAAGGAAGAAAAAAGCATAAAGGGGAGTCTAGAAGTGGAAGAGACCTAAAAAGATCTTCAAAGCCTGGGTGTAGTGATGGGAATTGGCAAGCCCAGGAGACACGCAAAAGCAACTGAGGGTTAAGAGTTGATAGGAAGTGGGCATGAGGCGGCAGGAGGGCCTGGGATTGTGGCCTCCGGTGAGTGTCTGTAGGCCAACTGAGGGACAATACAGAGGTAAGCCAGGAATGAAGCATGCTCCTCTGACTTCTTTTATCCCCTCCATTTCATCCCATCCTCTCTTCTCTCCCTCCTTCCTCCTCTTTCTCTTCCCACTTGTCTCACACTAGGTCCACTCTTTCTTCTTTATACCAATACCGTTCGCCCTCTTTTGTGCACTTTCTTCATCATACACTTCCTCTCCTCAGAGAGATGAAACTGTCTGCAAATGTTGTGGGGCTGAAGGCAGGCACATCGCCAAACCTCCACAGAACTCCACCTCCTTTGAATGGACACAGGCGATGCTCTGCTTCTGAGAAACCCCCACAAGGCCTCAACAAAGTGAGTCCTAAAAGTCTAGCACTCCCCGAACTGCCAGTTATCTCATGCTTTTTGTTTTCCCTTTTCCCAGTAGCTCCGAAAGTCTTTCTGCATCGGTCCCAGCCATGGCTACGCTTACCTGTGATTTATTGATGATAATCGCAGGGAAGCCATTTGTAATCAAATGTTAAACAAAGACATCCTCTCGCTGAGAAGGAGTGATAACGCACCATTTAGTAATTTTTGTGCGGTTGGTAATTTGGAGAATGAATGATAATTTCTGAGCCTTGAAAAACTACACTGACAATGCCTGGTGTTATTCACCTCGTGAATGAAGACACCTTCCTCTCCATGTCTTGTGATAAATTTCTTTTATTAGGGCCACTTATGCGGGACTTTATCTTAATGGTCTCTCATATGGGGCAGTTGTGCTCGGCCGTTGGGTTGTTTTTCATCACGCCTTAAACACAGGGCTCAGAGAAAATAAACAGCTACAGTGCTTCCAGGCAGTTCAGCAGCTATACAAAGTAGGCCGTGACGTTCGCTGGTTTGCCCAATTACAAGCCACAGGAAACTCACAGAGAGTGGGTCTCTACACCCCCGTGAGGATTGTAAGACTACCCCACCTACCCACCATTTCACTCTGCTTCTCTCTTCCCTGTGTGCCCTTCCTAAGTGACTTGTATCTTCCCTTCTTGTTCCCCACGCCCTATTAAGTCCCCTTATTTGCAGTTTTCCCTGTGTTAACTCGGTATTCCTTTCAGTGTGGAAAGAAGGAGTGGTACATTCCGTA
Organism: Myotis daubentonii; assembly: GCF_963259705.1. NCBI lineage: Eukaryota > Metazoa > Chordata > Mammalia > Chiroptera > Vespertilionidae > Myotis > Myotis daubentonii. The sequence continues at coordinate 30,047,465 of NC_081853.1, read as the reverse complement.
ACTGAGTAGACGTTCTGTTGGCCCATACAGGTCCTCTGAAACCTGCCTTCCACCCAAGAGAAATCCTTGTAGGTGGTCAGAAGAATCTGAGGAGGAAGAGCCGTCACCCACTCCATACTCCACACCATGTCCTATGACGGATACAGTGATATCCCATCAGTGATTTGCTTCAGTTACAGGTTACATAGCTCACTACATGCTGAAACCCCAGTGATAGAACCTAGGGACTGCTCTGGTAGAGGTAGGCTGCCTCAGTGTGCCGTTCACAGCCTCAGGACCTCTCTAAGGGCATTGTAGCCACCTCTTCAGATGTCAAAGAGTGCTCATGAATCCTGTCCTGAGGTAATCTTTCCTTTCCCATAGTCCCCAGTTCCAAACCCCATCTGCAAACTCCCACCCAGTTCCCACCTTCAATTGTACCACAGACCCCAGTCATTCTCTACCCCTCCTAGCTCCTCTCCCAGGTAAGGTGACTGTGGAAGAGAGGAACAGAGGAAGGCTATTTGAGTGAGCCAGTGGCACATCTGAAAAACCATCGTTCAGTTGGTTGGGCATTGTCCCATGCACGGAAAGGTTGCTGGTTTGATTCCCGGTCATTCTATCCCCAGTAGGGGGTATGCAGGAGGCAGCTGCTCAATGTTTATCTCTCTCTCTCTCCTCCTCTCTCTCTAAAAATAAAAATATTTTTAAAAAGCCAAAAACCCATAAGTCATCTCAACTTGCCTTACAAAAAGAGTAACTGTCTCCTCAGCCTTGAATTGAATTATAAAGAACTCCCTTTCATTTTTTCTTTTAAAAATATATTCTTATTGATTTTTTACAGAGAGGAAGGGAGAGGGATAGAGAGTCAGAAACATCAATGAGAGAGAAACATTAATCAGTTGCCTCCTGCACACCCACCACTGAGGATGTGCCCGTAACCAAGGTACATGCCCTTGACCGGAATCGAACCTGGGACCCTTGAGTCCACAGGCTGATGCTCTATCCACTGAGCCAAACCGGTTAGGGCTCCCTTTCATTTCTTTAGCATAGGACACACAGCCCCAGGAGATGGGAGGTGAGTGGTAATATTATTAACATCTAACATTTAATTCATAGTTACTATTTACTAGGCATTGCACCAAAACTTTGCATTGATTATCTCATTTAACCTTCAAAACATCCTTAGAATGTAGATTCTGTTATTTTTTATAGCTTTATTGAGATATAATTGACATATAACACTGTGTAAGATTAAGGTATACAATGTGATTAAGAAAAATGGAGGAAAGGAAAAACCTGTTCAGAAAATAACTCCCTTTTTAGTGGTCTTTTCAAGATGAGTCTTGCCTGGTCACCTCCCAAGGCATCCTTGTAGATCATAAGGAAGCTCACTAGCCTTTGGCCACGGAGAGAAGTGAAAGTCACTCCTTCAGCTGCCCTCTCTCCAGTCAGACTTCCCTTTCATTTCTCTGGGCAGCAGTTCCAGACCCAGATGACAAATGAGCGTCTCCCAAGAACTCTCTCAAGCCACATTCTGCCAACAGCACAAGGAGTGAAACCAGGATCTCCCCTCCTCTTCAGCACCCCCAATATTTCTAAGTCATTCTTTTGGGTTATTCCTCACTTAGCTAAGGTGGGTAAAAGTATTCCTGACCCTCCCCTCTGCATCCTCTCTGTCTACAATTCCAATCCAAGGTTCTTCCTCAAGGCATCCTCTACATTTCTATTTTATAGGCTGTTGGAAATGTTTACTGCATCAGGTTGGCCACCTCTTAGCAAGATCTCAGATCCCTTAAAATACATTAGCCATTTTCCCCAGCTTCATTAACCATTCAACATCCTGCCACTCTCGCTTTACCACACCCTGCAAGCAGATGCGTATTTGTTACGGGTAAGGAAACAAATTCAGAGACTCGTCCAAGATCACTCCACTTGCAAATGGTCAAACTTGTATTTTAACCTGAGATGTCTGACTTCAAAGCTAGTACTCTTTGCACTATGCCTCAAAATGTTCTGGCTCACAAATTAAATCAATCAGAAGCCTCTTTTTTTTTTCCTATTCTCAAGCTAAAATACTGGACACACCCCCAATGAGCTGCTTCGAGTCCTGTTGCTGGAAAGATATAGTATCCACAGTCAAATTGCAGGAATAAAAACAAACAAAATATTATCTGCCAAGGAATATAGCAGCAGATTAAGGACAGTCATTTCTGTTCTTTTCACAGCATCTGTATGAGCAAGATATTGAGAATATTAACCTTCATTCTAAAACCCTCCATCCGGAAAGTAGCTTCATTTGTGTCTTACCTGTCTTGCTCTGCCTCCATAAACATGACTAGTTACATGTCAACGAGGTCTTCAGAAACTACAGGGAGCACTCCCAGGAGACAAGGGCATTGCGATCCCCATGTTTCCATTACAACAGCTCAGGGGTCCACATCCTCTTGGCCCACAAGAAATTCACAAATCTTGCCCCCAAACTCTAGAAGTCTGACCACTCCCACTGCTGCCATCACCTAGCCATCCCAGACCACACCTGTCAGCCTCCCACCTTTAGATTTCCAAACCAAATCCAATATATTTCACCCCAAACTTCTGCCTTTATGTCCTTTCTAAGTGAATGGTACATAAAACTGGCTACGTAATTTGTGGAGCTTGGTATAAAACGAAAGTGCAGGGCCTCCCTTTTCCAAAAAACGGTTAGGAACATTAAGACAGCAATAGCAGAATATTCAACCAAGTGTGGGGACCCGTGTGGCTTTAAGATCCTCCCCTGCTCTGGAATTGGAGTTTATTGTCTTCTCATCAGTTGCTGCCACTACCCTGTGAGTAAATTGAAGGCAGAGAATGTGTCCAGTAGGCTTTCAATAGGATTGAATGGATGAATGAATAAAAGAACAAGAGTGTCACGAGTCTTCCAGAACTCTGACACCTCAAGCTCACTCTGCCTTTGGAGAATAGAAAGAGCAGAGAAGCCAATCTGGAAGTTAGCCAGGAAGGGGGCTTAGGGAGGTACATGAAGCATGACCATGAAGCTGGCCCTGGGTACCACCATCCACCAGTCATTCAAGCCAGAAAGCAAGACTTCTCAACTCTTCCCTCTACAATGCCCCCCCCCCCCACACACACACACACTAACTCTCACACATATAATAAACTACCATATTCTATCAATTCTAGTTTCTTAAAAGTACTTAAATCTGGCTCCTTCTTTCTGTCCTCACTTGCTACCACGTCATTTCAGGCCTGAATCGTTTTTTCACTTGGTGTATTAGTTAGAGTAAGAGTCTGAGCTGCTGTAATAGACAAGCTCAACAATGCTGTGGTTAGAGTTTAAAACCAGATTTGTCTCACACCAAAGCACAGGTCTTAATCTATACTGGTATTTTCGAAGATGTTGTAGAAGTTCGTAAAAGTAGGAATAAAGGAGTTTATTATTCAAGGTTCTTTTGGATGCAAGTGATAAAAACTCAAACTAAAAAAAAAGAAGAAGTAGAAGAAGAATAGATTTACTGCTTGCCATAAGTGAAGAGTCCAAAGGATAGCTATTTTTAGGGACAGGTAGGTCCAGAAACAATGTTATCACGGAGCCAACTCTCTGCTCTGCTTTTCTTTGTTTGTTGGCCTCATTCCTTCCTGTTGCAAATGGCTTTCTTCAGGCAGCAACGGAAGATGAAATACAAGCAACTCTGACTCCTTTGGCTCCAAAACCTGGTCCTCAGCTTTGCAGACTTGGCGAGTTGATCTGACCTGATCAGGAGTTGATGGGCTTCAGGGAAGCCAATTATGCCAATGACACAGCCCTCCCAGAATCACAGGATGTTGGTAAATTAATTTACAGTGGACATTTCAGATCAAGACTCCCAGTTGAGGCACATGTCTTGCAGCAAACTATCGTCCATATCCACTTCTCTGACTGAAGCATCCCTGTAAGGCTGTGCATGCTTTTTGAATAGAGCCCTCCCCGACGTCCCCAATCCCTGGCAGAATTCCAAGGGGGCTGCTCTGCTTCTTCCATTCTCTGAAGGCAGCATGGGCTTGCAGTGTCAGAGCTGCATGACACTCCACTCATTTATTCATTCATTCATTCAATTTCCTTATGGAAAGCCTACTGTATAAGGCACATCCTCTGACCTCAATTTGCTCATGGTGTAGTGGGGGAAACCAATGAGAAAATAGTAAACTCCAATACAGAGCAGTTGAAGATCTTATTAAAGCCAAGTACAACATAGAGTGGGAAATGCTCAACATGATGAGGTTCTGGGCAGTTCTAACCTTTACCACACTGAGTTTTATATCATCATATGTTCACCTGTTCCCTTATGAGAATGGGTTTTTTAAGAGAAGGAACCATATCCTATTTCACCCTGTATCTCTAGCACATAATACTCAATATGGACATAGTAAGGGCTTGATCCAAATAAATGGGAGTGAGGATAAAAGATGGAAGGATTCTTTTCAAGATTTTTTAAATACCCACTAAGTTCAACACTCTGCGATGGATGTGGGGGGAACACAAGGATGATTAACTGCCCATTCTTATAGGGAGAGGGTCCAGGGGAGTGAATTCTTGGAAGTCAGCAGAGACTTCTTAGGAACTGAATCTTCAGGTCTAAACACCAAAAGTTCCCTCCTACTGACTCCTACAAGAATGGAGCCTGAGTCAGTAAACTCATTACCCTTCTCTGCCCTGTAATTGAAAAGACAAATAACTCTTTAGCTAGTCATTATGCTCTAATCAGAGTAATTTCCATACAAGAAGGTGGGTTGTGTTTGTTCTTCAGTTGTAACATTTGTGAAATTCAACCACAATTCCACTTATTAATAGTCATTAGCAGTCTATAAATAAAGCGCAGTCCTTTAAATACAGAAACCAAGCTATGAGCTTGTTTGAAATGTAAACAAGATATTTATGAATTTGCTAATTGCAATTCCCTGCTTGGCCTTTGGCCAACCTTCATTCTCTGGAAGTGGCCACTGATTGAAATGTTATATGTTGTCTAATGATGAGTCCTGGAAGGTCAGAATCTAGAATGTGTGAGTTTATAATCCAGAAGCCTGGTACTTTCTTCTTTCACTCATTCACGTAAATACTTACTGAGTCCTTGCAGTGTTTGGGTCTGTGGGCTATCCAAATGTGAATATAGCATGTTTCCAGCCACTTAAAAATGTAAATTCTGCTGTTAGATGTGGACCCAGACATTAGCAATGCCCAGTGGGACCAGAGGAATGGACAAGGGATCTCTACTGGGTGAGGGGTGGAAGGTAAAGAGGAAGCCTTCTTAAAGAGGGAACAATGGGAAGGATTTTATTGGTAGAGTTAGAAGTGTGGAATGAGGAAAGATGGTCTAAGTAGAGGAAAAGTTGAGATCAACAGTTTAGAACATAAAAATTAAATATTCCAATTTAAAACTAGGCAGATTCTTTTTATAAATGTCCATATTTCTAACTTCTCTTATAAAGAGAAGATCCAATAAGCCCATCCTCATTTTTTTCAGACAATAGTCAACCGAGTCTAGGTTCAAACTTCCCCATACAGGTTAATCTTTGAGATTCAGGAACAAGTGAAATTGGAATTCCTGGAAATGCTCAGAAATTTTCCCCAAATCATAAGTTTCTCCTAAAATATCTTCAAAATTCTTCATTACTTATTATTGTGGATATTTTAAAAAATAATAAATATTAAACTTAGCAATATTTTAAAATAAATGGAGGTCATAGTAAACACTAGAAAAGACCAGGGAAAATTGTTGGTAATATTCAAATAGCTCTCCTAGCAAGGTTACTAACACTACACAGAGTCATATATCAAAATTGCCAACCTAAGGACCGACTTTGTTTCCGAACATGTTCTTTTTTGGAACATCGTTCAGAGGATTCATATTCAATATGTCATTTGTAAAAATGTCATATTTATTTTATTTGCAAAATTGACTCACTATAAGCAGCAGTCTGGGCCACAAACATACACTCATGAGGTGGTGACAAGCTATAAGCAAGACTAACTGATTAAATGATAAGGATTAATTCGATCTTGATCACTTCTCTCTTACATGCTCATGTCCTGAAAAGTCAAATTTAATCTTCGATTTCACATGTCAGCATTTCCTGCTTGTTTTCAAGTTGACATCAGTGGATTCCTTTGAACCAGTTATGTCTTAATTTTAATTGTTAAATTTAATTCTTGCCCCCAAAATTGTAATGCTTTTTCCTGATTTCTTGACTAATTTTTCTCTGGATTCAGGATTCAGAGAAACGTATGCATTTTCTAAGGAATGCTGGAAAAGAATACCTGTTTGGAATCACTATCTGGGTCTGAGTAGGAGCTGCCGCCCTTACATGAGATGTGTGTTGTGCAATTCTCCAGAATCCACAATCGCTTCTTTTTCTCCCCTAAATTGAGACCAAGTGTTGGATACCATTTATTATTTTCCCTTCATTTACATGGTCTACCTGGCCCCTGAAAAATATTTCAGTCCTGCTTCAAAGTTTAGGGACATGGAGGCCATGGACATTTGAAGAAGGCACAGTGGCAAGAGGAACAGCTGCTTTGAGTCAGGTGAGTCTAGTTCATGGGGAAATGTTGCTGGAATATCATCAGATACCATGCTGTTTGTCTTACTCAATGGAAAGCCGTCAGAGGTTTTAAAGAAGCATGACACCACCAAAACAATGCTTTTGGAAGATTACTCTGGTGCCAGCATATAAGACAGCCATAAACTGGAGGCAGGAGGCTCACATAAGGTCTTTTGAAGGAGGAGATGAGTCTTGAAACAGACAGTAGAAGCATCAAGGAAGGAATGGACATCAGGTACATTGTGAGGGAGGGTGAACACTTGGCCCCTCATTGGAAGGCGGCGCTGAAAGCTTTTAAATCTACGGGGCCTGAGCCATCCAGCTTCTCTAAGAGTAAGGGTAGCAGGGAAAAGAACACAGGTCCAGGAGTCCCGGGTCTCCCCTCAGGCTTGTTCACGGGCAGAGGGATAAGCACGATGTCCTAACATCTTCCACAACTTCGCCCCTTTATAGAACTCTCAACTTTCAGTCCACACCAGCTTCACATCAGACAATCATAGGAAAGGAGATAAACAAAGGACTTCTATAATTGCTCGAAATATTTTTGTTCCAGCTAGAAGACAGGATTCTTTCCCCACTGCAAGAAGTCGCCTCATCTCGATTTTTGTATAAGGCTTCAACCAGCATGCTGCCCTCCAGACCACGGCACCCAGGCCCACAGCGCACTGCTTCCCCCCAGGCTGCCTGCATCAATCACGCCCTCCCCAGCCCTAGTAATTCAGTCCTTCCCACAGCCCAAGCTGCAGCTGCCCGCTACCTGGGAGAGTTAATAAGAAATTCACCTTTCCTCCCTGGCACAAATGAATTCCATTCAGTTCGTTCTCACAGGAAATAAATTTTAAAATGGAAATTAAACAAAACAATTGCTGGGAAAGGTAATAACGTGTTGCCCCTGAATCCTGCCTCAGAGAGGAATGCATTACCGTTCCCAAGATCGCAGCAGGCTCAGTGAACCCGCTGTGGACACCAGGGTTTTGCAATGTTAGGATGGCGGCCAGTGGCTCCTGTCCATCTGCTGGTGGCTTTGCCAGGCTGTTAAATGGGTTTCAAAACCACAAATCTACTGGTCGAAATTCACGGGCTACCTGTAGGTGAGGGTCTCTGCATGCCCTGTAGCATTCTCTGTAGCCTTTGTCCCTAAGAGTTCCCACACCAGTCAAGACACTAACAGTGATTAAGAGACAGGCATGTGGGGGATACAGGCTCTTCCATTTACTACCTGTGTGACCTTGAGCAAATTACTTAAACTCTCTAAGCTTTGGTTCCTTATCAGTTAAATAGGATTAAAAAAAACCCTGCATCATAGGATTACTGTGAAAGCAAATAAATTAATGCTTGCAAAGACCATGCCTCACAGAACATAAGTGTTCAATAAATGTCAGTTTTTATTATTATCCTATTTTTTAAAGGTCTTCAGGGGTGAGATAGATATGCTACAACCTAAAGCAGGTCCCATGTGATTTATTGTTTAGAAGTGTACATCCTATTTAAATGTTTAATGTGTTTCTTTAAAAGGCATTTTATCTTTAACCAAAACTTACAGAGTTAGAAATTTGGGTCAGGAGTTTTGTAACAAAATTGAATAAAGCTGTTTGTTTGAAGAGTTTAGATCCCTTTGACCAGAAAAAATCACAAAGTTCTGAATTGAAATGTTACTACAGGTGGTTCCGGGCTACACATGTGCAGGCAGGAGGCTTCTTTTGGGCTAGAGGAGAAAACTGGGGATGATACTGACAAAAAAGACAGACTGTAGTAAAATAACTAGCTGGAAGTATTAAGAAGGCAACCCAACTCCTACTCACTTATTCATAGAAGCAGGTAACTAAAGAACACTGAAGGACTCATAAGGGATTTAGATGTCCAACTTCCCCTATGTTCCAAAGTGCCAGCCCTATAAGTGATTTTATTCTTTTGCAAAGTTTCAGCATCAATCAAGGTTGCTTTTCACGTAACTTTGGGAGAAAGAGTCAGAGTTAGCTTTAGAAAAAATGTTTAGCCGAAACCGGTTTGGCTCAGTGGATAGAGCGTTGGCCTGCGGACTGGAGGGTCCCAGGTTCAATTCTGGTCAAGGGCATGTGCCTGGGTTGTGGGCACATCCCCAGTGGGGGATGTGCAGGAGGGGTCTGATCGATGTTTCTCTCTCATCGATGTTTCTAGCTCTCTATCTCTCTCCCTTCCTCTCTGTAAAAAATCAATAAAATATATTTAAAAAAAAAAAGAAAAGAAAAAATGTTTAAATAAAAGCTACATGAAAAACCTTGAAGTTTGACAATAGAATATCACCACTTCGTAAAGGAATACTATACAGCCACTAAAAATGATGGCAGGCCTGTTGGTGGGGATGTACATATAAATTATTTATATGTATATAAATAGGTACATATAAAAATATAAATTATCTGGAGGGCAATTCAACAATATATATTAGAAGTGCTTATAAATTTGGACATCCATTGGTTAAAGAATTCTATCTCCATTACTTAATTTCAAGAAAATAATCTTAGGGTATAAAGACAGAAGTACAATTATATTGAAATGCTTAGCAGTGTGTTATAGTAGTTTAAAACATCTCCTAGTTAGATAACACTAAAATGTGTTATGAATTTTTTTTAGTTCTGTATAGATGTGCTTTTATTGCTATTATTTACTAAATTTTCTCCAATTGTGTCCTATCTTGTTCATTTCTACCAACAGCCAAGCAAAGAGGCATTTTAACATGGTGGTTAAAAGCTCAAGCTCTGGGGTCAGATGGCCACGCGTTTGAATCTTGCCCTTGCTTTTTACGCTGAATTGTCCTTAGCTTCTCGGTTTCTTCAAAATGGGAATGAGTATATTATTTACCTAATAAGGTCATGAAGAAGATTAAATGAGTTAATCTAATAACAGTTACATGAGTTAGGGCCTAGTATTTAGTATGCTGTCAATAAATGTTAACTATTGTCAATAGAGCCCATATTTCTGGCATCATCATACCGAGCACATTTGGACTCTAAATGCCACGGGCCCTCCATTAACACTTATCAAACCACTTGTGCCTCAGGAACATGAGAACAGATGAACTTGTCACCCTTAACTACAACACTGATGATTCTTCAGTGTTAGACTAATGATTTAGAATTGGTAACACTCGACAGAAAATCAAATGTGACCTCCCACCCCCTTCATTTTGAAGCTGAACCTTCAGAATAACCTCAGGTATCCCTCAGGCCAGGAGTCTGCGAAGCATAGACAACCAGGGGACAGAGTGCTGAGCCTGTCCCTTCTAGGAACCTTCTGTTGGGCCAAATTCTGGAAATAAATAATCCTTTCGAACAGGGGCCGGAAAGTAGCAGCCCAGCCAGAGTCCATTCTGCCCGTTTAACCCATGCTGTTTTACGTTTTTCTAAATTGATTGTCAACAATGAGTTGGTAGGTTCCAAATTAAAATGTCAGGCTTCTCTTGAAATCACACAAAAGTTGTCTATACTGGGCCCAAATCCCCAAAGACAGCAATGCCTGGAAGCTGGGTAACAGCTGCCCCCTTCAGGCAGGGCACGGGCTCTCCTGTTTGCCACAGTCTCCATCCCATCCCACTTCACTCATCTGTTTCCTGCCTGGTTCCGTGGGCACTTAGTTTTCTGACTCTGCTCCACTGCTCCACAGCATGCATTGTGTGTGTGTGTGTGTGTGTGTGTGTGTGTGTGTGTGTGTGTGTGTTCACGCGCCTGTGCTGGGGGAGGGCATGGGCTGGAGGACAGAGGCTGGGAATCTCTTGGGACTCAGGAATGTTTTAAAGGATGGAGGCGGGCTTTAGCAGCACCAATGGAAGTGCTCTTTGGTAAGCAGGGTGTTTGGGGCTGCAGGGTTTCTGAGCACTATTTACAGGCTATTCCTGTGTGGGCCAGGCCATAGGCAGTCCCACATGGCTGGTGAGAAGTTACAGAATTCTTGCACTGTCCCTGTCAGCAAACTGCTGAGACAACAAACTTAACCTCTCTGCCCAGTGTGAGCCTATCAGCCCTGGTTATTAAATCCCACAAAAGGGAGAAGAGGAGAAGTGAATAGGGCTGAAAGAAAAAGCTTTCCCCATTTGGATAGCTGTGCAGAACAGGGGCTGCTGGAGAAAGGCAGGGAGTGTAATTGCTGGCCTGGAAGAAAAAGAAAAACTATAAAAGGAAAGAAAGAAAGAATGAAAGAGGGGAGGAAATTGATAATGAACAATTTATCCTCAGAGCTAACAGTTAATTAATTCTGAAAATATCTGTCAGGCTAATAGAAGGGGGGGGGGGGCGTGCTATGCTACATACACAATTAATAAAATAATAATAACAAAAAAGGAAAGAAAAAAGATTTTTTAAAGGTGTTACTATCTTCTCACAGGCTGGGCCCTTGGCTTCCCAATGTCATTTTCAACACAATTTTTTCCCCTCCGTCTCTTTTCAGAAATTGTTCTCATGAATGATTTATATATGTCTAGTTATCTGGAGTGATTTCTATGGACCCCGGCGCATTGCTGCATAATTGTTAATTTTAACGCCATAATAGCTTCAGATGGAGGAAGAGATTAGGCATTTATTGCACAATTAAATGAAACATACTTGAGAATCACAAAGGGTTCGGTAATTATTTCAGACCATTAATAAAATGGGCATTAAATTATATGGGACACAAAAGGGAAAGGAAATAGATTTTCATTACAGCAATAGAAGCTGAGAGTAGTAATAGATCCTTGTTGAATTATCTTTCTCTCTCTCTCTGAAATTAATTGTTGCCCAGCTTATTTCAAAGCAAAATAAAGGAGGGGGAAAAAAGTGTTTTAAAGAACCTCTGATGAAAGGGCTTTGTTTGATGGGGACAATAGCCAGTGATATATTCCAAAAAAACAAGGTAATCTTTGATTCTGGCTCCCTGCCTTTGGTTCTGAAGGTTTTAAAGGCAGCTCTGCAGCAGATGGAGTTTCCCCACCCCTACCCAACTCCCAACACAGGAGTCAGGTGAGATACCGGAGAACGGGAGGTCAAGGGTGGGTGGGCCATTGGCTTCTCTCCAAACCGCTCCTGGCCAGAGAACTCAGACCACTGCACATACTCCCACACAGTTGGGTGACATTAAAACCATCCATCCAGCTTGAACTTCTTGAAAGGGAATAAAAAATGGAGGAAAACTCACTTCATTCACTGTGTAATTCATTCTACATGCACTGGTCTCCAAACCAACACTATGAGGTAGAGACTGTTGTTGTCATTCCCATTTTACAGATGAGAAAACTGAGACTTGGAATGCTTAAGAAAAACACCCAAGGCTCCACAGCACTTGGGTGGGACCGAAAGAAAAAGGAAACAATGCCCCTGCCCTAAAAGTACTCTTAGTGGATGAAGACAGATAAGCCACACAGAAAAGTCTGATATCATGTTATTTTCTGCCCAGACACCAGCACACATCTGTTGCAGCTGCAGAAAACACAGTGGGATGAAACACTTCCTCTTCTTTTCCTTCCATTTACCAATGTCATATCTTCCCAACAGAATTCAAGTAAATGCTCCCTTCATTACCTTAATGTGCCCTTTGGGGGCCTTGTGAGCAGGATCCCTGCCCAACTCTCTATGGCAACGACAAGATGACAAGAGGAAGTCAGGGTTCCTGGAGTGACCAGATCCTCTTGATACTCCCTTCAATCCACAGAGGCTGCCTCTGCTAAGGAGAAATGACCATGAGAAAACCAGTGTGCCCAGCGCTTCAAACAAGAGGCAAAGAGTGAGGAATAAAGCGAAAAATGTTGCTAACTTAAAAGCTACCACAGGCCACAGCAACAGAGAAGCTCGTATCACCTCCGTGGCTGGCTCTACCTGAAGTCTGGTGGGACTCAAGCTCAGAATCCAGGACCACACTCTGGACTTTTTTGCCCTTACTCTGCTTCCCAGCTTTGCAGGGCTTGCCTGAGGCTGCCCACACACACAAGTATTTCACTCCTAAAGCTTCAATTCTTGTGGCCCACATCAGCATTTTGTAACACTTATCAGGAGCCCCAGTTTGTACACCAGATCCAAGAGCCCCCCTGACTTCACTAGCAAAACAGAGAGCTTGTCAGTGTGGCCCAGGCATTGGGAGAATCCTGTCCTTTAGGAGAAAGTCACCCAGAAATAGTAGGGACAGCCTAGGAAAGGAGGCCAGGGAGCTGCAGATGCACCAGAAAACCACCCCAATGCCAGCATCATTCAGAAGGTCTAGTTAGGAAGGACATGCATCAAGTTAAATGACTTAGAGTCCTATGAGCATAAGACCTTTGGATTTCTCCTCTTGACAAGATAAGCCACTCATAAAGTAATGCTTCCCCTGAGAACTCTTCCACAATTCATGTATTAAGAAGACTTCTACCTTCTCTATTAAGACAAATAATCTTCAATCAGATTGTAAGAAAAACCAAATTCCAAGAAAGACAAGGATATAACATGAGAACACTTCCAGATCCAAACGTATTACATAGAAGGGGCTTAAGAAAACAGAGAGCTTAAATGACAATTTAACCAATTGATAATTTGTATGGAATCATGGAGAACAGGTTAGTTGTCAAAAGAGATTAGAGATGGACTTATGTTGTCTCACCCTTGACTATAAAGATAGGTTCTGAAAACTGTAATCAGTGATTTTAAAATTATTTCATCCACACACAAAAATTCCAGATTGCTCTTCAACAAAGAAATGAATAAAAAATACATGGTTTATTAAATGAAAAAATATAAGGCCAGAATCTTCCCTTCTGACAGCCTGGCAGACTAGAAATTTGAAAATGCCTTCTCAGTCCAATATGACTAGATCTTGAATATGTTATAACAAACATATATCTAAACATATAACTGAGCTCAAAATAAGGAGAAATTCTTCCCAAAGTTAAAACAAAACAACAAAAGCTAAAATAAAACAATAAAAAACAAATAAAAACCTCTGATACCCAAGAGCAAAATCTTGTGGAGCCCAAAAAGAAATTGCCAGTTCCGGAACCAACGCCTCGGGGGCTAACTACGATGCTGGGCAATGGAAGTATCATCCTTGGGTTCAAGGAAAATGCGGGAACTCTGCCCGAGATCGCCACATCATGCCAAAAAACCCTTGAAAGGAGTGAAATAAGGGGCAAAATTATCCGCCTGCCTGCAAAGGGAGCCTGGAAGAACTGTTTGCTCTGATGGTTCTGCGTAGAAAAGAACAAGAGCAAACGGCTAGTGTTGGTGAGAATGTGGAGAAAAGGAGGCCCTCATGCATGGTTGGTAGAATTGCAAATTGGTGCAGCCATTAAATAAAAATTTTTTAAAAAAGTAAACACTCTAACTTTGTAGGATTCACACAGATTAAGTTGGACTAAACATGAATTCACAATTTAAAAAAGGAAAAAAAATTACACCAAAAATGAGCTACTATGAAGGATATTCAGCAGAAATAACAAACCACAGATTTAAACATTCTGCCCCCTGCAAGAATTTCAATTATTGAATTTTTGGATATAACTTATATATTATCTTGTATAATTTGTTTTTAAAAGGAAATAGAAATTTTAAATGATCAAAGAACAAGAAATTATAAAAAAAAAAAAAAATTTGGCTGAAACCGGTTTGGCTCAGTGGATAGAGCGTCGGCCTGCGGACTGAGGGGTCCCAGGTTCGATTCCGGTCAAGGGCATGTACCTGGGTTGCGGGCATATCCCCAGTGGGAGATGTGCAGGAGGCAGCTGATCGATGTTTCTCTCCATCGGTGTTTCTAGCTCTCTATCTCTCTCCCTTCCTCTCTGTAAAAAATCAATAAAATATATTAAAAAAAAACATTACCTCACTAAATAAATATATATATATATATATATATACCATTATTATTTACAAGAAACACAATACAAATGGCTCAAAAGGCTGAAAGTAAAAAGATGGGAAAGAGCATTACAAAAAATTAAAACAAAAGTAAGAGTAGTTATAGTAATATCAAACAAAATAGACATTAACCCCCCAAAATTTTATAGGATCATATGTCGCTACATAATGATGAAAGGATCAAAGAGACAGCAATTCTAACAGTATATACCTTTCAAAATATGCTCAAATCATATAAATAAAAAACTGACAGAACTATAAGAAGAAATTGACTAATACACTATACTATCATAGGTGAAGATTTTGTTACACATCTGTTGATTAAAGAGAGGTCAAGGAGATTAAGACATTTGTAAATATATAAAAAATACAAACTACACAATTAACAAAATTAACATATGACGTATATTAAACCCTGTACCCAGACATTAGAATACCCATTCTTTTCAGTAACACCTGGAATATATATGAACTATACTCTAGGCAATAAAATGTCTCAACTAATTTAAAGAAAATCAATATCATTTAACCACATTGTTTGCCACAGTGCAATTATGTTAGAAATCAATAACAAAAGACAGTTTACCAAAAGAAAATACACCTGAAAATGTAAAAAGAATCTTATAAATAACTCCTTGGTTAAAAAAAAAATCATAATGAAAATGTGAAAACATTTACAACTGAATAATAGTGTAAAGACTACATATAAAACTTGTGAGAAAAAGCTAAAGAATTACTAAAAAGAAATTTTATAGCCTTAAATGCTTCATTAGAAAACAATTATGAGATAGGCATCCCATATAAAAGGCTATAATTTAAGAAATTTGAAAAAGAACATCCACATAAATCCAAAGAGGAATGATGTGATAAAGAGCAAAAATAATGAAATAGAAAACCAAAGTAAACCATAGAAAATGAATAAAACCAAAAATGTGTTCTTTGAAGATACTAATGTAAAACAAATCTATGGTAAAATTAATCTGTGGAAGAGAGCACAAGTATTCGATATTAGGAACAGAAAAGGAGAAACCACAGAATCAGCAGAGATTTAAAATAATAAGAATATACCACTGATACTTTTATGCCAATACATTTTTAAGTTTAGCTAAAATGTATACATTTTCAAAACTCTAACTTTTAAAAGCAGTTTCCAAAGGAACTAAAAAGCCTGAACTACACTTTATAATTATCTATTAAAGAAACTGAATCAATAGTTTAAAATCTTCCCACAAATAAAACACCAGACATGATAATTTTACAGTTCACTCTACCAACCTCCTAAGGAACAGATCAATTATTCCAGAGACTGGAAAAACAAGAAATACTTCCTACCTCATTTCGTGAGATTATTATAACCTTGATATTAAAACCAACAAGGAAAATACAAGAAAAAAAATGAGAGAGACAGAAAGAGAAAAAGAAAAATAAGATGAGAGAGATGAGGGATAAATCCAATAAACGATGTGTAAAATCTGTCTATGGACAACATAGACAAATAATATTGAAAGTCATTAAAGAAGATGCCTTTATACAATGTTCATAAATAAGAAGATCTAATGTTTTAAAGATTCCAGTTCTCCCAAAATTGATCTATAGATTCAATTAAATTTCAAACCAAATCCCAAGATTAACACTCTCATTCTAAAATTTATATAGAAGAGCAAATGATCGTGACAAATTGCCAAGGCATTTCAGAAAACCAACAAGGCAGAATGATTTGCTCTATTAGGATTTCAAGATTCTAAAACTAGAATTATTAAAAGAATATGCATTCGTGCATATATAGCCAAATATACAAAAAGAACAAAAAAAAGAGAACTCCAAAACAGACCAATGCATACTTGGAAACTTGGTATATGATTAAGGTGGCCATGAATAGTACTAGGAAAAGGTAGTACTATTCAATTCCTATCTACATATAAAAATAATTCAATGTGAATTAAAGATGAAAAAAACCTTAAAACTTTTAGAAAAAGTGTAAAGAAAATATCTGACTTCCTTTTTAGTTGGTGAAAATCAGCCAAAACCATCATTTGACACCAACTATCTCTATGCCTATTATCTACACTATTGCATGTCCAGAGAGAAGATAGATATAGATTTCATAATTCTATCATCCAATCTAGCCTTGAAAACCACTGAGTAAAAGGTGATGATAAACTGGCATTCTTTTAAAGATGAAATTTGCCTTGGGTCACCATCAAAACCTATTAAATGTTGTAAAGAAATTACAGTCTGATCTGTGTATGAGAATTTGGCTTTGGGAAGAGTTCTTTTCATACACTCTACCATCAAAAGGCTGCTAATTTCTTGAGTCACAAGTTAAAATTAGCTTGACCTTAAGGTCAAACCAGTTGTCAGTCATGTCTGTTAGTAAATTGTGTTACCCCCTAGAAGAACTTTGGCTTATATATACATTCTTATTTTTGCCTTTATTTTTTAAAATGTCATCACCTCACCAAGGACAATTGGGAATTACTGTGGCAACCAAAACTATTCATTCGAGTGGTTTTTCCACAGCCATGAGAATGAGCTGCTCAGATCTCCCCTTAAGAAAGAACTGATGAAAGGAATGCAGTCAGCAGACCTGCCCCACTTTCAGGATCCACCACATTTATGTCAAGGCCATGCCTGCCCTAGGTAGGTTCTAGCCAATAACAGCGCTGCAGGGTCCTGGATTTGGGCAATTCCTGCCCAACATAGGACTCCACTAACAGGAAATCTTTGCTCTGGGACTCACCCATTGCCTGGGTGACACTTGATTAGAGTTGTACTTCGGGCTGAGGCTCTTTATACCAGACTTCCCCACCTCTCCTCCCTCCTCACACAGGTATCAAACTTACACTGCGGCCTCAAGGCTCTGTATTCCTGCTCTCCCTTTTACCTTTGAAGAAATTTTCCTCAATATCTTTCCCTTCTAATTCAGTTTTGCTGTCTGCTTCCCAGAAGATCCAAAATGAAATGCGTGCCTTCAAACAAAAGGGCAGAAACCCTCGTGAGGAAGTTCTCTGCTGTGGCTGACTAACAGGCATGTCACTTTAATATGAAAGATGACTCTCCTTTGGGAATTAATAAGTATCAGCTTTTATTCATGTGATACCCATGGAATTATCAAGGCCCTGAGTTGTTTAAACCAGCTGTAGCTTCATTCTAATAACATCTAATGTATATAAGCATATCTAATATAAATTAGGAGTAAATTAGATTACAAGGTCTCTTAAAACATAATGCAACAACTTCTGTTCTGACTTTTAGGAGGTAAAATTATATTGAATATTTATATAAATTTGGAAAATGAAATTGAAGAGTTTCCCAAAGAAATAAATTTAACTCCTAATTTTTTAGTTTATTTTGGATGCTCTAAAGGAAAAATGTATAATATTTTTCTATTATAGTTCTGAAAAATATTAAAAACTTTATCCTTTATAATAAAAGTGTAATATGCAAATCGACTGAGCGGCGGAACAACCGGTCAGTGGGGGGCAGGGCCAGCAAGCAGGTGTCGCCAGGCCAGCCAAGGCACATGCCAGCGGGCAAAGGAAGGGGATGGTGATGAGGTGGGGGGTTGGCAGCAACCAGCAGCGGCGGGGTAATGGGGGTTGGCACCATTCCCTGATTGCCCACCCGTCACCTCTCACAGAGGGAGGCCCGACTGCAGCTTAGGCCCAGTCCCTAAGCCATCAGTAGGACATCCCCAAAGGGTCCCTGATTGGAGAGGGTGCAGGCTAGACTGAGGGAACACCCCCCCCCCCGCATGAATTTTGTGCACCGGGCCACTAGTCTGTAAATAAAGTTAATGGCCTTTGTTACTAGGTTACAAGATTACAAGATAAGAGGTTTTTAACATGATTTAAAGAATTATTAAAATTTGGTTTAGCCCTAACCAATTTGGCTCAGTGGATAGAGCATCAGCCTGCAGACTCAAAGGTCCCAGGTTCGATTCCAGTCAAGGGCATATACCTTGGTTGCGGGCACATCCCCAGTAGGGAGTGTGCAGGAGGCAGCTGATCAATGTTTCCCTCTCATCAATGTTTCTAACTCTCTATCCCTCTCCGTTCCTCTCTGTAAAAAATCAATAAAATATATTTTTAAAAAATTTGGTTTATAAATTAAAATATATTTTAATTGTATTCCAAAAAGTAGCAGTCTGATCAAGATGCTTTGGAAAAATTAGACTAACTTAACAATTTTAATTTAAAACTAACTCCATGTCTCCTATTTATACCACCTATAGGAAACAAAGTAAGTACAATACCCTGGATTTTGCAAGGGGAACTTCATTTTCTCATGACTAAAATTTTCTAAATTTCCCATATTGGTTTTACGAGTCAAAATTACCATTGCTTTCATAAATAAATATTATAAAATATGTTTAATTAAATGCAGTTATAATAATAGGTGTCTTTTAAAAGTGTTATGCTATTGAAATTTTTTACTATGTTTGAACTCAATCTTATAATTTCCATATTCATGTTAACATAAAATCTTGAATTGATATTAATTTTTAATTGATAAGTAACACTTGAATAGTTGGACAATGTAATTTTCCTTTAACTATATTATCTTTTCTACATATTATTAAAGTAGGCATCAGTTAATATGTCAAAAAAAGAATGCCCAAATATCTTTGAGTTTTATTAATATTCATGTTCATTTTTGAAGAAATGTAAAAGAATGGATGTGCTGATAAGGAGACATATGTTCAAGATAATCTATGTGTTTTTGTTTATAAAGAAAAAGGATAATTTTGTCTTTTAAAAGAAAAAAAAAACTGGCTGGTTGTACCAGAGCATGAAAAGAAATCACAAAAATGAAAGAAATGAACTTCATTTGCCTGGATTTCAAATACCTATAAGTAATAAGCTTTAAGAAATAAGTGAAATGTGTAAAAACACTGGAAAAGTATGTTAAATGTAATGGATTTATAAATTTAAAAAGTACTGGGAATTATTTTTACTGCAAATCATTAGAAGGATGATTTGAACTTTCCTGGTGTTGAAATGGTCAAGCGAGTCTGTGGCCAGATAACACAGGTCCCTTGTATCACCAAAATATGCTCTTGAATTACTTTTGAGAAAGTTTCTTAATTTTGAAAAAAAGATTAAGTTCCTAATAATTATTATTACTTACTACCATGTTAAAATTAAGTACATATGCATTTGTAGTTGTCAAATCTTCCTGAAGGATTAACCCTATAACCAGTATAAAGTGACCTGGCCAGTAATATTCCTTGTCTTGTTGTCTATTTTGTCAGATATAAATACCATTCCAGCTTTATTTCGTTTATTGTTTGCATACTGTATCATCTTCCATAATTTTTCTTTTAACCTATATGTGTCTTTGTATTTAAAGTATGTCTTTTGTAGACAGAATATATTTGGCTTTTACTTATTTTAATCTACCATAACAATCTCTGTCTTCTGATTGGAATATTTAGTCCATTTGTACTTAACATAATTATTGGTTGTATTTAGGTCTGCAATTTTGCTATTTTCTATTTGTCTCATTTATTTATTTTTTTAATCCTCATCCAAGGATATGTGTTTTTATTGATTATTTTTTCTTTTCTTTTTTTCAGAGAGAGAGAGAAAAAAATCATTGTGAGAGGGGAACACTGATTGGTTGCCTCCTATATGTGCTCTGACTGGGAATTGAACCCAAAACCTTTTGGTGTATGGGACAATGCTCCAACCAACTGAACTGCCTAGGCAGAGTTGTCTCATTTTTCTGTTTCTCTGTTCCTCCTTTCCTGCATTCTGTTGTGTCAACCAAATATTTTTTAGCATTCCATTTATTTTTATTGGCTTTCTAGCTATATTAATTTTCGTTATTTTTAGTGGTTATTCCATTATGTTTAGAGCTGTAATGTATCCCATTATGTTTAGAGCTAATATTGAATTAGTTCATATAATTTAGAAACTTTGCAACAGTATGTTTCTATTTATAGTCTCCATTCTTAGTGCAATTGTTGTCATATACAATTACACATTTTATAAACAGAACAATACAGTGTAATAACTTTTGCTTTAAATAGTTATATCTTTTAAAATATATTATATAACATAGATAATTATATATATAGTGGGGCAAAAGTAGGTTTACAGTTATGAGTACACAAGAGTTTATTCTTGCATTATTTATTAATTATTGTATTATTTTCTATATGAACAATTACAAACCTACTTTTGCCTCCCCTGCATATATATGTATATATATGCATTTTTCATTTCTTTACTACTTCCTATAGATTTAGTGTTATTTCCCTTTATCCTGAAAAACTACCTCTAGCAGCAGTTCTCAACCTGTGGGTCACAAACAATGAAAATACATCCTGCATATCAGATATTTACATTACGATGCATAACAGTAGCAAAATTACAGTTATGAAGTAGCAACAAAAATAATTTTATGGTTGGGGGTCACCACAACATGAGGAACTGTATTAAAGGGTCACGGCATTAGGAAGGTTGAGAACCACTGCCTAGTGTTTCTTATAGCACAGGTATGCTAGCAATAAATTCTCTGTTTTTGTTTATAAGAAAATGTACCTATTTCACCTTTTTTTAATTTGAATTAACCCAGG
Source organism: Myotis daubentonii (assembly GCF_963259705.1). Taxonomy (NCBI): domain Eukaryota; kingdom Metazoa; phylum Chordata; class Mammalia; order Chiroptera; family Vespertilionidae; genus Myotis; species Myotis daubentonii. The sequence goes on along the minus strand of NC_081853.1, from coordinate 30,026,492 downwards.
ACTCAGTTCTCACTTCTTTTTAAAAATATATATTTTTTTATTGATTTCAGAGAGGAAGGGAGAGGAAGAGAGAGATAGAAACATCAATGATGAGAGAGAATCATTGATTGGCTGCCTCCTGCACTCTTCCCTACTGGGGATCGAGCCTGCAACCCACGCATGTGCCCTGACTGGGAATTGAACCATGACCTCCTGGTTCATAGTTCAATGCTCAACCACTGAACCACACTGTCCTGGCTTACCTTTATTTTTAAACAATAGTTTTATTGGACATCTAATTCTTAATTGATAGCTTTTTCTTTTACTATTTTGAATACGTTATTCTATCTTCTAGCCTCTATTTATCCCATTTTCATTAAACAATTTTTCTTTAATTTTTAATGTGTTTTTCTCTGATTCTTGGAATGTTTTTATAATTGCTGCTTTGGTGTCCATTAAATCTTATCTTTGGTCCTTCTTAGAGATAGTTTCTATTTACTGAGTTTTTTCCTCAGTATGCGTCACACTTGCCTACGTCTTTGCATTTCCATAATTTTGGTTGAAAACTGGACATTGTAAACAATACGTTCTAGCAACTCTGGATTTGTTGGAGTTTAGAAATTATTGTATTTTTCGCTTTTTAAATTTTTTTAAGTTATTGGATTGACATTAATAAGATCATATAGGTTCAAGTGTATCTTTCTATGATACATGATCTGCATATCTCATTGTGTGCCCACCACTCAAGGTCAAACCATCTTCTGTCATCATATATTTGATCCCCTTAACCCTTTACTACTACCTCCACCCCTTTCCCTATGGTAACCACCATACTATTGTCTGGTGTTTCAGTTTTATATCTCACATATGAGTGAAATCAATTAGATACATTTAAAAGAAAGGGATTACTGTATATGTGAAATTTTCTTTTTCATAAACCTAATGGTAATCACATACAAAAAAAGCAAAACCAAGACATATAACTTTTTTTAAAAAGATGAACTTAAGTATGTAGTTGTTTGGTTGGTTGGGTTTTTTTCCATTAACATGCCTGGACTCAAACTGCAAACTTTCTATCCCCGACTCTGCACTACAGTTGGTCTATCTCTGTTCAGTTTTTATGGCTTCCTTCTAATGCTTTTTTGCTTGGTCTCCTGAGACCTTCTCTGAAACTATGTAATTTGGAAAATCAGAGAGAAATGAGCAAGTTCTCTCCTATCAAGCTCAAAGTTTATGGAGAAAAACAAAAAAGTAGACAATATCAATGTAACATGACTAATTACATCATGAAAATATGCACAAGGGATACTAGTAGTACAGAGCAGGAAGCAATGAACTCTGAGAGGAAGCAGTAATCCAGGAAGACTTCATAGAAGAGTAATTTGTAGGTTGGGTGTTGAAAGATAGTAATGTACAGGTGGATGCAGAAAGAGGACATTCCAGGTAGAGGGATGTGCAAGGGAAGATGAGTATGACACATCATGACATGCTCTAAAAATGGCAGACCATCTGATAGAGCTGTAACATAAAACATTAGGGAAAATAAAGCTGGGAATGTAAGCAGGATGCAGGTTATAAATAGTCTATATACCAAGTTAAGGAATAAATACTTGACTATAGTGATGATGATGAGCTACTGGATGATCTTAAGCTATGTTAAGGGTGGATTAGGGCAGCCCAGGTAGGAGATAATAATGGCATGGCCTAGAATGGTAGTTGTGAAAGTAAGTGAACAGCATTGAAAAAGGAGGCAAAATAGACAGAGTTTGGGGAGAGGAGTAAAGAATGACACTGCTTAGGCAACCAAGAGGAGGATAGTGTCATTATCCAAGACAGGAAATGCAGGAGGAGCAGAGGTTGGAGGTCCGGAGAAGAGCAGATAATGTGTTTAGCTTTGATGTACTGAGGTCAAGGTGCTGGAGCAAATCTGAAGAGAGGTCTGGCAGGCCGCTGAATATACAGTGATCAGCATGCTCTGGGAAAGAAATGTGTGAATGAGAGAGTTCACAGATTGAGAAAAGAGGTGGACTGAGAACAACATCTAGGGCATGCTGATAAGGGGTGGGCCGAAAAGGTGATTGACAGGAGAGGAAAGAGGAGTTGATGGTAATAAAGTCATAAAACTAGAGGAAGTAGTGGTCTCCGATTGCAGACCAATGCTCTGCAATCTTGAGAAGGGCTGGCCTCTCCTACGTCTTTTTCCATTACTGGCGCCTCTAACTCTTGCTCCTAATCCAGACTGTTTGTCAGACCTCTGCCCTTACTAATTAATTAGAAAATACCTAATAAATACATTATCCCCAGAAGTGTTATATAGTCTTGCTAGAGACTTTGGTCCAGTTGTAAATCAATTGCACTTCTTTAAGCTTAGCACAACAGACCTCCGATAACTTCACCCCATCCATCAAATGTCATCCATGAGGTATTGGTGATGAAGACCCACAGTCTCAGGGTCAGGCTCATTAGCCAGAGCCTCCTTCAGTTTCATTCTCTATGGACCTCCCTTAATAGCCTTTAGCATACAGTCCTGTAGCCTGGGACCCAGGAAAAGCAGAGAGTATGTCTAGGAGAGGATTACCAACTGGAATCCCCTACACATTTCAGGAACCAGAGAATGCAGGGATATTTCTGCCTTAAGAAACACATTCATGCACACACACACACACACACACACACACACAACAACAACAACAACAACAACAACATGGGAAGCACATTTAAAGAGAGAAGGTGAAGAACAGACTGGATGTGGATTTAGACAAATGTTCTTTAAGGATTCAGAATTCATGCATACCTGTAATTACAAATTACATAACCTCCAAACTAAAAAGCAATGTTTTCTAAGAGACAAATCAGTTACTAGGTAACTATGAAAGATTAAATGTGAAACAATATCATCTTTCTTAAATTTCAGAAGACACAGTCATAACTTATAACAACGCAGGAGGATTTAGGTAACTATCTGAATATTCCTGAACTGGAGACAGAATAGACTTTGAAGTAGGAACAACAGAGAGGAGTTGAGAAGAGGAGGCTGGAGATGGTGGTGCAGGGAATGAAAGCAGGAACCTGATCAAGTTTTAGAGAGACTTGCAGCCTTTATGAAAATTTAGAGTATCTAAGGACAGAGAAGATTTCCCCTACTCTCCAGCTTTATTGAGGTATAACTGACAAAAAAATTGTATGTATTTAAAGTGTACAAGTGGTGGTTTGATATATGTACATATTGTGAAATGATTAGCACATACACATTAATTAACACATCCATCATCTCACATGGTTACTTTTTTTTTTCTTTTTTTTTGGTGAGCACACTTATCTACACTTAGCAAATTTCAAGTACACAATGCAGCATTATTAACGACAGTCATCATGCTGAATATCAGATTCACAAAGACAATCCATTTACCCCTTTCTAACCTTTCTATATGGTAACATCACAAATTTTGGCTGAATGCGCATTATTATGCTGATATTAATATTATAAATAGTTAAGAAATGTATTGTTATTTCTTTTCTTTTTATACAATTGTCTTGTTTTCTCTTTGGCTTAGTTTTCTATGTACCATCACTAATTCGCCTCAGTAGACTGAGACAGCCCTGGAACTTCAGCAATCCCTCTCCTTCCCATCGCTCCTGAAGCCCTCTGGGCTTTTGTCTAATTTGAGCTATTTGCTCTCACAGCCATCATGACGGGACCTTCATTCTGAAAATTCCTCTCATTTCTCGCCTAGGTTGATTCTCACTTTCTCAAAGCTCACGTCTTTGACTTTCTTGGTCCTGTCTCACATTTTGGAAAAGCCCATCCTCCAGTAGCTTCCTTGAAACAGCACGAGAAAGGCACATGGAGGCCTGAATGCTGAGAAAAAAAATTTTTGTCCTACTCTCACACTTCTGAAAATTTGGCTAAGTATAGGAATTTAGATTGGAAAACATTTTGCTCTACTGTTTTTTAGGTTATATTGATGCTGTTGAGAAGTAATCTTCTGATCTGTGATCCTTTCTACAGGACTCATTTACCTTCTCCAGAAGTTTTTAAGATACTTTGTCTCCAGCGTTTTGAAAATTTATGATAGTACAATTTTGTATACACCTTGTATTTTTTTTCTTCATTAAACTAGGTTCTCAAAGAACCCTTTCAACCTAGAAATGTATGCCCTGTGGTCATAGGTAATTGTTCTGAATTATTTCTTTGATCATTTCCTCATCTCTGAATCTTCTGCTCTCTTTCTGAAGGATTTTGTCTTTGGATATTGGATATCTTGGCCTACTCTTCTAATTTCCTTATCTTTTCTTCATTTTCTTTTCTATTTTCATCCTTTGCCAATGTGTGCTATTTTATCTTCCAAATCCTCTATTGAATTTTTTCATTTCTGCTTTAATATTTTATTTCCAATAACTTTTTTCTCTCTGAATGTTCCCTTTTTATAAGCTTCCTAAATACAATATCTCCCTTATCTTTCCGAGTATATTCAGCCTCATGGTTTCATTGTCAGTTTCCTTTGACTCACTCTGCATTGTCGCTATGTTCTTTTTCTATTTCTTGATTTTGATCTTCCTGTTTCAAGTGAAAGGTTTTCCTCAAATGTCTGATGATCCTTGGCCATGTTCTCATATGCAAGAATGAGGCACTGAAATGCTGATGAGGTGCTCTGTGTGAGTGGGCTGTGCTTGTCCAGGGGCAGGAGAACTCCATTGTCAATGTCTGTGCATCTTTTCTCCCAAGCATGTTGCTCTCCTCTAGTCTCTGGCTGAGGCAAAAATCCTGGCTGCAAGTGTTCTTGGAGTTGGTGTCAGAGCAGTTGGAGCCTTGGGCCTACTACAGTCTTCTCCCTGCCTCTGTCATATACCTGAAGTCCCTATGTCTAGAGTCCTAAAACCTTCCATTTTCAACCATGTGGGGCTGCAAATGTAGAACCCTTCCATCATTGCAGACAGTTTATTTAAGTGTACAATCCAATGACTATTAGTAATATTAGAGTTCAGCAACCTCACTGCAATATAATTGTAGAACATTTCCATCCCCCCAATCAAAGATCCTTCCTACCCATTTGCCATCTCTCCCTATTCCCAAACTCAACCCCAGTAAACCATTAATCTATTTTCTATCTCTATTTTGCTTTTTGGACATTTTGAATAAATGGAATCATTCACTATGTGCTTTTGTGTGTGTGTATCAGGCTTCTTCCACTTAACATATTTTTGAGGTTTAAATGTGTCAAAATTCTATTCCTTATTATTATTTAACTAGAGACCCGGTGCACTAGGGGAGGGTCCCTCAGCCCAGCCTGCACCCTTTTGCAGTCCAGGAGCCATAGGACATCCTTAGTGCTGCAGAAGAGGTGGGAGAGGCTCCAGCCACCGCCACTGCACTCACCAGCCATCAGCCTGGCTTCTGGCTGAGCAGCGCTCCCCCTGTGGGAGCACACTGACCACCAGGGGGTAACTCCTGCATTGAGCGTCTGCCCCCTGGTGGTTGGTCAGTGCGCATCATAGCGACTGGTCATTCCCCCGATAGGTCGATTTGCATATTACCCTTTTATTATAGAGGATAAGTTTACATTCCATGGATATACTACATTTTGTTTGTCTAGTCCCTGATTAATAGACATTTTGGTTGTTTCCAGTGTTTGCTCTTGTGCATAATGCTGCATACTGGTACATATCTTTTTGTGGACATATAACAGCTTGAAATTACTGCTCCTAACTCTTCATTTACTTACAGTAAGATAATACTTTCACATCCTTCACCTTGCAGTGTCTCTCCCTGTAAGTACAGTATACTCCCTCCCCATTAATGTTGGGCTTGGCCATATGAGTTATTTTGACCAATGGATTATTTGCAGAAGTGATGGTATGACTGTCCCAAGATGAGGTGTCAAGTGGTATGACAAGTGTCCACTCATCCCTCTTGAGTTTCTGCCATCTGCCATGAGAAGAACATGCCCCCAGGTAGCTTTTGGTTCCTAAATGAAAGGACACGTGGAAAAGACCTGAACTCAATCCCCAGCTTCTAAAACTAAATGCAACTGATCTCAGTTGAGTCCAGCATTGGTTTGGACAATTGCAGACCTATGAGTGAGAAAAATCAAACCTGGGACCCTACAGTCCGCAGGCTGATGCTCTATCGACTGAGCCAAACCAGCTGGGGCCTGAGTTTTTATTATACATGTATTTTGGCTTGTCTGCTCTCCCAGGAAGTCCATCTGTCAGTGGGATTATAGACTTCTGCTCTTCCTGCTTTCTTTCCAATAAACTCTAATTTTGTTTCCATATTATTGGGCAGCCAACTTCCAAATCGTCTACTATATGCCAGTCACAGACTGAGTGTTGACATGTTTGCTCTTCTCCATACCTCTGCTAGGTACATGGTCCTTTTCTTACATAAAACCTGATGCTTAGTTCTGTTTTTATTTCTAGATGTTTTTCCTGTGAAATAGTCGGTAAGACTTCTCAACTTGGCCAAATTGTTCTATTTCCTGCAGCCTCTAAAAAACCCTTTGGAATAACCTCATCTACTCCTCCATCAATATCTATTTTATGGGTATGGCTTTCTTTTGACATTTCTTTGTGTATAATGTTCTTGGGTATTTTCATAGATTTTCAGCCTTCATCCTTTCGTTTTCCTTTTACCTGACACTCCCTTTTCAAAGACTAACACTCATAACATTTTGTGTCCATGTGTATGAATTATTTCAACAAAAAACCTCCTCCATTTTGTATATGCTGTCTTTGGTTATTTGTTTGAGAATTCAAGGGGTTCACAACTCTTGAAACAAGTTTAAATTGACAAAATCTGGGTCAGGAAAGAGAGGATAATAAAAGTCACTCTTCCCCTCCACTTACAGCTCTCTTCAGAATGAATTAAAATTATTGAATGTTAAGAGTCAAATAAGCTAGGAAGATGGCAAAAGATGGTAAGAAGCACTCTTTTGAACACTGCAGAAGCTGTGTTAGCACAATAGAAAAAAATAGAAAAGGCAGATGGTTGATTTGACAATATTTAAGGCAATGATGAGTACTAATTCCTATTGACTTTTCTACAGCTTTTATTCATGTATCCATTCAACATATATTTGTTGATATCCTACTATGAGTTAGCAATTATCAAAGTACCTAGCCTATACATTGACATTCAATAACTATCCAGTGAACTGGTCTGAATTGCTTAAGCAATAAGAATACAAATATAATATAATATAGTGTAGTACTTAGGCTTACAATTTGGAAGATTAAAAACAGGCTTAATATTTACTAGAGAATGTATTAGGTAGTGGAAAAATTTAACCTAATTTCCCATTTAATCCTAATAGCTTATACTTTAAAGATAAGAAAAATGGAAAGTAAGTCACTTAGGAATGTATTGGGTGAAGTAGCAATAAACCCAATCAACAATGGCTTAAATAAATAGGAATTTATTTTTCTCACATAACAAGAAGGTAGGTGAATTGCTGGAGATGATACAATAGGCTAAAAATACCAGGACCTACATTTCTCTGGTTCTTTTGGTCTTTCTTTCAAGAGCTTCATGGTCATAAAATGCCATTCATGTTTAAGACATGAATAATGTGAAAAGGAGAAGAATGCTGCCAGGGATTTTTATTCCTTTTAATAGTAGATTAAAGGGCAGATCTAGTATCATCTAAATACTTCCCATGCATTATCTTATTCAATTGTCTAATCTTTGGAGTACATCTTTTAGAAGTTCTTTTGGTGAGGATATGTAGTAGTAAAATTTCTGAGTCCTTATTGCCTAAAATTCTATTTATTGACCATGCCCACTTAAATTACAGTTGAACTGGGTATAAAAATAAGTTCAAAATTATTTTCTACCAGTGTTTCAAAGATACTTCTCTATTATCTTCTTGAATTCAGTGTTGTTAAATAAAAGTCTTGTGTCATTCAGATTGTAGTTGGTATGCCTTTTATAATTATCTTTTAAATTTTCTGTTTTTCCTTAGTGTTCTGAAGTTTCATACAATGTCCCTAAGTATGGGTTTATTTTTATTTATCTTGTTCTGCACTTGATGGGCTATCTAAATTTAAAAACTTATGATCATCTCAGGTGTTGGGAAATTTTCAATTATTTTTTTTAAATATTGTCTCTCTTCCATTCTTTTTATTTTCTCTTTCTGCAGCTCCAATTAGAATGCTTTAACTTCCTTATTTATTCCTTATTTTTCTTTATTTTTTTCATACTTTGTCAAATAATAAACAGTTTTGTTTAAAGCACACCTGAAATGTTTTTGAATAAGAGGAATACAACATATATAGATTGTCAGAAAACAAAGATGAGACAGGATTATAGAAGAAAATATAAACACATTTTATAGAAAAGTGAGACTTATTTTTATGTTTTTGGTCGATGTTTGGCTTATACTGTATCCTGTGGAGCACACTTATATAGGAATCAGAGAGAAAGCTCGAGTTACTTATGGATTTTCCACAAAATCCTGTGCTCTAACTTAGAGAATGCTTGTGGAATGGTCATCTATGGGTAGTGGTTGCTGCCCTTCTGTTAGTTTCTCCACCTTAGGGAAGCTAGGACTATACTTACTTTTCATCAGTTTTTCTCTTTGTATCATACTCTGGAAAATTGCTTAACTCAACTTTTTGGCTGACTGATTCACTCTTCATCTCATTCAATATGCTATTCAGATAATAAATTGAGAATGTTTTTCAATAGTTGATAGATAGATATAGATAGATAGATAGATAGATAGATAGATAGATAGATAGATAGATGATAGATAGATAGATAGATAGATAGATAGATAGATAGATAGATAGATAGATAATGGGAGCTCCACCTAGGCTAAGAATCAGGTTCCTTGGTTTCTCTTCATGTGGACCCCAACAAGGAGTACTTAAGCTTCCTCATAGAGCGATTTTGTTTCAAGAGCCAACATCTGAGAAACCAATGTGGAAGCTGTATTACCTTTTATGAATTATCCTTGAAAGTCCCCATAACCACTTTGGCCATAGTCATACTAGTAAACCTGCCCAAATTTAAGAGATGGTAATGTAGATTCCAGCTCTCAATGGAAGGTGTGTCAAAGTCACATTATAAATAGAGAATGTGGGATGGGAGATGTTTTTATGGCCAGTTAAAAATACAATCTGTCACGCTTTCTCATTTTTTTTGGTGACCTTCCCGAGTTACTGGCCAGTTTATTTGTGGGTCACCCATATAGTTTGTCCCCTATTACTGGTTGGGGCGGTCTTATGGCAGTGGCAGCCATTTCAGACTCATAGAGATGTACAAAGCCCAGAGGCCAGCTGGGCCGTTAAGCAGCAGTATGGTAGCCTCTGCTTACTGACCTGGTTCCTGTTCCGCTTTTTTCCATTAAGAAAGACTCTCATGTCTAGTACACAGACAGTCCCCTGTGTTTTAAAACTTGGCTTTGTATTTCCTTTTGGTGACTTGGTGTATGAGTGGAAGATTTTAGTGTTTCCTCAACCCATCTTACTGAACATAATTTCTTCAGGTTGGAACTTTTATTGTCCACATTTTATAGCCAAAGAATCTGAGGCTTAGAAGGTTTTAATGACTTGCCTAAGCGTGAAAGATTGAAACACGTTTGACGCCGTTACTATACTCTACTTTCTATCTTTGAAGTACTACTAATAGAGATATGACACAGATTCCATCAACCATACATATAAATCAACCCCATTCTCTTATAATTATACCTCAGTCATATATGAAGTATTTTAGCATCATCGGTAGATACGGCTTATGAAACTTTGACAGCTTGATTTCAAAATATATCCTATGATTTTAAAATATATATCTCACCATTTTATATACAAATTTTAGCAGGAAAAAAAGTATATGATTTTATAACTTGTAACTGGCACTTAGGAAGCAGAATCATAGGCAACTTTCAAAATAATGTTTTATCATAAAAATCTAAAATTGTGTGCTTAAAACATGAGCAATTAACTTTGTAACCCTCTTCTTAATAATATTCTTGTATATTTTTCAGCAGTCTCTAGTGACTCATAGGAGCTGGCTTCTTGCCCTCAAGCCAAGAAGCATGGACCTGGTCAGGATAGTGCACCAGAACTAACCCTGAGGGAGCTGGGCCATCATGGCTGCCCTGAAATAGGCATCACAGTTGTATCATTATTATTTTTGGATAACTAATTTACCTAAAACACATTGTCTTAATACAAACTATATTTCAAATTTGCAATATAATTTGTTGGACTCTTTTTCACTTTCATATCAAATTTGTGTTGGGGAAACCACAAATAGGTTTCCAATTGTATGGTGCTACTGGAGAAATCGCACGGGCCATACACAGAGGTGGTGTTGACTTAAGTGTTACTCCTGAGGTAAAGTAATCCCATTGTTAACTATTTTCCCAAAAGAGAGATGTCATTTCTAAACAGAGCACAATATCAGAAACATGGGAGGACAGAGTAGGTTGATCATAATTCCATTTACATGGCAATTTTATATTATCGAGAGAGAATCCACCATTTCCAGTTGCAGGTACTTCTTTTGTTGTTGTTGTTTTTAATCCTCACCTGAGGATACTTTTTCCATTGATTTTTAGAGAGAGTGGAAGAGAGGGGGAGAGACAGAGAGAGAGAAACATTGATGTGAGAGAGACACATCGATTGGTTGCCTCCCCCACACTCCGTGCCAGCACCAGGATCAAGCCTGCAACCAAGGTATGTGCCCTTGACCAGAATCAAACCCGAGACCCTTCAGTCCATGGGCCGGTGCTCTAACCACTGAGACACCTGGCTAAGGCCAGGTGCTTCATTTTTTTTTTTTTTATCCACCCAGTCACCCATCCATCTGTTCATTCATCCATAAGGTGCTTCATTTTTAATGGATATTATCATTAGATTTGATTAGGCTGGGGCAGTAATACCCAAAACACATTCCACTAGACCAGACCACTGAAGAAAGAATTCCTTGGCCAAATAAATTTGTCAAATGATTCATACAGCATTCTTCTCTTAAAGTTTCACAAAGCCCATTGGCACACTAAAGGTTATAGAAAACCCACAGTAAAGAGCCCTTGTATCGGCAGTGCCCTCAGGGGTCCCAGATCTGTCTCTTGCTTCAACAGTGTTTGGACAGAACAGACCAAGGAATGGCCTTTCTTCCAGCCTCCGGCCACTCTCCTACGTCTTATCCAGTCACCATCTTCAGAGCCACCTCCAGGACCAGCCAACACACTGGTTTGTTTGTTTTTCTACCTTAACTCCTTATTGCCAAACAACCATGTGCTCCCACAATCGTCAGAATTATTCCACCGAGTTGGAGGCTGCGGCCAACCACCTGGCCAGCCTGCATCTGCGGGCCTCCCACACCTACCTCTCTCTGGGCTTCTATTTCAACAGGAACAGGGACGATGTGGCTCTCAAGGGCATGGGCCGCTTCTTCCGCGAGTTGACAGAGAAGAAGCATGAGGGCGCTGAGCATCTCTTAAAGTTGCAAAACAAGCGTGGCGGCCGCATTCTCTTCCAGGACATGCTGAAGCCTCCCCAGATGAGTGGGCAAAACTCAGGACGCCATGGAAACCACCCTGGACTTGGACAGGAACCTGAACCAGGCCCTTTTGGAGCTGCAGGCCCTGGGTTCTACCTGTGCGGGCCCTCAGCTCTGTGACTCCTGGAGAACCACTTCCTGGGTGAGGAGGTGAAACTCATCAAGAAGAAGGGCTACACCTGACCAACATCCATCCACAGGCTGGCCGGCCCCAGGCTGGGCTGGGCGAGTATCTCTTTGAAAGGCTCACCCTCAAGCACAACTAGTAGCCTTTGGAGCCCAGAGGCCTTTGAGAGGCTCCTCTGCATCCCCCTGGTGCTGGCTTTTACCTGAGCCTCTTCCCGAAAATACTAGCCATTCTTTTAACCACCCTGAAGCCCTCTCCCATGCACTGGACCAAATGAAACAATAAAGCTTTTTGCAGCAAAAAAAAAGGAGGAGGAGGAGGAGGAGGAGGAGGAGGAGGAGGAGGAGGAGGAGGAGGAGGAGGAGGAGGAGGAGGAGGAGAAACCTTATATCTACTTTTAACCTAGAGTTTCTTAAAGGAACTGGACTTCAGCATCCTTATTTCTTTTAACACTTAGTAACATCTAATGCAGGGGTGGGCAAACTTTTTGACTCGAGGGCCACAATGGGTTCTTAAACTGGACCGGAGGGCCGGAACAAAAGCATAGATGGAGTGTTTGTGTGAACTAATATAAATTCAACGTAAACATCATTACATAAAAGGGTACGGTCTTTTTTTTTTTAGTTTTATTCATTTCAAACGGGCCGGGGATCCGGCCCGCGAGCCGTAGTTTGCCCACAGCTGATCTAATGGATGCCAGTGTCTGCACACTTTAGAAAACCTGGGCTAAGGACCAGATTGACCATTCAACCCATTTTCACCTGATCAGGAGATCTTAATTCTATTAGTCCACATGGTGACAACTGAGCAAAATTTCCTCCAGATAAAATTATAAGGTTTCAATATAGTCTGAAGAGCCACTAGTTTATTGCTTTTCAGATGCTGCAATTTTGCTCATCAATTGGATTAGTAGCATGTGTCATGTGGTATCTTGTATATGACATAACTCCTGTTCAACTTTGATGGCAGGAGTGTGAACTACATAGCATCACGCAACACCAACCATGATGCTTTATACATATTAGGTCTCAGAAGAAATTCACTGAATTGGATGAAACTGGCTTGAAATTTTCCACCATAAACAGATCACTCATCTTTGGGGCTAGTTCTTCACTAAGCAATTACACAGGCTCCCTCTTGTCCTTCCTATAAGAGCTCATTAAATTCAATAGGCAATTACTGAGAAGTCATCAAGAGCCAAGTTCTGCTTTATGCTGTGTCCACTCTGCCCTCTTCTGGAGAAGCCCTGCCCCTCCCATTGGCAAAAGTAGCCTGGCAGTGCCCTTGCTAATTTCTTGTTATTTCTTTACCCTGAATACCCTCCAAGCCCCTGGAGGAACAGAAAGGAAAGAGAAGCAAATAAGAACCAAAAGAGGAAGGGTGCAATAGGCTTGAAAGATATTCTAGCACAGCTGTTCCTAACTCCTTAGCAGATACAGACCTCTTTCTAAAACCCATATATTTCACAGACCTTGGCATGATTGGGGATATGTTTTTGAGTACCTATTAATGGAGAAAATGTGGAACAAAATATTACACTAAATTCAGTAACAGTTTGAAACTGGAAGCTTTCAATGTCAAGACAGAAATCCAGACTTAACTTGGGTTTAACAATTTGGTCATGTGACTCAGTTCTGGACAATGAAATGGAGAAGATATAATGTATACAATTTGAGGGTGAGAGTGATAGGCTATTTGGAGACATGGTGAGGAAGAGGAATAATGAAGTGATAACACTTCATTCTACTCCTATTTGTTCTAAGCCAGGACTGTTGCTAGATGATATTTCATTTTTGATCCTCACATCAACCTGTGGGGAAGGCACTATTACCACTGTTTTATTGTATAGGAAGCTAAAACTCAAATAGATCCTTGAAATTTCCTTTAAAGAAAGAAGGATCATATAAGAGTGGCAAGTATTTCCTTATTAACTGCGTTTCAGCATATTGCCTTCGCCCCGACTCTCTCACAGGTGTCCATAACTGTGAGCCACTCAATTAGGAAGCAACTACAAAGACCAAGTGCCTCAAAGCAAAGGCAGAGGATTTGGGTGATTATTTACCCAGGGAGGTTTTTCTACCACCTGAATCAAAGTTAGACTCACCATGAGAAAGGGGAGGAGGAGGAAGCATGGGGCAACTGAGACACATGGGAAGGAAGGGGAAATTCAGTCCTACTGGAAGGGGGATTGGTAGAGTCATTGTACCTTGACAACCAGGTTGCTGAGAACAAACTGAATCATGCCCAGTGTCATCAACCTGAGGATACTGCCAGCTTCTCTCTGCCCCAACTGATCCCACCATCTACATGAAATCAATTATCTAATACTCCCAACCCCTTGGGGTGGCAGATGGATGGAGGGAAAGGGGGTCTGGGAAAAACCAATTGGATATTTCCCTATGAGCCAGGAAAGCAGTGGATACCTCATCCATGTTATCTGAGGCTTCTTAATACAGGCATAACAGGTAGAGTGTTAAGTTCGGTTTTAAAATAGAAAGGTGGTTACTGCGTGCACTAGTTGGAAGCAAAGGAAGCACTTGTCACTTGAGGAATGAAGCAACAAGAGCTAAAGATGGGAAAAGAAACGGAGGCAGGCATTAAGAAGGTGGTTGGCAGCACATGAGAGAAAGAAAAAGAAGAGTCCATGAGAATACCAATGTTCCCAGCCCCAATGAATAATGCCACTACAGGCAGAAATAAACAAGGAAGAAGAGTGGGGAGTTAGCATGGATGGAAAAATAGATACTTTCTGCTTTGGACAGAAGAAATCAGAAGCAGGACTAGAACTTGGTGAAGAGGTCAGAGCAGAAGACAGGTCTGAGTCCACTGAGCAGACATCTGTTGAGCTATTAGAAGATAAAGACATTGAAGTGTCCCTGGTACAAGATTAACCAGACTATTCTTGGCTAGAAGCTCATCTTAATTCAGCTGATATGTTTCAATACAGGACTGGGCTCTCCCAGAGAGAAAGTGAAAAGGGAGAAGGCAAAAGGCTGAGGTCAGCACCTTTTGGACAGAAAAGTTTAGAGGATGGACAGTACCACCAACTGCTGCAAATGGTCAAGGGAAAGCAGGGCTGAGCAAAGGTCATGCATTTGTAATTAGGAGAGTCTGGCTGCCTTTGCTAGTTCGCTTTTGGTAATTTGTGGAATCAGGGAACAGAAGGGAGGGTATGCAGGACCGGAGGTGCAGGAAAGACATGAAAACAAAGGCACGAACTTTCCACTCTAGAAATCTGGAGCAGAACCTACTATTCCAAGATCATTCCAGGGAGAAATTCAGCACAGCTCTCTCCTAGTCCTGTCATGCAAAAGCAAGAAAGATTTTGTGAAGGGAAAAGGGATCATGGGATGGTACATTGAGGAAGCAGTGCGGTCAGCTTGTTTTTTGTCCCAGGACAACAGAAACTAGAGTCCATCTCTAGGCAGAAAGGATTATATTTTTTGCAGAAACCTGTTAATAAAAAGGTCCCAGGCCCTAGAGTAGGAAGAAGATAGAGGAATGGTGCAGTGGTAGAGGGAACTTTTAAGAAAAAGAAGAACACCTCTTCTTCTGAGATGGGGAGGGTAAAAAAGATGGGGAAGAAACAGCCAAGTTTGAACATGGAGAGATGATAAGAGACTTCACTGGGGGAATGACTACAGTCTGGAGCAGGGGTGGGCAAACTTTTTGACTCGAGGGCCACAATGGGTTCTTAAACTGGACCAGAGGGCCGGAACAAAAGCATGGATGGAGTGTTTGTGTGAACTAATATAAATTCAAAGTAAACATCATTACATAAAAGGGTACGGTCTTTTTTTTCAATAGTTTTATTCATTTCAAACAGGCTGGATCCAGCCCGAGGGCTGTAGTTTGCCCACGGCTGGTCTGGAGGATCTTTAGTGCAGCCTCACCGAAGGGAGTGCAGTCAGAACAATAGATGAATAGAGGAACGCCTAAGCAGCCACACAGCTGCAACAGGACTGCTGAAATCAGCACAATCATTAGACTCAGGATAGGACCTAAGAAGCTATAATGTGAGTGGAGGGGGGGGGGGGTTCTCCACACTCCCAATCCTGTTGGGGCCACATCATGTTTCCCAGCAGCTGTAAAGTAGAAAGTATCTACTGTTCTAAGATAATTACAGCGAGAAATTCAGCCCAGCTTATTGCCATTCCTCCTGGATTGTAAAACTGAGTGGTTATTTACACAGCAAGCTGATGCCAACCCAAATAAACTGGTCAGTAAAAATAATCACAATTTTACTACATTAAAGCATGTGAAAATAGAATACAATTGAACAGAAAATCCATAAAAATAAGACTCAGATGTGCATACCAAAAGAGCTTCAAACTCTACACCTAAAAGCTTAGCCAGGTTGTATAACTTCAGCTAAATCCATTCCTAGACAAAACCTGAGATGGTGAAGAAGGGAGGCTTTGCAATAAATAGGGAGCATTTGACTGCACCAACAGAAAACCTAACCAGAAAGGACTTGAACGAAAAGGAAAATGAATTCTCTCACATATCAAGAAGTTTCAAAGTTGGGTTCCAAAAGTGGTTATTCAGCAATGAGACAAAGTCATCAAGGAACTAGTCTTCCCCTTGTACCCCATCCTCATCTTCTTGATGTGTTCTCTTCAGCCATCCCTTCAAGGTTCCAAGAAGGCCACCCTAGCTCCAATGGTGAAGTGGTAACATGTAGACAACAACATCTCCAAACAGAAAAACTGGGAATCATTTCCTTCTGTGCAAGTCTTCTGGAGAGCAAGGAAAACTTTCCTAGAACCCCACCCCAGAGCAGACTGGGTCACATGCCCATCTTTAAGCCAATCACTGGAAAGCAGATGGACAGTCTATTACAAGTTTAATCAAACAATTCCTGGGTGTTTGGACATTGAAAAGACTCAAGGTCTGATTAGCAAAGGAGAATAGGGGAAATGACCATTAGCTGGGCAGTCAGCATTGCCCATCACAGGTCAGAGAATCACAATAGGATGGTTCACAAATGAGGAGGGGGTCTGTGCCACCAGCCAGAACCATGAAAAAACTTCAAGGTATCTGACCTACTTACTCAGCTCAAGTCCATCTTCACATGTCCAATAAAGATGCCCTACATTTGGACATCTTTAAACAAGTATTTCAGCAAGGCAGTCTGCTAGAATAGGATCAGACAGACCTGTGTACCAATCCTCACCCCATGGCCTGCAAGTACATAAGTGACCCTTGATACACCAGTCCAAGGAGGCTTCTTTCTCTCCTTATCTGTGTCTATTGTGGAGATTAATAAACAAATAATCTCTGTGTATAATAAGCACTGTGACATACAAGGACTGAGATTAACTTTTAAATGATAATTTGAGGATTATAAATGGACTGTCCTGATTTATAGAGAAGACTAATCATTGCTAAAATTATCCGACTGAATGTAGCTGTTGAGCATAGGTTGATAAGGGGATCAATCCACTCTAGCATAGTAAGTACAAACCTAAAAATATTTTTAGCAAAGAACTGCTGCAAGATATATTTGGTTAAAACCATAATAACAGACCAAAATAAGCCCTCATCAGCAAACTGGACATTCTGCTTTCTGATACGCGTAAGAATTTAGGGAAATTTATTGGGGGGAAAAATGTATTAGCGGAGACATTGCAAATGCTTACCCTGAATAAATAGGGACCGTAAATAAGTACAGAGTAACTTCCAAATTCTTCCCATTTTCATCCATCTATATAACACTCCCATACTGAACTTCATGAAGTCCCATTTTTAATCACTCACTCCTCATCTCCAAAATGTACAGAAATTAGGGTTTGGTTGCCCATCTAATAGATTGCCAGCCCCTCATTCTGTCATTAAATGCTATTGGTTAACCTTACTTTTCACCTTTTCCCAGCTCACAATGAGTCCTTCTTCCCATTTCTGTACCTGCTCCAATGCACATACCTCCCAACCCGAACTGCATTCTTTCTTCTCCTCAGCTTTTACAATTTTTCCCATCCTTTCATGAAAGAAGAGGGTCAAGGCCCCTGCTCAAGGAGCTTTCTGTTGAGATCTAGCCCTCAAGGATCTGTGCTGTCCTCCTCTGCTTCCTACCATGCTTAGGTTCCATGCAAGTTCACACTAGGTCATATTGAGGGGAAGCGGGGTAGCAAGATAAGGGCTCTTGAACCTGAGTTCAAATCCTTGACCCAGCACTTACTAGCTCTTTGACTTGGGGTAGTTCTGTCTAAATTTTAGGGGGCCTCAGTTTCCTTCTCTTCAAAATGGGATAACAAATTTCTCCACTCAGGCTTATTGGGTATTAAATAAAATAATGCATGTAAAGAGTTTTTGCATAGCACCTGGTATATAATATGAGAAAAGAAAATTTCAATAATTGTTGGCTGCTACCTGCTGTAATTTTTGTCTGTTCTCAGATTATTTTCAGGATATGAGGGTGACCTGGCTGTAACATCTGTCACCCCATTGATTGCCAGGGTTGATTCAGCTGACCTGGCTGGCTAGGCAGATGTCCCCTTCCCCCCTCACTGATCCATGTGCATTACTGCCGAAGCTGTGGGCTCAGTCAAAGAGGATGGCCTTCCCTCCAGAGGAGAGCACTAGTCTTTAGGCAAGGGTACATGTTCCCCTGCTAGAAGCTCCAAACAAGCTCTCGAATTACTTTCCGAGTCTATGTCTTGCCTCACTGGTCTGACTGAAATTCCTGTGGACAATGACCTCGAATGACCGATCCTCCCCTCTACCCAACTCCTCCATCAAGTCTTGTTGGGCCGTCAACAATGAGGCTGAGGAGGCTTTGCCAGGTCTAGGTCATGACTGAACTTCCCCTCTTGTCACTAACTCACATAAGAATCAGAGATGTCAGCTCTTCCAGAGTCTAGGTCAGGGCTGTTCCAGATATAACTGTTCCCTTGTACGTTTTTTAGGGAGAGTTCTAATAAGAGTTGAGAGGCATGTGCTACTTCGCAAAGGGCAGGACTGCCACAGGGCAGCATGAGGGCACTGGCCCTTGGAAGGCAGAGGAGAAAGAATGCCAAGAGGTAAGAGAGGGAGGAGCTCAGAAAGTTAGAGGTAGGGGGCCAGAGCCCAGGAGAGGAGCAAAAGTGAGGAAAAAGTATAACTGAAAAGCGTGAAAGATGAAATATGAAGGGGAAGACAGGACACAAAAACTGAAGCTCCAACACAGGAGAAGTAAAGGAAATGTTCTGGGTGAAGATGAAGGGAGAACACAGGCACCAGGCAGAGTAGCAAGCACTCCATACTGGAGCAGTGGGACTTAGAAGACTGCCATGGTTATGCCATCTCTTCAACCTGATAAAAATACTGCAAGTTACACTCCAACAAAACATGGAGTGGACATGAAAGGGGAAGAGGTGAGAAATGGAAAAGAGGAAAGTCAACCCAGAAGGAAAGGGCCTCCAGACAAGATGTCTCTGAGAAAGAGATGAGAATGGTAGACTACCTGACATGGCTGACCTTGAGGGAAATTATGAGGGGCTCTGGGAAGATTGGGGAGAATCAGTGACAGTTACAAAGCAAACCAAATAAGTGGGAAATATGGCAATGAGTAGGAAGTAAAAAATGAAAACAGTCATAATGCACAACTATGAATACTTGCATAGGCATAATGTAAACACTGCTAATTTAACAAAAAAAAGGAACTACAATAGAACTACTACTACATTGGGAGGGTGGAAGAAGGGAAGTGGAGGAGGTGAAGGCAGGGTCAGAGAACTAACTTCTCACCTATTGGAGCAATAAATAACAGTCTGCACATTCTTTGGAAATATGGAGATGTGAAGAGATTCTGAAATAATGGAAAATGATTCCCTCTGGGGAGAAGCTCTTTGCGGGACAGTGAAGAGCAGGAGTGTCCTGGGGCAGGCGCCTTCCCAGGCTTTAATACTATCTGACGCTTTTAAATGCACGAATGTATTATTTCAGTAAAATAACATTTAAATAACAAACAAAAAAGGCCAAATTGATCAGCATATTCTAAGTCAATGTACTGGCTCCTCATCAATGAATTGCTAATTAATGTTTTACTTACAGATATTTTCCCTTTTTGTGTGTGTGGGTTTTTAAATTATTATTTTACTCCTTTTCTTTAACTGGGAGGGTTTTGTTTTTCTTTTTATCTTTTTGTTTTGTTTTGTTTGATTTTTAAAATCTTTATGGTTGAGAGTACTACAGATGCCCTCCTTTGTTCCCCCATTGACCCCTCCACCAGGTTTCCCACCCCATCCCAGGCCTTTACCATCCTATTGTCTGTATCCATAGGTAATGCATATATGCATGTAAGATCTTTGGTTAGTCTCTTCCCAGCCTACCCCCACCCCCAGCCCTGAGACTCCTCAGTCTGTTCCATGTTTCCATGCCTCTGATTCTATTTTATTCATCAGTTTATTTTGTTCATTAGATTTCTTGTTCGTTTATTTTGATTTTTAGATTCAACTACTGATAGATATGTATTTATTGCCATTTTATTGTTCTTATTTTTTAACTTTTTTTTCTTCTTCCTTTTCTCAAAGAACACCCTTTAACATTTCATGTAATAATGGTTTGGTGGTAAACTCCTTTAGCTTTTTCTTGTCTGTGAAGCTCTTTATCTGACCTTCAGTTCTAAATGACAGCTTTGCTGTGTAGAGTAATCTTTTAACCTTTTCTTTTTACTGTTAATCCTCACCCAAGGATATTTTTCCCATTGATTTTTAGAGAGTGGAATGAAGGGAGGGAGGGAGAGAGAAACATCAATGTGAATGAGACACATTGATTGGTTGCCTCCAACACCCATGCTGAGCAATAAGCAGGGAGGGGATGGAACCTGCTACCCAGGTACGTGCCTTTGACCCAGAATCGAACTGTCAACCCTTCTGTGCTTGGCTGACACTCTAACCATTGAACAACACCAGCCATGGCTTTCTTTTTACCTTTTGACCACCAATCTATTGTCTGAGTTTGGCTTTTGTTTTGACTTTTAGCTTCCACATATAAGATAAATTATACGTTATTTGTCTTTGTCTGACTGAGCATAATGCCATCAAGATCCATCTATGTTGTCATAAATGGCAAGATTTTATTCTTTTTTATGGCTGAATAACATTGCATTTATACACACACAAACCACAATTTCTTTATCCATTCATCCATATATGTACACTTAGGTTGTTTCCATAACTTGGCTATTGTAAACAATGCTGCAATGAATATGGGGGTGTATACATATATCATTTCAAGTTGGTGTTTTCATTTTCTTCAGATAAGTACCCAAAAGTGGAATTGCTGCATCATATGGTAGTTCTACTTTGAATTTTTTGAGGAACCTCCATACCATTTTCCACAGTGTCTACACCAATTTACATTTCCATCAACAGTACACAAGGCTGCCCTGTTCTCCACATCTTCGCCAATATTTATTTCTTGTCTTTTTTATAATAGCCATTCCAACAGGTGTGAGAGGATATTTCACTGTGGTTTTCATTTGCATTTCTATGATAATTAATGATGTTGAGCATATTTTCATGTACATGTTGGCCTTCTGTATGTCTTAGGAAAAATGTCCATTCAGATCTTCTGCCCATTTTTTAATCAGATTATTTGTTTTTTGCTATCGAGCTATGTGAGTGCTTTACATTTTTGGATATCAGCCCCTTATCAAATATATGATTTGCAAACAGTCTCTCCCATTCAGTGGGCTTTCATTCTGTTGAATGTTTCTTTTACTGTACAGAAGCTTTTTAGTATGATGTTGTCCCACTTGTTTATTTTTGCTTTTGTTATTTTTGCTTTTGGTGTCAGATTTTAAAAAATCATCACCAAGATATATGTGAATGAGCTTACCCACTATGTTTTCTTCTGGGAGTTATATGGTTTTAGATCTTACATTCAAGTCTTTAATCCATTTTGAGTTAATTTTTGTTTATGATACAAGATAATAGTTGAGTTTCATTGTTTTTCATGTGGTTGTCCAGTTTTCCCAGCACCATATATTGAAAAGACTGTCCTTTCCCCTATTATCACATCTTATATAACTGTAGATATCAGGATTAGCTAAAAAGCAGACCGAGAGTGAATTGATGTTATTTCAGAGGTGCCACAAGGGGATCCCTTCCCTATGGTATCAGCAACACTGCCTGTAATCTCCCCATCATGGTCACACAGAACTGGGTCTTCAGCAGTCCTCTTCTAAAACCCAGCTTCTCAAGTCTTTTTTTGACGCCCTAATAATTAGTGAGCCTTCGCTGGGATTCAACTGACAGAAGTTAATAGAACATGGTTTTGGGATGAGAATGATGAGGGACAGGATGGCATTAAAGAAACTGGAAAAAGGGCAAGAGCCAGCTCCAGCAGGGCCAAATTTGTGCTAACAGAGGGAAGTGGTAGAATTTAGGATAAAATGAGGTTCTCTGCACAATTCTGCCAATAGCTAGCAACTAGCTGTGATTGTATCTGGAAGAAACAGCATCAGGGAGGGTAACCTAGAGTGATGGTGTTTTGCTGCCTACAGAGCTCTTCCCCTCTGTTATACAGTTGGAGCCTCTGGTAGGAAGCCCCCAATGATCCCTCCTCCTGGTATTCACACTCTTCTTTAGTCTCCTCCCACACTGTACCAGGCTTTTGTCTCAGTCCCTCTCCGATCAGTTGCACAGGGGGAACCAAGATACTATATTGTGAGCAGTCTTTAGGGAAAGACCCATGTGGTGAAAAACTAGAGACCTCTTGCCAACAGGTACATGAGTGAAGTCTGGAAGCAGACGCTCCAGTTCAATCAAGCCTTCAGATGACTGTAGCTCCAACATCTTGATGCTCGCTCATAAGAAACCCTGAGTCAGAACCAACTAGCTAAGCTGCTCCTGGATTTTGACTCTCAGAAACCACATAAGATAATAAAAGTTTGTTATTTTAAGTCACTACATTTGAAGGTAATTTGTTACACTGGGGGGCCAAGATAAGTCAAGTAATTTGTCCGAGGACTCATAGTAATTAGAAACCCTAATCTTGAATTTTATATTGATAGTTTTTTCTACTTAACCACCAATTCACTCAACAAATACTTCAATGACTTTCTTATTAAATAAAATGTTAAGGATTGTTGGGCTTCAGAACATGTAAAAAGGATGCTTTAAAGAAACATCAGGTACATGAAAATAAGCATTCAATGTAGCATCTTTTGCAACTGCCGAGTGACCTAATATTTCCTGTTATTTAGGTTGTGAGCAAAGGCAGGTGCCACAAAAGAGAGGAAGTGTTATTCTGATCCTTGATTGGGGCTTGTTGCCAAAGTTTGGTCTTATCCTCCGCAGTATATAATCTGTGATAAAACTGGCAAGAGAATGTATGCTCCAATAACTTGGCCGATTGCATTAGCAAACACAGAGCCTTAAAGAGTATTATTTATGATAAAAGCTGACCAAGGATTCTTACAGCAGAAGAATGGGGGTGGGGGAGCCCTAATGCATGTGAAAAACCTGAGCACAAGAAAACCCAAGGCAGAGGCATACAAGGCTGACATTCTTTTGGTTTTTATTCTTAGGAACAAAATGTCTTTCCTGTTCTTCTAACCACTGGGATTTTTTTAAGCCTAAGAAACCCCATTTACTCAGATACAAATCCTATATTTCTAAAGTGGAGATACTCAAGATGGCTATATGTAGACTCAATTTCTCCAGCTAAGGCCAACTTAGAAGCCTTGGGCCCCCCACAGGGGAACAGGAGAACTCCACTTGGTGGAAAGTGGGAAGAATAAGCCAAAGATACATTGGGCTGCTAATATCTACTGACTACCAGTGGACATGTTGTCAGAATCATGAACAGCTATGAATAACCATCTCTTCGTTTATGCCTCACTTCCTGAAAGGAGAGAGAAGAGGAGCCCTAAGCATTCAGAAGGGTGGCAATATTCTTTAAGGAATGCTCAAGCAGCTGACCCCAGGGCAAATAAAAATCTATCTATTTATAAATTTCTGGCCCATAATTGGAGGTGAGAGGCCTCCACAAGTAAAATGTCTGAAAACTCGTATGTTTTGTGCATGGTTGCTGGGATTGTTGTTAAATAATTCTGGTGTGTTTCAGTCCAATGACTTCCCAATACATGTGAATGAAACAAACTCCAATGGAACCTACAAGACTGAATAATCTGAGCCCAGGACCCGCCCAGCCTTTCCCCAG
Organism: Myotis daubentonii; assembly: GCF_963259705.1. NCBI lineage: Eukaryota > Metazoa > Chordata > Mammalia > Chiroptera > Vespertilionidae > Myotis > Myotis daubentonii. Next base: position 30,002,724 of record NC_081853.1, on the reverse strand, counting down.
TTTCCCCCAGCTTATCCTTATACTCTGCCCAGGGTCATGGCCAGGTTTCAACCACACTGGCTCCTTAAATCCTTCAGCTACCTTCAGTTAGTCTCTTCCCCAGGTGGTGCCATTTCCTGCTTCTCCTGCTTTACTATACCCCCCCCCCCACCCCCCATCCTCAAGGTTGGCTCTTTGCTGTGTCCAGGTTCCCCACCACCCAATGTACACACCTTCCTCATCTCAGCTCCTGTCTCATCAACCTGATTCGCTGTTGATCACTTATCACGGTCAAAAAATTAACTCCTTATTTGTGTAATAACAACATAATACAACCTGACCATTTACTGAGCAGTTTCATATGCCAAGCACTGTTCTAAGGGCTTTCCTGGTAATAACTCATTTAGTCCTAATAATATTCCAATTATGCCCATTACAGACAAGGAAACCAGGACACAGACAAGGTAAGTAGCTGAAGTGATCATCTATTAACTTGCACCACATGGGTGATCACGTGGTCTCTGCTACAAAGAGACTCCAGCTACTCAAGTTAAGGCAGTTTGAAGTATCAAAAAGTCTCCTTACCTGGGCGCGCTCCCCGCGTTGAGACAGAAGTGTCCTTCAGCCCAGCGGAAAGCTCTGCCAGCTCCTCCTAGGCAAAGGCACTCTATGCAGGCTTTCCAGGCATTTGTTCTGGGATCAGAGTTTGTTCTGTTTTGAATTGTTTCTTGTTGGAAGCCGCGCCCTCCTGGGCGAACTGTGCGAGGGCCCCGTGGAGTTTTACAAAATTTTAAAACTCCCCTAGCAGGCTGGGCTGGGGCTCTGGAGGGAAGAACCAGAGCAATTACCAGGAACTGTCTTAATAAGACCAGAGTCCTGGGTCCCTTCCAGCACTCTCGAGAGATGAGATATATGAAGTCTCTGAATTTGAAAACAGACAGAAAAGGGGGTATGGGGGCGGGGGGAGGCAAGGTTGTCCTGTTTTAAAATATTTTCGTTCATAAGAAAATTAAAAGTTTATGATTTAACCGAAGTGCGTTATTTCCCGAGATCATTCTATCACTCTCAAGTTGGCTTCTGGGTTGGAAACGCTCAGAGACGGGCCGGATTGACGCTCAGGTGTGCCTGGCGCTCACACTCACCGCAGAGCTGCAGCCGGCTGCGCGCAGAGGCTCTTGGAAACCCGCACTTGGAACTTGGCTCGGATCCTCCCCGAATCCCAGAGGGGCATCCAGCGAGCGCCCAGCTCCTCCGCCCGCCACGACGCAGGCCACTTTCTGGGTCTCTTCCGAAAACCCACAGGGTGCGACCCACGTGGCAAGGTCCCCTGTTCCACTCCACCTCCCAGCCACATTCTGAAAGCCAAGGTCTGCACACCTTCCTCTACTCGCCGGGCTGTCGGGCTGTCGTTCAGTCCCGAAGGCCTCGGAGCAGAGACCTGTCCACTAGAGAGGAGCGCGTGGTGGCTGAGGGCGGCGGAGCGTTGATGCCAGGCAGGTGGCTGCGGGCCTGGTAGCCGGGATTGGCGCACTTGGCGCTACCAGGCTGCATCTGGGGGTCTGTCTCCGAAGCTACGAGGTAGGGAAAGGCCTGTTGGAAAAGTTTAAGCCTGAGCAGGAGGAAACTACCCAGCGTCTTCTCTGCGCTCAGAGTGGTGCTGCCACTGGGCACTGGACGATGAATAGCGCGCAGCGACCACCTTAGAGGAGCTCGCAGGCTGGTGGCCTGCACGGGCTGCGACGTGGCTCCACGAGAGGCTGGGAAGAGGGCATGCGAAGCAGAGGTTGTGCGAGTGAGAACCTAAAAGTGGTCTCACCCCAGCGCAGGTGAAGCCTTTAAGAGACCTGAGGCACGCACAGGTGTTGGGCGGGAGCGCGCTGCCAAGGCCCAGAAGCGAAAGCCAGGTGCGCGCACCTAGAGAGGCGCTGGAGAGAGTGGGCGGGGCGAGAAGTCCGTGGGGTGGTGACCTTCGAGGTCGTGACCGCTCAACTTCTATTGGAAACAAGTGGGTTCCCCGACCAGCCTTGCGTAAAGGTGCGCGCACTGGGGCTGTGCGCGAATTCTGCAGGCGAACTCGGAAGCGGAAAGGCCTTATCTCAGGGACACCCAGCCCTGCAGGGTAGCCTAGTGGCCAAAGGCCCTAGCTTCCTACTGTTGATGAAGTAGGAGGCGCGCGTAGGCGACCTCTGTCCTAAGGCTTGTTCCAGCGGTGACCAAAGCTGTTGCTTCCCCCCAGGGGTCTCCTCTTTAGGACATCCGCCTGGCTGCCTAAGGCCTGTCTGGGAGGCAGAACTCAGAGGGATGCGCAGCGGCAAAGACGATAGAGGTCTGGGCTGCAAACAGCACCAGGTCAGGCCCCGGGATCATGGCAACACCTGTGTGGGGCCCAGCTCTACGGAGTCCTGAATAAACCTCAAACAGCACTGTGTAAGGGGTGTGTGCGGCTGCGCTGTTCACCTAGGAGACGTCTCCCAGAGCTGAGTTCAAGTCTCAAGGTCAAGAAGTGCAGGGGGATGGTGGCGCCCGTCAGGGTCGGTGCAGCCTGACCCAGGCACCCTGGGGCTCCGAACCCTGGGAAGTCAGGCAATGCCAGGCTCAAAAACTGCCACCCCACCACTTCAAGCCCTTGGTACCAATCTACTCCAGACTTTTGGATTGAGAACTAGGGCTGAGCGAGCGAGAACCCGCCCAAGCAGTAGGAGGGGCAGAATTGAGGGACTGAAAGAGAGCAGCCTCCGGGCAATCGCAGAGTTGGCCTGGAAGCTGAGAAGAGAGAAAGGGTCACAGCGGTTCTCAACCTGTGGGTCGCCACCCCTTTGGCGGTCGAACGACCCTTTCACAGGGGTCGCCTAAGACCATCCTGCATATCAGATATTTACATTATGATTCATAACAGTAGCAAAATTAGTTACGAAATAGCAACGAAAATAATTTTATGGTTGAGTCACAACAGGAGGAACTGTATTTAAAGGGCCAGAAGGTTGAGAACCACTGGCTAAGACCCTGTGCCAGATCCCCTCCTTGAGCAGTTTCCAAGAGGTTGGTTTGCATGAACCCAAATCTCTGTGTGGGGGGTTAGTGTTCCCTGAGTGTTCTGATGTGAGAGTTTGGTGGATCCCCGCGGGATGCTGGACCTCCACAGATAGGAGTATTTCTGTCATTCCTTTCCAAAATCCTCCAGACCTGCAGGCTCTGAAAGCAGGGCTTGGTCTGCAGACTAGTTACACCTGAGTAAGGATTGCCTTAGCCTCTTGGAAACCCTCCTGGAACTGGGCTGAAAAGTGCTTCTACTCCCTGATACCCCACGCTAGATCAAATTTGCAGAGGAAACAGGGGTGGAGGCCAGGGCTGGAACTGAGCGCAATCCATGTAAAGACCGTGTGCCTGCTCGCCAGTCCACGCAGAGGTGTATGGTCAAGGAGGTCAGGGTCCCATCAGAGCCCGAGTGAGTCAAAACCAGTCATGGCAATTAGCCTTTCCCCGCGGTTTATCGCGTGGCTGATTTCGATGGCTCCAGAGGTCTCCTTGAGAGTTCTGCGTTTTACTGCAGCACCAGCAAATCCGAAGTGGTGCAGTGTGGGGGTAGAACAAAATCAGGATTTTCAAATCCTGTACACCCGTCATCACCACGTCCCACTGGAGTCACATTTTGCAAATCACTTGGCCTTTCTCAACCTCAGTTTCCTAATCTGTAAAATGGGCATAATCTGAAGAGCAAGCTAAGGATAAGAAATGCCACCCGTCTGTGTAACTGTAGGAAGAAGAAGCAAAGTCTTCTTCAAACTTGACAGCTATATACTAAAGAAAGACCCTCTCTCCCCTCCTCCTAATTCTCTGCCTGGTTCTCCCCCACCTCCTACCCCTCCAAGCCCGCGGAGCTGTGCACATTTCTGATGCAAAAGCCAATAAGCCTGGAACACGCGCAGGTCCTGCTGGGCCTGGGACAATGGTTTCCATTTAATAAATATTTCCCCCAAGGGCATTTCACATCGGGCAGGCAATTATTCAAAGGAAACAGGCGCGCAGGTCTGCTCTGCAGGTTATTTCGTCCTCTTTACCCGAAAATGCTCATCTGACTGCCAGAAACGAGTTTCGCGTGCTCGCTGGGTGGGCAGAGGCGCCCAGGGACAAACCGACCCTGAGTGCGGATGCCGCCTGGGACTCGGCGCTAGCGCCGCTGCACAAGGGGCAACGGGCAAGCCCCACCCCCGGCTGGGCGCCTGCTGGCCTTCAGGCTGCCTTTCCGGGGTGGGCAGATGTGGAGGGAAAGTTGGAGGATTAAAAAACACTCAGTAATAATAAGGTAAGTAGGAATCGTGATGGAAATCCCATTCCCGCCCCCTCCAAGAACGTGAAGAGCAGATCGCGGCTCTTCAGGGCTCACCAACCAGGCTCTGAAACCTCTGCACTGCGGGACTCGAGGGCTTCCGGCATCATCGGGGAGCGCACCGCCCAGCTAGCCCGGGGCCCGGGGCTTCGCCGGGCGCCTCCGGCGGGGGCAGGGGTGGAGGCGGCGCCTCGGGGGCACCCCGTGAGAACGCAGCCCAAGGACGGCCGAGGATATGGCGCGAAAAGTTTATTTCGCTTTGAAACCTGAGTTTGATAGATTCTTTTTCTCTTCCAAGGATCTTTGACAAGGGGGGGGGGGTAGAGCGCTGTCCTTGCATTTCGTGACAAGGCTGTCCTATTTATCAACCTGCGCTCTGGGCTCGTTCCCTTTGCTGCCCCTTCCCAGGGTCTTCGTATTCGAAGCCTTAATTCTCCTTTGCAAACCGGGAAAGAAAACAGATATAAAGAGTTTAATTTGTCGAAAGCGCCAGAAACAATGCGGAATCCAAGTCGCGAGCTGGCCGCTGTCTTCTCCTCCCCATCTCGGTCTCTCCCTCGCACCTCTCCCCGCCCCCGCCAGTCGCGCCCCCTCGAGCCTCGGCTGGCGCGGTGGCAGGTGCGCCCCTCGCCTTCTCTGCCGCTGATTGGCGCCCAGGTTGGGGAGTCGCCGCCCCGCGCTTATGTCAGAGTGCGCGCTGTCCCGGCCCACCTCGCCTTTGAACTTCGCCGCTTTTGGCTGGCGTTCACCAGCCTCCCCGCAGTCTCAGCCAGGTGCTGCGCTAGGCGAAGCAGCTCCGGGAAAGCCACGGGAGGGAGGAGGGCGCCTCGGCCGTAGACCCAGGAGAGAAGAGAACCAGAGAAGGCGAAGGTGGAGAGGGGGCGAAGGAGGAGCTTCCTGCCCTCGCCAACAAATTACCTGGCCCCTAAATCGCAGAGACTACGGTACTTGGACCCCGGCGAGTGTCGGGGGCATCCTGGCCCGCCACCCTCTCCTCCCCCGCCCTTCCTGTCCCCACTCGCCCCCCGGGGCCTGCCTGGGTGCGAGACTGGCATGATCAGCTGAACTTTGCGGGGTTACCGCTTCTTTCTGGCTTCCCCTCGGCGGTGCGGAGGCGAGGGGAGCGCAGAGTCCCGGCTCAGGACGGACAGACAGGCAGACAGGCAACCGCGCCCAGTTCGCCTGCAGAACCCCTGCACTCCCCGCCCCCACCCGCCTAGCCTCCGGGACCATGTCTAAACCTTCAGACCATATCAAGCGACCCATGAACGCCTTCATGGTATGGTCCCGAGGCCAGCGGCGCAAAATGGCCCAGGAAAACCCCAAGATGCACAACTCAGAGATCAGCAAACGCCTCGGCGCCGAATGGAAGCTTCTGTCCGAGGCAGAGAAGCGGCCGTACATCGACGAGGCCAAGAGGCTACGCGCCCAGCACATGAAGGAGCACCCCGACTACAAGTACCGGCCGCGGCGCAAGCCCAAGAACCTGCTCAAGAAGGACAGGTATGTCTTCCCCCTGCCCTACCTGGGCGACACGGACCCGCTCAAGGCGGCCGGCCTGCCCGTGGGGGCCTCCGACGGCCTCCTGAGCGCGCCCGAGAAAGCCCGGGCCTTCTTGCCGCCCGCCTCGGCGCCCTACTCCCTGCTGGACCCTGCGCAGTTTAGCTCGAGCGCCATCCAGAAGATGGGCGAAGTGCCCCACACCTTGGCCACCGGCGCGCTGCCCTACGCGTCCACCCTGGGCTACCAGAACGGCGCCTTCGGCAGCCTCAGCTGCCCCAGCCAGCACACGCACACGCACCCGTCCCCCACCAACCCGGGCTACGTGGTGCCCTGTAACTGTACCGCCTGGTCTGCCTCCACCCTGCAGCCCCCTGTCGCCTACATCCTCTTCCCGGGCATGACCAAGACTGGCATAGACCCTTATTCGTCAGCCCACGCCACAGCCATGTAACCCCCAGCCCGGCCCACCAGACCTGGAGGGTGGCCTGGAATTGGGGTTTGCACCCTGTCATCTGCGCCTAGCCCCGGCCTGAAAAAGCCTTGGGGCCAGCCCTGCCGGCAGCCCCCTACCCTACCCCAGACTCTGCCTCTCTCTTCAGGGGGATGGTAGGGGCGTCCTACAGGACCCAAGACGCAGACAGGTGCCAGAAACTTGTGAACATTATGACCACCATACAGTTGTCCCTACTCCAACTGTCCCAAATCAAATCTCCAAATGTACCCCCTTTGGACAAAAAAAGTAGGCAGTTTGTTTTATTTATGTCCCCTTCTCTCTCCTCTGATGGGCGTTGGACTCCAGAACTCTCTGATCCTGGTATTATATCTAGAATACGCATATTTTTTTTCTTTTGCACCCCGAAGAAAAGAGTTAGCTCTGTGTTTTGTCATCAGACACAAGTAGGTGCCATTGGCTCTTCATGTGTGGGGGAAAAGGCTTCAAAGTTTTCAACTACAGAAGGGAAACATTTCTATTTAAAACTCATGCTATGATAGTGTTTGCTTCTTTAAAGGTAATACAAAAGGACCCACATGATTATTTACTTTGTATAAAGCAGTGCTCCTAGAGACCTAAGTTTACTTTTAGACAGAATGTCAGGTTATGAAGTCAGGAAGTAGAAAGTGAACAAAAATTGAAAGAATAAAAACATCCTAAATGGTCGTAAATGTTTTGACGATGTCTTGGAAATGTACCTAGAAGGATTTCATCTCCTTATTCTGTTCATTTGTTGAACAAAGGTGTTTTGAATAAAGACAATCTGTCATTGCAAAAAAAAATAACCTTTGATGTGCATACTAGTAAAATCTGAAGTCAGGAGGCCAGGTCCCGGCTGGGAGCTGGTCACTGGGAGGTGGAGAGGGCATAGAGCAACTCTAGCAGTGGCAGCTGGTGGCGGGCCTGCGTTGGCCCAGCGTGGTGGCCTTGAGGCCAGGTACAAAGGGGACTAAAGTCTATGATTTGTCCGGGTCGTATCCACTTTTTGCCTTTAAAGACTGGACAAAGGTATAGCTCCCTAGGACATCACTCCTTCCCTGCATCCTTCACAAAGTGGTCAGACCACTCAAGGAGCAAATGAGCTAAGACAAAGACGGATCCAGACCTCTGAGACCTGGGTGCATTTTCCTTTTTTAAACCAAACTCCAAAGGAATGGAGAGAAATTCGAATCTACTGGGAACCAGTTGCGCATGGAGCACCTGCGTCCTGCAGTAGGTGTTTAAGTTAAGTGATCAGGGGAAGACTGGTGGGAAATATATATTTAAAGGTGTTTGAAAATCACGCTGCTGGTTCTTCTGGGGATTTGGGACTCTGTACTGGTTCCTAAGTTAAAAAATAAAAGTCTAAGAAATGCCACAGGAGACTTTTTACTAAGACCCCATGGGAGCAAAGGAAAAAGGGAGGCGATAGTGACATGCTCAAAATCATAAAAATCATAACTCATAGCTTCCGTGTTTAACAAACAAGGAAAAGAACCTCTTTCTTTCCCCACTGGGTGAATGTTAGCTTGAACATTGCTGTTTTTTGTGGGAGAAAGGACCTTCGGATACCTACCAGCACAACTCTTTGGAACTTATTCTCCAAACCAAAGGGTTCTCCCGCCCCTCTCCAGCCCCCCACCCCCACCCCCAAGCACCCATCTTCTCCTGGTCTCATCCCCAAAGCCCTGCTCACGGGTTTGCTGTAGGTCGGGTGCTTTACCCACTGGCTTTGATATGGTGCGGGTGGGGGTAGGGGGCATCCTAGTGCCCGTCTGCTTTCTGCCGCGGCTGAGGGACTTGTGCGCTTGGCTCTGCCTTTTCCAAAGGAGCCAGAGGGCTGGAAGTGCACGAGAAACGATGTCAACAGACACCAGAGCCAAACCCACGGATTAGCATATTGTCCGCAAAACAATGAGAAGTGTTTGAGGTGTTATTTGGAGCCTATTCATCCGAGCCCCTTTGTCAAAAGGGGATTTCATTATTAAAAAAAAAAAAAAAAAAAGTTAGCGGTTGTCCATCTGGCTGAGCTGAATAGTAAAGTGATCCGTGTTGTATATGCTTTTCTCATTAAGCGCTCTTTTGAGACCGATGTTAGAATTAAATGGTATAACACAATTAACATACACGGGCGCTGAATAGGAGGGGACGCCTATAAATAATAGATAGATAAATAAATGAGCGATCGGGCGAAGGTAAACAAAGGCGGGCTGGGGGGCCTGTGGGGGCGGGGGGCGGCCGGGCGGGCTGCGCCACGCTTACTTAGCATCACAAAACCCTCTTACAAATCGAGACAATTAGGAAGTGACTTGCCTCTGGTGGCCGTCCGGTCTGGGGGCTCCCGGAGCGGAGGGAAGGCCCCTCCTCCCGCCCCCTAGGAAGCCCAGGAGGCCCCGGGCGGAGGCGCCGCGGCTTTGCTGTCTGATGTAACCCCAACTGACAGTGCTGTCAGCCACTCTGAACTCCCTCATAGCTCAGTGTCCCTTAACATCTCCTTAGATGAAGCGTGCCGCGGCCTGGGTGTCTCCCGCAGAGCCCGGAGCTCCAGCGCCCCGGGTGCGCAGTGCCCCAGCCCGGGAGGAACCCCGAGCGCTCGGGCCCACGGGGCACCCCACCAACTCCGAGGAGGCAGGCTTAGGCTGGGAAGGGCACCAGGTGGGTCCTAATGGAAAAGGCTTCGGGCAGCGGTGGGAGCTGGAAAACTGGAACCAGGTTCTATCTAGCTCGTGCCCGGCCCGGTCGGAGAGACGTGTGTGTGCCCGCGAATGGGCAACTGAGAGTTCTTTACAGCCAGCTGAGAGCAGGGGGCCCAGCGGGGGCCTGGCTTGGGCCGTTTCTGTCTAGCACACCTCGTCCCCTTCCTTCCCAGGCGGGCTTTGTCCGGCTGTCTGTCTTCCTTAGGCCTGGCCCCCGCCTCCGCCCCAAAGGGCAGATCTCAGCCCAGCCTCCCGCGCCCCGGGGACTAGGGGGCCGCAGAGCCTCTGCCGAGGTGCTCGGCCGAGACTCGCCCTAACAAACAGCCCAAATCCTGCTCGTCAAGCCAATGACAGGGGCCTATTACTGACTTTGAAGTCAGGCGCAGACAAAATGGAATCCCCCGGGGTGTGTGTGCAGGGGGGTGGGGAGTGGGGGGGGAGCAGTCCCTGTCAAACCTGTTTGCTCACAACTGTCTCTTTCTTTCAAGAAAATCATTAAAGCAAACCTATAGGGAGACGAGCGCCCCGCCCGCCCGGAGTGGAGCAGAGCCGCTTCTCCCCAGCGCGCGACGCGCAGCCCAGAGCAACCGAGAGCCCCCTTCGACGGGCGTGGCGCGGTCGGGAGTCCGCGAACTCGCGGGCGCCGGAGACCCTGCAGGAGGCGACTCTGTCCAACCCTCCGCCCTTTCGCGCGTCCCGCAGCCAGAGGTTCCAGACTTCTGCCTGCAGCCTGCGTCTCCCTGGAGCAGGGGCGGCTTGGAGGGCCCGGGCCTCTCGCTTGCGGGTGCGGTTGCTTCAAGCGAACAAGATTTTTTGCCTAAATACGCGCCCGGCTTGCCCCGCTCTCCTTTCCTGGATACGTCCTAGGACCAGGAGACCTAACCAACACGTTGCTCAGGGTGGCAGCGGGCAGCGCTGGCGCGGCAGGGGCAGAGTTGTTTGGGTTTTAGTTAAAGGTTTTCTTTCTTCAACCTTGGCAACCGTTGGCTCAGGGGCACTCTGGCCACGTCTTCTGGGAGATGCGGTGTCTTGGGCCCCCTTCCGCTCCTGGCCTTTCGTGCAGAGCCTCTGCAGCCTTTCGTGCCCTTCCCAGGCTTTGGATCCGACTCCAGAAACCTTTGATTGTCTTCCATTTTCCTGGTTTTCCCATGTAAATGTCAATGTCCTTAGAACTGCTAACTGGATAGAGGGGAGACCAGCAACGTAGACTAACTAAATCTTACTGAGGTGTGAGTGACTGACATCTGAGACCCTTAACATTTGTGTTTTAAACCAGGATCTGGACAACCTCCTGAAGCCTCCAGTCCCCTGCAGCAGGGTGGCATCTCGGTCAGGGCAGACCCGGGGGGACTTGCATTGCATCGCTCTATCTCGGGAAGCGGCTCCTTCTCCGGCAGCTTCTCTGGAGATCTGAGACTGCCAGGGCCTGAGAAACTTGGCAAGCGGCGGTGCCAGCACTGCCCGGGAGGACTCGCCTTTCCTTCGGCTCCTTCCCAGCTCAGGCCTTGTTACCATTGTTCAAGCGGACAATGAATTTCAAATCATTTGAATTTGAATATCACGTAATTCACAAGATTCCTGTTAAGTACGCTCATCTCTTTATTTGCTGAGTGGCCCGTGCGTGTGTATGAGTCTGAGAGAGGGAGAAAGGCAGAGGCAGAAGGGGCCCGTGAGATGTGGGTGCAGGAGATGCCACGGGGCGTGCTTCCCGCCTCCCCGCGGGGCGCGCCCTCCTAGCCTCTGGTCTGGCCTTGGCCTCGGAGACCCGCCCAGACCCAGTTTTGGGAGCGCTACTCGGGCTGGCTTTCCTGGTGCTGTGGGAATGAGCCTTGTCCTGGGACCAGACCCGTTGGCACTGAGCCGCTGCAGAATAATTAAGAAAATAATGCAATTGGGGGCGAAGTGGGGGCTACTAGAAATCCTAGGGTGTCGACATCACCGGAGACTGGAGGTCGCCCCGGCCTCACCCTGGATGTGCGCTCCTGCGCCCACAGCTCGGTGGTGTCTGCCCTGGCACTGGGGAGGGGACCGATGGCGAGGAGAACCTCCACACCCCCTCCCTCCCTCCTCGCCCAGCCCCGGGCCCTGCGTCCGGCTGAGCCGTTACCCGCGGACTCTTGGCCAGTCCCTGGGGGCAGGTGGTGGGAGCCGGGCTCTCCCGACGCAGGAAGGGCCACGGCCCAGGACACTCTTGGGCGGCCTCCACTGATTCTCCATCCTCTCTCTCAAATCCCAGCGCTGAGTATCCCCTCCGACCCCCAAAAGGCCCCAAGTTTAGTCGGATTTGAGGAAGAGACGAGGTGCCCACGCCGGACAGAGACCGACAGGAGTTCGCAAGTTTTCTTTCCTACAAAGTGAAGAAGTTGCGCTACTCGGGCGGCCAGTAATCATCCCAAACTTTTTCATTCTGGGTCGGGAAGAGAAGCCATTCAAATGGGATCCATGCCTGCGGGGCAGGGGTGGAAGGGACCCCAGAAAAACTCAGCCAGCTGACCGGGTTGGGAGCAGGGAGGAAACTGAAGACCAGACCCCGTGGACCCTGCGCTCTAGGGTTGGCCTCCAAGGGACTCCCGTCGGCGCCGCCTGCTAGCTGCTCCCCACTCGAGAGCTCAGCCTCTCCAGGGTGCCTCTGGCCCGGCCGCACCCCCGAGCCCCGAGGCTCTGCGGGCGCTGGAGCCGCGTAGAGGAGGAGGAAAGTGGATGTGAGGCTCGCGCTGGGCGCCGGGGAGAGGCGAGCGCGGCGCATCGGTCTCGCTGGCGGAGAGCGGAGGCCGGGGAGTCCTGAGAGCCGCTCAGCAGCTCCCGACTCCCGGCAGCAGGGCCCAGCCCCCGTGGTTTCCCCGCGCCCCGCCGGGGGGCCGAGGGAGGCGGGAGAGGGGAGGGAGGGAGCCGGCGGCCCAGGCGCTCGCCGCCGGTCTCCGTCCGCCCAGCACCCCCCGTGGCGCGGCGAGTCAATGGGATTTGCACACTCGAGGTGTAACAGCATTACTGCATTAATTACCATTTCCATTTCACGTCCAGATTGTTTACTTATCTGCGGGAAACATATGTCGGGAGAAGTTCACATTCCGGATTCTGCTCCGCTGCCCAAGGTGCAATTCCGAGGAGGCGGCGCGGGGGAGGGGAGGGCTTCAGATTTTTTATTACACCCTCTAGCCTTATCTGCCGCTGTAAATTATGAGGATCCTCCATTGAGCGGCATATGGAGATTATATACTTTTTTGAATATCGTTTCCCAAAGCCTGCAGATTTTCACTTTGAAATGAAACAATCCTCCGCCGGCTCCCCCGGGGCCGGGAACCGGCTGCGCTTACCCTCCCGGCCCAGGGGACCCTTTCGGTAGGGCCAGGCGCACACCCACGTCCCCAGGGCAGCGCCCAGAGCCCAGCGCCCAGCGGAGCTCTCTTTCCCAAGGTGTGGAATAATCTATCGGGCAAAGTCCATCCATCAGAGGTGTCTGAGAGCGAAGGCGTTGCCCCTGCTCTGTTTTCAGCACCTCACCCCGGACTTCAGTGCGGTTTGCATTTCTTTGTCATTTTGGATACCCGCATAGACGCGAGCCCACTTCTGCCCTCTTCCTGCGCCGGCAGGTTCCAAACCCGCGGCGAGGGTTGAGGTGCCCACTCCTGCCCACAGCAGCCTGCCTCACCCTCTTGCGCCTCACATCTTCCCAAGCGCCTTGGTCTGGGGACCGCCAATTTTGGCTTCTTTGTTTGTTTGGGGAGCAGAGGAGGTGGTGGGGAAGGTGCCCACGCCGGGGACCGCTTTGCTGTGAGCCCCAAACGGAAACGCTGCGTGGGAAGCCACTGCCTCCCAGCTCCCGGATAAGCAGGACCGGCACGGGCAGCGCGGACCGAATCCCATCTTTCTTATCTCCCCGAGACTCCTTTCAGCCTGAGATCAGAGAGGGAGGGAAAGGAAGGGAGAATCATTGTTCTTCTTTTTTTAATTTAATATACCAAGCCACCCGTTCAGGTCATTTATATGCTTAATTTAGTGATAAAAGTCCACAAGCAGAATCACAGGATTCTCCCCTCTTTCTATTTCTTCCACCACATTTTCCCACAGTCATTGGGGGGGAAAGTAAAATATATGTATCCCTGTTTTGTTTTTCTGTCCAATGCTTTGTTGACAATGCAATTGCAATAGGTGTGCTTTTGTAATGTTTGCTTTTTTTAAAAAAGGATGTAAGGGAAAATAAGCCTTTTATCTATTATTTTTCATCTTTTGGGTTCCGTTTGCAGGATTACCCACACTCCATATGTAGACACCCACTCTCAAAAAACAAATTCAGAAATTTCCTTGAAATGCCTGTTTTTATGATTGTAAATATCCCATGGGAAACCAACTGTGGTGTTATAGCAGGAACAATTAAATGGACCAAAGCAATGCAATTAAGGCAGAGAAAAAGTAAGACGGAAGAATAGGAAAATAAACAGATTCTTTCCCATTAAGTATTGTTTTGGGATTTCTAATTTTTGCAAGACTTCTAAGAAAATTGTGAGGTGTCACTTCTCTCCTCTGGATCTATCTGTAATTGAATCTAGGTCACTATTCTAAAGCAAGAAAAGTCTGCTTCCCACTTTCCTACATCAGGCTGAAATTTGGGGGAGGGACGAGGGTCTTGCAATTTCATTTAAAATGTAATGGTGGATGAACTGATAAGCAAATAGGGAAAAAGGAGTCTGCTTAAAAGGAAAAAAAAAAAAGGCATGGTTTTAATATGCTCCAGATGGGGGGAAAATGATTTACATGAGAGTTTATTTCCTCTTTGCTGATATGAAAGAATTACAGATACAAAACCCACTGGTCTATAGAATAAAAAAAGAAAAGAAATGTTATTTTCCTGTAAAGGTGTCAGTTCATTTATATTCATTTAACCATCCATCCATCAACTCACTTTCTCACTCCTTGCACATTCTCTCCGGCTCTGTTAAACCTTCTCCTACCAATACACTTTGGTAGAATATGCAATGAAGTTTTCTTTCTCTAAAATAATCTGAGATTGAGATGAAATGGGTAAAGGTGAATAAAGAAGAAAAGGTTTGTTTTGTTTTTTAAGTATCTCTGATAATTTAACATTATGATTTCAGGGCAACCATATTCACCTTTCAGTTTGAGCACACATAGCATGCCTAAAAGATTATATGCAGAGGATATGCAATTATTTTTTCTCTGTAAAATATGCATGCAATGGAAAACCTTTCTGTAACACAGAAATGTACCAAAGAAGAAACCCTTATGTATAGTCAGATGCCGGGTCAATAATTGTTTCATTAAAATAGCTGTTATGGGCATGAACAAGTTCGAATTTCCCTGAGGATTTTCTGATCAGTCAAGGTATGAGCCGTATCAAGTCTATTGTGTTAAAAGTTGCCAAGTCTAAATAATTGTGTAGTAAAATATACATATATCAAGTAAGAAATGAGAGGTGCTGGTACATGGGGACTTCCAAATGGAGAGGATTACTTAAGAATAGGTTTCATTTTTCTTGAAATAAAAGGATGACCAGAATGAAAGATACTTTTTCCATATTCACCCAAATAAAGAGGTGACAAGGTGTCAGCCTCTGTTTTAATGTCATCCAAATGGATGATTGGAGATCTACAGACTTAAGGGCAAGATCAACCATCAACATCTGGTGATGGTTTCCACAAATTAAAAAACAAAACAAAACAGAAAATACATTCCCACAGGATGGAGCTTCTCTAGAATAAAAACTAATTTCTGTTCCTTTCTTAATCTTTCTTTTCTTCATGTTTAATTTTCCTTTATAAAAATGAACACCACTGTCAGATCAGAAATTTCCTTCATAGGTCTTCATACATGATCAGCATCATTCTTTGTCATTCTGGTTTCTTCCTGGTCTCCCTTCCACTGTGGTAATGCATTTTCTCACTCATTTAAGTTTTAATCAAACAAATTGAGTACGAAGCCAAAAGAGTAACAGTTTGGTTAGAAGTTGAAATGTCTCATGTACATTTCTTACCTCAAACTCTACAGACTATTGGGAGTGTTTATGATATAAATCAGCTGGATGAGGGGACACCTGGAAGACATTGTAGAATTTCTCTTTACCATTGCCTTTTCCTCCTGGGTTCTCTGGAGTATCTGTGATACTTACACCTAATAAGAAAGATCTGCTTACTTTGAGTTGTCTTTGAGAATGGAATTGGGAAGAAGAAAAAGCTGAAGGCCTGAAGATGTGTCTTCTGTAGAAGAGGTGAGCTGAACCTTTCTCTATCCAAATATACTCATGGTTTTTAATGAGCCATTTATGTATTTGGGTTACACCCTTAGCTTATGTGAGTACAAACAAGGTGTAAATACAAATGACTCCCTATCAGTTTCTGTGGCAGTTCTGCCTTATTATCATTGACTTGGTGAAACTCAAAGTGTATTCCACAGCAATAGCAGTGTTTATGGCTAACTTATAAGGTCGAGTGGACTGGAATCAGGAGGTCATTCTACTGTCAAGTAAACAACCTTAGCTCCTTTGCAGATGGTTGAAGATGCTTCAACATTTCTTGAAAACGTATTTCACAATATGAAAGTGAACTGAGCGATAATGAAGGTGGGTTTGGATTTTTATTGTAGGAACAGAAATTCCAACAGCAAATCTGAAGCCAAGTCTTGTGGTTAGATATCTCTCTGCCCTAGTCCCATCCTTCTGCAGGTAGCCCCTTCTGGAGCTCTCCTAGCATATCAAGACTACCTGTCTCTTGCTCTCCCATGTCAACTCTCAGAGGACATTCTACAGCGACATTTTATTCTTGTCCTCCATTTTTTTAAAAAAAATGAAAACAGGAATTGGATTATCTCCACTGTCCACCAATGTGTAATGTGATGGACATCTGAATCACCAAGCCCATGAGAGAAGGAGCCTTCATCCCCTTATGAGATAATCTGGAGACAAAAAGGTGAATTTGATTTGTGACAAATTATTGCCAAATAGAAAATTACTATTATGATTTTACCCTTCTTAGTTGGCGAGGACTCAACAAAAGGAAAAACTCAGAAAGAAAAAAATTATTTGGAATGAGACCAAAAGGGATATGTATTATCCCTTTCTGTCTTCTGCTCAACCTCTGAGTATCAACTAGACATCAAATAGCATTTCTTTATTTAAAAATGGGGAAACAAGTTGAAAAGATCTTGAGTCATGAATATATTTGTCAGCCCCTTTAGGATTCAACTTCCCTACTTTTCAAAATGGGCATCTAATTGCCACTACCCAGGGGAACCCAGACTCCTTGTGCTAAGGTTCCACACCACTGTCAGTGAAACACGGGTGAAAGAGATGATGAAGGGAGTGACATGATTAGTCATGAGAGTCTTCATAATTGGACTTCAGTCCCTTACTGATGGTATCAAGTTCATTCATATACTCTTGCCCTTGAAAGCATCAAAAGCTCTGACTGTCTTACTAGGAGAAATCATGATACTTAAAAACACAACATCTGGAGTATGATCAGATGAGCCTGGAAGACTCCCAGAGCCCGGTGGAGCTATTGTCTGCCGTGGAAACTGAAGTCTAAGCACCAACCTCAGACCATTCATTTAATGAAGTCACTCGCTTACATGAATAAAAAGGAGTCGGGAAACTTGTATTTTATTCCAAAGGGCATTGACTGTGCCTAGACTGGTGGCTGCAAATGGATAAGAGACAATTGGATGCAAATGGGTAAAACTTTTATTTCTTTGAAATCAGTGACAGAGAGAAAAGCCGAGATTGCCAACCATGTTGAGGTACCATCTCAGCTAGTGACATAAGTGAGATTCCTTTTTATTTCAGTAAATGTGTTTTAGGATATATTTTAATTGAATATATTTTCTTTCCAGGACTCTGAAGATTTATCTCCATCTTCCCTGGGGAGATGTACTCTGTTTGTAATAAGAGAAAGCCACATTGTTTATTAGATGGATGTTAACTGAGTCTTCAGTGCAAAGGAGCATGTGGGGTACCTTAGATACTCCCCAAAGCATCAGGAGGTAGGTACTGCTATCACCCCCATCTCACATGGAAGGAAACTGAGGCTCAGAGACATGAAGTGACTCATCCAAGGCTCACAGTCCTTACAACAGAACTTCTATACTCATGTTCACTGTCTGCCCACTACTGTCTGTCAAGTCAAGCGCTCACTGGAGGTGAGTAAGGGAGGGAACAGAGAGTCCACAGAACTTACAGCTGGGGCCAAGACCAAGGAAGAGGAGAAAGTATAGAGTATCAGGGTAAGATGGAGTCGTTGAATCATTTCCCCTTTCTCAGGTGGATGCATAGAATATTCAGAATCTAAACCAATCAGCATCTCCTGTCAATGTGGATGGAGCCTTCTTACTAGTTGAGCACACACAGCTTCAGTCTTATTGGCCCAAGTTTCACTGGCTGCTTCTAAGTCTTACAGACACAGCCAGGGACCCGGACATCACCAAACTAATCCTGAATCATTACAGATTTGGAGGGGCACATGCGCAGACACAGATTTCCTGCAGAGCCAACTAGACGAGCCCCTTTCCAGTCAGTCTCATGTCATGCTGCTCACTCTGCAGGGCCTCCTATGCTGGGGAGCTTAGCAATTGGAGGTATAATGTGTTGGGAAGGGAAAGAACTATTTCCCCAAATCCTGTTTCTTATTCTCCTGCCCCTTGGCAGAGTTAGTAAATCTGTTACCCTATTGCTCCCCTGAATTCCTCAGCAAGATCCTTTCAATCTTCCCAGTGTCTGTGTCTTTGCTTTAAGATGGGAACAATGGTTTTTGCTTGCTCATTCTGCATTGAATGCTTTCATATCAACCACGGTATGCCAACTGGCTTTGCATTGGCTCGTTAATAATAGTTTGCATTTGTCACATCTTTCTGGGAAAACCAAAGCTTGACATAAACAAAAATTTACTGATCACGATGTTTATATTAAAGGCAACATCAAGACATTCCAAAGCCATTCGTTTCCCAGTTCCTACTATGGGTACAACCTTTGCAGAACTGTTTGGAATCCACTAGCTTTAGAATCTACCCTCATTTTGAATACAGATGGTTCCTAACAAGTCACATTCCAAATTTTTTTGAACGTACGAAGCCAAAGGAGGGAATTCCATGGATAACTGAGGGACAAAAAACTCGCATGCAAGATTTGATAATTTTCTAAAAAATTTAAAAGGAGATTTGAAATGCTAATGACCTTACTAAGGCATTTATTTGTGAGCTGCAATTCACGACATGATCACTCTGTAAATTACAGTTTTAGACCCAAGGGTTGCAAACCAGGGGGATGTTTCTATTGGGCAGGCTTCTCAATAATGTTGATGGGAAGCCCTGATGGAGGCTGGGAGAGGGGAGGGCGTGTCAAGGAGAGAAATAAAAGAGAAGGCTGAGTGCTGGCCTTGGTCCCTGCCCTTTGATAAGGGACAGAAGGTCAGAGTTGCCCAAATTTTCTTCCTTCAAATATGACCTTCTCAATTTGGTCACATTAGAGGAGGCAAGGTCTTTTTTTTGAAAAGACAATGATGCTGGAGAAAATAGAGAGAAAAGAAGACCAAACATGAGATGGGTTGACTCTATAGAAGAAGCCATAGGCATGAGTCTGCAGGAGCTGAGCAGGGTTGCTGAGGACAGGACACTGTGAACATCACTCATTCATAGGGTCATCGGGAGTCAGAACTGATTCAAAGGCATGTAACCCACACACTTTATATATGTTTTTTAAGTTGACTTATTTTTTTTTCACTTTAGTCTCATTTTATATGAATCATGAGTGTGTTGTGGTAGATTTTCTTTTTTATATAGAAAATTCTAACTAAAATTTAAAAATTTCCCCTGTAACAGTCAAAACATCTCAAGTCACACACTTTGGAAGAAACATTGATCTAAAGTGAAGAAAGATCACAGGAGTTAAGTGATTTATCAAAATTCACACAGCCTGACAAGAGAAAAGGTTAGTTTATAGCCAAATCTTTCAGGCATTGGCCCAGCAACCTTTCTTTCCTTCTACTTCTCTCACTTTTTTTTTTTAGAGGCTAAAAGAAAGGGCAGGCAATTAGCACTTTCTCTTTTTTGTAAATTGAACTTATTGGGGTGACATTGGTTTGCAAAACCATGCAGGTTTCAAGCATACAACTCAATAAAACATCATCTACATACTGCATCGCCAAAGCAAAATCTCTTTCTGACCCCATTTTCACCCCCTTTGCCCACCTCCCCCCACCCCCACTCCCTTTTTCCTCTGGCTATCACCACACTGTAGTCTGTGTCTATGTGTAGTCTGTGTCTAATATATATATATGTATATGTATATATATTTGCTTAATCCCTTAACCTTCTTTCATCTAACCCCCTAACTCCCCTCCCTCTGACAGCTGTCAGTCTGCTCTATGAATCTGTTTCTGTTTTGTTCATTAGATTCCACATATAAGTGAGATCATATGGTATTTGCCTTTCTCTAACTGGTTTATTTCACTTAGCATAATAATCTCCAGGTCCATCCATTCTGTCACAAATGGTAAGATTTTTTTTTTTTTTTTTACTGCCAAGTAGTATTCCATTGCATAAATGTACCACAGTTTTTTTATCCGCTCATCTACTGATGGGCACTTGGGCTGTTTCTAGGTCTAGACCATTGTAAATAATGCTGTCATGAACATAGGGGTGCATATGTTCTTTTTAATTAGTGTTTCGGCTTTCTTTGGATATATTCTCAGAAGTGGAATCACTGGGTCATACGGCAGTTCTATTTTTTAATTTTTTCACATAACTCCATACTGGTTTCCACAGTGGCTGCACCAATCTACATTCCCACCACAGTATTCCAGGGTTCCCTTTCCTCCACATCTTTGCCAATACTTGTTGTTTGTTAATTTATTGATGACAGCCATTCTGACAGGTATGGGGTGATATCTCGTTGTGGTTTTACTTTGTGCGTAGATCTGATGATTAGTGACGCTGAGCATTTTCTCATATGCCTATTAGCCTTCTGCAGGTCCTCTTTGGAGAAGTGTCTATCCAGGTCCTTTGCCTGTTTTTTAATTGGGTTGTCTTCCTGGTGTTGAGTAGGAGAAGTTATTTATATATTTTGGAAATTAACACTTTATCAGATGTACCATTGGCAAATATGTTCTCCCATTCAGTGGGTTCCCTTTTCATTTTGTTAATGGTTTCTTTTGCTTAATTAGCACTTTCTCTTGGTGGAGAAGGTATGAAGATTCACCAGGTTCTCCCATAAAGTTTAAATGCTCTCTTGGTAGTCCCTTATCTCCTTATTCAGAATGTCTTCATTCTGTTAATTATATTGTATGAAACCTAATGCATTTTCATGGGAATTGGGGGGAGGGGTTAAGATGAGGGGCTGGCTCTATGGGAAGGAGGATTCTGAATGGGCTTTGAGAGCCAGGTGCTGCCCGTCCTCTAAGAAGGTGAGCTGGGCAGGACATGGCAGAAATGGAAGGAAAGGCCTCTAACCATAAGCACTTCAGCCTCGGGCAGTCACCCGTGTCTCTGTGCCTTGGGAAAATGCAGTGAGTCCGGGAATGCAGTCTCCTGAGTCAGGGTGGTCCCAGGGCTGCACACAGCCCAACTGCCTGATGGCCCTGGTTTTAGCTTGGAGCACCTGTGGGCCTAGAGGATTGAATTCTTTTTTTTTTTTTTTTAATATATTTTTATTGATTTCAGAGAGGAAAAGGAGAGGGAGAGAGAGAGAGATAGAAACATCAATGATGAGAGAGAATCATTGATTGGCTGCCTCCTGCATACCCCCCACCTGGCAGAGCCTGCAACTCTGGCATGTGCCCTTGACTGGAATCAAACCCGGGGCCCTTCAGTCCGCAGGCCGACACTCTATCCACTGAGCCAAACCAGCCAGGGCAAGGATTGAGTTCTTAATCTGAGGCCTTGCTAAGTCTGTGGTTGTTTCCAAAATCATGTGGCCTTGTAGTCTTGTATTTGTCACTCTTAGCACAGATTCCAAAGTAAAAGTAAAAATAACAAAAACCAAAACAACAACAAAAAAACGATGAAGCAGTTTGACCCCACGGAAGGGAAAAAGCACCTGACAAATCACGTATTTTGTTGCAGACTGGTTTTCTTTGTTTTTCTGAGGGTCTGACATCTTATATACCACTCTTTTTCCTTCCGCCACATTTCTCACTCAGAATTACATCAGAGCTTTAAACCTCCTGCTGTAATGAATGTATTTTTAACAAACCTCCCTGTTTACCTCAGTTTGTACAGTTGCTCATTCTCCAAGCAGTCCTCACAACACCTGTAGGTATTATCTCTAGTGTACAGAAGAAACTGGATCTGTGAGAAGTTAAAAGGCTTGCCTACAGTCACAGAGCCAATAGGAAGAGGGCCTGAAAGTCAGACCTTTTCCCTCCCAGTTTGGGGCTCTTGCTATCACCCTGTCATTCACATGCAAATTCATCCTCTGTGTTTCTTTTTCCCGAGTCCTCAGGTCCTGCATCAGTCTTACCTCTGCAGCGATAGCTCATTCATTAGGACTCCTCTGCCTTGTGTTTGTTTTGTCTTTTGGGTCTTTCCCAGGCATCAGATTATCATTTTGGTTAATAATTTGGGTGTTAGAATCAGATCTTAAATGGGAGCTCTGCTGCTTGCTAGCTGTGCTCTGTGTCCCACTTTCCTCATCTGCAAGGTAGACATAGTCACAGTACCACCCTCAGGATTGTTTTGAGGACATTATGGTTGCAAAGTGCTCAGTACTATGCTACACACTTAACAAGTGCTAGCTATCATTTTGGATTTATTAATTATTTTCTTTCACTTTTTAAAAATCCTTTTTTTTCCCACATATATTTTTTATGATGAATGAGAATATCAGCTGAGGGTCTGTTCTGCCCATTTCTACAAAGTATTCATACTTTTACTTTTTAAAATGACACAGAGAGCATCCCCATCCTTTTTCCCCTTCCCATGTGGCTACAGTTTGCCCATCATTACACAGGCCATTTCTTTTTCTTCATAGCACAATTGGGGTTAAAAGCACAGTTCAGGAATTTTTAAATTGACAAATCTTATTTGCTTCCTCCCAGTTATATTGAAAAGAAAAGAAAAGAAAAAAACCTCTCCTGTTCAGAAACACTGGCCCTTTGGTAGTCAGGATGTGGAAATGGAAGGGGGATTTCAGTGGGTATCTCAGCTCCAAGGTTGGAGACATTGCCCATCTCCTCCTGCTCCCTCACCCAGCTTTTCCCTGCCTCCTGAATTCATCACAGTCCTTTTAGGTCACTGCATCTCTCAAGGCTCTGAGTCTTTTCTTCCAGAGCCAGCCTCTGGGAATCTGGCTGTCCTCTCCATACTTCTCTCTTCCTTCTGTCTCACTGCAATCTCTCCTCTCTCTCTACCTCCTAGTCCAGCTTCCTCCTCTTCTCTTCCCACTACATTTTTATTCATTCAACCAATAGCCATGGAATACTAGTCACATTCAAGCATTTTTTTATTTATTTCAGAGATGGAGAGATAGATACATCAATGATGAGAGAGAATCCTTGATCAACTGCCTCCTGCACACCCCACACTGGAGATTGAGCCCTGCAACCAGGGCATGTGCCCTGACGGGGAATTGAACCGATTCCTCCTGGTTCATAGGTCGATGCTCAGCCACTGAGCCACGCTGTCCAGGCTTGCTGTGTTTCTCCTTGTTCAAGCATTTTTTGACACTAAGGATTCAGAGGGGAACAAGGCCAACCCCTGGACACTACTCTCTTCCCTTTAGTGAAGTGAATGAATGTGATTTCTGTTCCACCTACACTTTATTTAGCTCTGTCTGGTTTTCCACCACATATTATCTGTATAATTATAGGCTATTTACTATACCTTTCAGGGTCAGTTTACTTACCAGTTAAAAAGGGGATTAGCCCAAGTTGAATTTGGCTCAGTATATACATCGGACTGCGGACCAAAGGGTCCTAGGTTTGATTCTGGTCAAGGGCATGTACCTGGGTTGTAAGCTCCTCCCCAGGCAGAGCCCTGGTCAGGGCACATGCAGGAGGCAACCTATTTCTCTCACGTCGATATTTCTCTCTGTCTTTCCCTCTCTCTTCCACGCTCTCTAAAAATCAATGGGAAAATATCCTTGGGTGAGGATTTTTTTAAAAGGCTGGGGGGATTAAAATAGCAATTCCAACTATTTGCCACAGATGAGTTGTAAGGAATAAATGAGATTACATGCAGGATGCCCAGCCAGGTGCCTGGCACATATTAAATGCCCAGGAAAAGTACCAATTGCCATGGGTTTTATTATTAAACTGTATTGACACAGCAGAAACCAATGTGGTAGACTACTATATGAATTCAGACTTTTCCTTCTCTCTTTTTCCTTTTGTATAATATGTAAGCAGGAAAGTCCTATATGTTTTCTAAAGTCAGTTTTGTAGTAATTGTTTATAGAATCTAGATTTACTTAATAATCCCTCCATATTTCTGTACAGACCCAGTAAAATGTCAGAATAATAAAAGAAAGGGATTAGTCTATATTTTCAGGGTCAGTAGAGTTTCAGGAAGAGTCAGGAACAAATGTAAAAGAATTTGCTAAATTCTAAATCTGTGGTCTGTGTGGACCCAGGATTTTAGAAGTTGGGAGCAAAGAGATACCGCTGAGAGCTTTGAGGACAGCCTCACATTTTCATATAAAAACAGTCAAGGGCCAGGGAGGCCAAGGTCTATGGTCAAGGCCACAGAAGGAAGCCATGGCACAGCATGGTCTATGTGAGCTCCACTTCACTATGCTGCCAAGACAATGGATGAAAAAATGTAGTCCATTGTTTTGAGCTTCTTTGATACTTAATAATTTTTTGTGCCTATTCATATATAGAGGTCTCTGATGGGATGGTCTATGAACTTTCATGATGGACAAGCAGATATAAATTCATACAATAATGAGCACTCTTACTACTCATAGCCCAGAATAATAATTGCCTGCATATTGGCTGCCTACTATGTGCCAGGGACTTTGTATTCATCCTCTCATTTCATCCTCACACTCACTCTCCAGGGTAGATGTTCCTTTGCCCTGAAGAAATTAAGGCTCAAGGAGGTATTCCCATGGTCCTAACAGCCTCAGGTTGGAACTGAGACCTGTGTGTCTTTAAGGGACATGAGCTTTACCCTTTGTCATGCTGCTTGATTTATGCTCAGAACTGTCTTATTGGGAAAGTGATGAAAAGAGAAGTACAAAGTGTGGAGGAAAAGGACCAGAGAAAGAGGATAAGGAATTTCTGGAGGGCCATACAAGAAGGCTTCCTGAAAGAAGTAAGTTTGTCAAGCAAGAACTGAGAGAAAATATGTGGGGGATGGAGGTGAGGGAGGAGGAGTGTGACAATAAAATGTCTTGTTTACAAATGGGTTTTTCCATATTCATTGTTTGTGTCAAATTTTTAAAAGGTTTGCTGTCTGGATTTAAGAATATAAAATAGGCCCTAGCCAGTTTGGTTCAGTGGATAGAGCGTTGGCCTGTGGACTCAAGGGTCCTGGGTTCGATTCTGGTCAAGGGCACATGCCCAGATTTCAGGCTCAATCCCCAATAGGGGGCGCGCAGGGGGCAGCCAATCAATGATTCCCTCTCATCATTGATGTTTCTATCTCCTTCTCCCTTCCTCTCTGAAATCAATAAAAATATATATTTTTTAAAAAGAATATAAAATAAGACAAGGCTGGCTTTTTCACTCAGCTTAATTTCTTCCGTTTATATGACATTCTTGAAAAGACAGAAGTGTAGTTGCTAAGAGTGAAGAGAAGAGGGAAGGTGTGGCTGACAGAGCTCCAGGACATTGTCAAGTGATGGGACTGTTCTGTATCCCAATTGTGCACCTGTTAACATTCATAGAACTAAACATCAAAAAAGGCAATCATAAAAATAAATAAATAAAAATAAAAGGCAATTATACTGTCTTTTTCTATTAAAAATAAAACAAAGTGTTATAAAACAAGGCACAGAAACTCATTGAAGGACGCTGGGTTGTGTTCATTAGGATACAGAAGGAGTTAAAATGGCCCACTTTAGGTTTGCCATCTGATGCCTCTCTCCATACAGCCCGATGTCCAGCTGAACTTCCTTTGGTATGAGTCAGGTGGGGGTGAGAGGAGAAATCACATTCAGGTGAAATTAACAATGAATTTTTTTTTTTTGTAAGAGGCCTTTATCATCTCAAATTATGGAAGACATTTTCCCTAAACCCATTACCTTATGTAATTAAAAATAGGTAAAGAGATTCTCTAAAACAGAATGTTATCAAGTAACATTAAACCCTCTTGCAACTCTAATAGCAACTACTATCATTTACTGATTGCTCAAAGTATCAGGAATTATATCTCTATGCATTGTCTCATATCTTCCTCACACTCACCCTTAAGTAAGGAAGGAAATTAAAGTTCAGAGGGGTGGAAGCACATGCTCAAGGCCGCAGGACCGATCCCTGGCAGAGCTGGGATTTCAATCTCCACTCAGACTGCAGGAGCTGGTGTCTGTCCTCTAAGCTCCAATGGCCACTTTAGCTGGAGCCACCTCATCCCACTAAAGAGGCGGCCCTGCCCCTCTTCTCATCCTCTTCATTCCCCACAACTGGCCACCCCATTTTCCACTCTGCCCACTTGATCTCTCCACATCCTAATTCTGACTCCACTCTTACACATCTCCTTAAAAGATTTGCCCCACTTTGAATTCATGTAGTCCCAGCCCTCCCATCCTTCCCCCTGTGCTCTTGGAATCACCTCCAGGAGGTTGGAAGCAGGAAAAAAACACAAGAAGTCAGAAGAAGACGAGCTGCTGGTGCTTCACGTCTATATTTGTCCTTACAGACCTTATTATAAACTAGAGGCCCGGTGCATGGATTCATGCACCAGTGGGGTCCCTCAGCCTGGCCTGAACCCTCTTGCAATCCAAGGCCCCTCGAAGGATATCTGACTGCTGGTTTCAGCCTAGATCCTGCAGACCAGGCCGAGGGACCCCACCTGTGCATGAATCCATGCACCGGGCCTCTAGTATGCATATAAGATCTTTGGTTAATCTCTTCCCACCCTCCCCTTTTCCCTCTGAGATTCATCAGTCTGTTCCATGTTTCCATGCGTGTGCATTAAGTGTCTGCCCCCTGGTGGTCAGTGCGCATCATAACTACCAATCGGATGGTCGAGCAGTGAGTTAGGCTTTTATATATATAGATGAGGGTTTGGTTTTATAGGCTGTTGGCTTGGAATCAGAGACTGTTATTCTCTATCTCTATCTCTATCTCTATCTCTATCTCTATCTCTATCTCTATCTCTATCTCTTCATAGATTGAGTGTTGAGGGAACCTCAGCCCTTATCTTGTCCAAGTTCTAAGTACTGCCAAGATTCTGTGGGCTGACCTGGGCACCTAGTGGTCATCACAGAGATCTGTGATCCTTGATCAGTGTTATTATAAATGCAAATTCTTAGGCCCCTGCCGAAACTTACTGAATCAGAAACTCAGGAGTGATGCCCAGCCATCTGGGTTTTAACAAGGCCTCTGGCTGATGCCGAAGCATGTGAAAGTTTAAGATCTGCTGATCTAGATCAGTGCTTCTCAAACTTTAATGTACATAAAAATCACCTGAAGATAGGGCTGCCAGATTTAGCAAATAAAAATACAAGTATACTTACATGACATACTTATACTAAAACGCTATTTATTATTTATCTGAAATTAAAATTTAACTGGGCCTCCTGTATTTTATCTGGCAACTCTGCCTGAGTATCTTTCTAAGCTGCAGCCTCTGATTCAGTAGGTCTGAGGTGGAGCCTGAGATTCTGCATGTCTAACAAGCTCCCAGGTGAGACCAGAGCTGCCCAACCACACTGTAGCAGGGATCTAGACCTACTTGTTAAATGCAGATTCCTGGGCCCTCCCCCAACCTACTGAATCAGAAGGCCCAAGGGAGACACTGATTTAGAATATTGTAACCAAGGGACCATTAGTCCTGAGTCACAAACATCCCACCAACAAACTTTGGGAAGACATTCTATAAGTTTGGATCTTACACATATATGTAACTTAAGACACATAATAGTTAGTAGTGATGAGCCAAGAATGAGGTGGTTCTGCTGAGAGTTGGGGCGAGGAAGGGATGCTTGCTGAGGTGGATGGAGAACTAACTGTGGGTTTGGAGGGCCCAGAATATCAGAGGCCTGGAGGATCTACAGGGAAGGAGCAAAACTCAGGGCTGCTCATCACTCCAGGCTCATCAAAGACAATCACATTTTCTCAGTGTAGAATATACTAGTAGGTACATTAATTGAACCCCTCTTGTATTGAGAACTCTCTTATTTCAGTTGATTCTCAAACAATGCTTTAAGTTTAAAATTCTCTCCCCCATTTAGTAGATGAAGAACCCAAGGCTCAGAAAGGCTGAGTAACTTGCCTAAAGTCATCCAGCTAGCAAGTCCCACAGGCAGGTTGAACACAGGTCTGCTCCCAAAGCCCCCTCCATCCACTGCATGTCTCTCTCTGCTGACACTTGTTCCTGTGGGAGGTTCTGAAGCACGTGGTGGTTCCAGGAGAGACCTGGCCACTGCCCTCTACAACTGCAGCCACCGTCCTTCCTTCATGGCCTCTGCTTTCAGCTTGCTGCCAGTTGGGCCTCTCCCCCTGCCAGAGCCTCACCGGCACAGCCCCCGCCTTTCTCCATGACTCATCTGCTGGTTTGCGTCTCCCCAGGCTTGTGCCCTGCATGGTAGAAGCTCCTGGAGAGGGCCTGCCCACCCGCTTCATTAGGCCCATTACTCTCCTCCTTCTGCCGCAGTGGGGTTAGTCATGTATTTATTCTTGATGCACTTTTTTCCTCCCTTTGATCTTCCAGAATAGCCACTTCAATTTAGGTTTCTACCTGAACATGATGAAATTCCAAGCATGTTCTCAACTCCATCCCAGGTTTCAAGGTGTATTAGTTGAAAGAATTTCTCTCCAGCTGAGGAAATGATATTGGTCTGAGCAATGCTGGAGAGTTGGAGGTCCCAGAATCACGATGGGTAAGACGTGAGAATTTCAAACTCTTCATTCTACTGATTTCTCGTCCTTTTGATCTTTTCAACACATGTCAGCAGAGCTAAGTTTGTGTAATTTGGAGGGGAGGGGGCTGGTTGGCTCTGGTTTTATTATGACCTATTTGTGTCATTTAATTAATAAGAAAAGCAGCAGCCAGCAGCTGAACCACTTGAGGACATCCTTACAGCTTCTACTGTTCCAAAGCCCAGGCAATTATTTGGGGTTTAGAAAAGTGACTGAATCAGATCATCGGCCTGGGATGGATTTTGTTTTGCCTTTAAGCAAGCTCCAGTCATCCTTTGTAGAGTCCACGAGCGAAGAGAATAACCAAGAGACACACAGCTCTTTTCAAGGACAGGAATGGGGAAGAGAAGTAATATTTCCTGAGTATTTAGGTTGTGCCAGGCACTTAACTCACTTAATCCTCTCAATAGCTTTAGGTCATAGATCTTATTATCCCCATTTTACAGATTAGAGTCTAGCCCCAGAGGTTAAGAACCATGCCCTAAGTTCAAATGGCCAGAAAATGACAAGCCTGGAATAAGAACTCACATCTGTCTGATTTCCAAGTCGTGTTTTCACAGTATGTAGGCTAGAGAATTTCTTAATGCATTCTGAAGAGTAAGAAAACATGTTTGATTTGTTTTATTGTTTCTGTGTTTTACAATGAGGAAAACGTGTTGTTTAAAAATACTGTATTCTCACAGATATCAGTACTAACTAAAAGCTCTGCTGGTAAGTGGGAAATATTAATAAATCAGTGAAATATAATGTAGGGATCTGAGAATCAACCCAACAGAAATCAGGGGAGCAGGTAATGGACTACTTAATAAATGGTGTTGGGGCAACTGACTTTTCATGTTAAAATAAATATAAAGTTCAATTTCTATCTCACCTTTACTAGAGTCTGTACATTAAAAACAACCCAGATGACTTATCTAAAGATAAAAACAAACATCTTAAAGAATCTTTAAAATGATTTTTAAAAATGTACTCTGTGTGTTCTTTAGGGCAGGGAAGACAAAACATAGAAATCATAATGGGAATGATTGACACATGTGGCTATCACAAACATCTAACACTTTTTTGAAACAAAAAGCCTCACTTACAAAGACAAAAGATGAGAAGCAGCCTGAGAGAAGATATTGGCAAGATGTGTAACTGTCAGGATTAGTATTGAGAATGTTTTAAAAGACCAAACCAAAAAATAACTCCTACAAATCAATATGCCAAGCCAGACAGTCTAGTAAATAAATGGGCAAAGATTCTAGAACAAGAAGTTCACAGAAGAATAAAGATGTTCAACTTCACAGGGAAATAACAAAATGATACAATTGGCAAAATTACTTAATATTAATAAATAAGTAGAAGTGCGCGTCTGGGCTGACGGAAACTTTCACATAGTGCTGCTATTAGTGTAAATTTGTGCAGCTATGATGAAACCCATTTTGGTAATATCAGATTAAAATCAACAACGTGCATAACCCCCAGAAACCCACGTGCAGACATCCATCTCCCCCAGAGAGACTCACAGGAGGTGCAGGTGCAGCTCCGTGGGCACGTGCAGTCCCACAGGATTCTGTTCCCAGGAGGGCCCTGTGCTTGGCTTCATGCTTTCACCATCTTGAGATTGTTAATCGTTTTATTTTTGAAATTGTGCTTTTAAGTAAATTCAGTGGGGCAATGGAGCATGTCATGAGCAGAGGAAATAGGTGCAATGTTCATAACCCCATTTTTTGCTGCCCGATTCACATATAACATTCAAAATGCCCCATGAGCACAGAATTCCAGGGGACCCAGGATGGATGGGAGTTCAGCAGGACACAGGGAGAACCAGGTAAGCATGTGACATTTAGGACTGAGTAGGCGGGGAGCTGACAGCCCTGAGAGGCCACGCTTTCCGTCTGAACCAGAATTTGCTTCTGATGCAGAAAAACAGGAGCAACAAAAGCACATGAGCAACCAAAGAAGCCTACCATATCCTTCCTCATGGCACTTCCCCATGTTAACCAACCACTGAGGCTGAACATGATATGATGTCACCAGGAGAAAAGGTAAAGATAGACCAACTCAGTTCCTTTTCCTTTCAGTTTTTCCTTCCTCTTCAGTAAGCTGACAGCAAAGAGTGTGGGTAAAGGGTACATAAATCAAGAAGTGAAATAAAAGCAGTTGAGTTAGTTTTGTGAGGTGTTCCTACTTTTCTGTTAAGATAAAATGCATCTGCATATAGGAGCTATAAAATGCAAGTTGTATAATTTAAGTGATTTTCCATAGGCGTTAAATATGTTTATATTTGCATTTAAAATTGGCATTGAACAATATAACAATAAAAGATAAAATTCATGATCATTTAAATTTTTAATTTTGCTTAGAACCACATGAGGGTGCCAAATAAAAAAACACCATGACAAGGTGAGAGACAAAGAGACAGAGAGACCATGGAATAAAGGAAAAATTTTTATATTTCAGTACCTTTAACAGCACCTTTTTCCTATGTTTTGAATGGGGATGGAAGAGGGGCAGTCCTGCAGTTCATTTTTCACTGGGCACACAAATTAAGTAGCCAATGTAGTTTTACGCGGTAAGATGAACAAGACTGTCCATTTCAACATGGTTGTAAAGATTTTTTAAATGGAAATAATTCAATGTCTAGGAATAGGAAAACAGACAGAGTATGGCATAGTCCATATGATGGAATAAACATGTTAATTAACCAAATCCACAGATACATGGGTGGAGATCAAAAACAAAAACAATGTTAAGAAAAAGTTAAATCTGGAGAGCATTGCATAAGGTATGAGAGCATGCATCTATATAATTTTATAAACCACCCACAGAAATTATTACTTATGGA
The DNA here is from genome assembly GCF_963259705.1 of Myotis daubentonii. Lineage (NCBI taxonomy): Eukaryota > Metazoa > Chordata > Mammalia > Chiroptera > Vespertilionidae > Myotis > Myotis daubentonii. Next base: position 29,971,892 of record NC_081853.1, on the reverse strand, counting down.
TGTGTTTTTTATTAGAAAAATGGTAGACTATAGAAATATTGACCAGACACACAGCAAGTTCATGACAATGATTTTATTTAGAGAAGGGGGTGGCGGGGAGAGAATGGGGCCATGAAGAGGAAAATGGAGGACCTTGAAATTATTTTAAATATTTTATTTCTTTAAAAGATACAACATCATGTTAACTTTATTAAATTGAATGCTGACTACCTGGGTTTGATATATTGTTCTTAGTGATCTCCATATTGGATCAATTTTTTTTTTTAACCCTCCTAATTTTAAACAAGATAAACCAGCCACGTCTCCCACTGTCTTGCCATTCCCAAAAACAATTTCCAAAAAGGGAAGAGAAAATTTGGTGAGCAATGGACATAAGACACTGGGTGATAGGGGAGGCTAGGGGACTGTCTAGGGCGGGGGGATAAAATGGATACATATGTAATACCCTTTGTAATACTTTAAGCAATAAAAAAAAAAAAAAAAGAAAATTTGGTGAGAATGCTGAGTAGAGACCCCCATGTGTCTGCTTCTTTGAACAAGATGCTGAAACATGATCCTACTTATTTATCAATATGGGGGGAAGGCTGGAGTAAATCTCTGGTGTTTGTGAGCAGAGATTATACACAGGCCATGAGCTAATCATCTGGCTGACACAGGAAGACACATCATGCATCTGATTTCCAGAGTGGAATACATCTGCTTTTTTTTTTTTTTTTTAACTCTTGAATCAACTGTTTTTTTTAATGCACAGAACTTTTATGTCCTGAATTCACTAATAAGAAGTCAGACTTTTGGAATGTTCTCTTGCCTTCTGGAGGATGGTTACATTCTTGGCCTTCGACCAGACCAGAACACAGTGGGGATTTACTGATGCATGCAGCCCCTGAGTCCTGGCTCCCACACAGAGCTGTAATAGCTCTTTAAAACTCTGAAGGCTTGAGTTCCAACCCATTCACCATAGGCACAATAGAAGACGGAAATCATTTTGGCTGCAGAGGCATGAGGTCGCCCATTTGTGTATAAAATCATGGCAACAAAAGGAAAAGGAAGTTCATCTAGGAAAGTGATGTCTGTTTTCATTTTTGTTTTTAATTCCCTTCCTTTCTAGATGCTGGCCTTGTTACTGGGAACTTGGCTGCTCTTTGAGGCCTGGAGCAACAGGGAATGACAACGGTGCCTGGAGGGTGGCCCTTCAAGCTCAGCCCAATATCCTTCTTTTTTTTCTTTTTTCTTTTTTTTTTCAGTCCAATAGCCTTCTGTCTTCTGGTCCCCAGCCACTTAGACATCCCCCTCCTGAGCAAACCAGGCACAGGTAGGTAGCAGTTGACTTTCATGCCACTTTTAATTAAAATAGCACTTCATTTACAAACTGTACCTCTATCACTTTTCTTCTCAAACCTCAAAAACTTGACAAGGGTCAAACATGACCAGCATCTAAAGGACAATTCAAACTGTATCTCTCGTGTTGAGACTAGGAAGAAAAATAGTGGTCTCTCCATAAAAGTTAGATGGCATTTAAAATTATTTTAATAACTTACCGGCAACACCTTTTTCATCCAAATTGGTTACAAAGACACAATTAATCTTTCTCATATAATGTATAGTATTTATTCTAATTTATGCAAGAAATAATTCACAAAACAATTAAGGCTTCTCTCACTGACATGTGCAGACATCCACAACTGGCTGGAATTTCCTTCATCCTAACTCTTCGCCCAGTGGAGGAGGCACAGCAATAGTGGGATTCTGGTAAATAAAGTTGTAGGCACCATTTGGGGTCTCAAGGTGAAAAACGGATGTTGAAAAGAGCTTTCTTAGTCAGGGCAAGTTCTTCCTGTCCTGCTTTGACACTGATGGTTATGTGGTTAGGAACCTAGAACTTTATCAGCTTATATTATACTGTATCTGCACAAAAATCAATATACAATTAACTGTCAATTATTTGGACTCCTAAAAAGAAGAACTGACAACAACAACAAAAAAAAAACCCTCTCAGAGAACTTATAACCCCATTCATAAATCATTCATATTTGTCTTTGAAATACGTGATGTGATTTCTATTTCGACCAATTTGCCTTTCTAATTATGTATGATTTCGACTAATCTGAAGCAGAGGTGGTCTGTGTAGGGGAGGAAGGGAAGGAATCTGTTAGATGGTGGGAGGAGGGTAGTCAGTCATGGGGAAATCAAATTTTCCCTGAATAATCTCTCCGAGGTCGATAGGTGGCCAAGGGGATGCCGCTTTGTAGAGGGAAGAGGGGGAGTTCCTTTGCTTGCTTATAGTATCTTTTGTTCCACTAAAGCAAATAAGGGTCAGTGCGGGTGGGAGATTGGGGAGCAGTTGTGATTCTTTGTCTCCATTTTGCAGACTGTGTTCAGCAATGCCAGAGAGTTCTTAGAGACCACGGGAGTCCATGAGCCCATGTGCCAATCGCTTGGAAGCCAAGTCCACTGTCATGGACCAACCTTCCTTCTGCAACAAAGAAAAGTGCACGGACTGGGCACACAGACGATGCTCACAGGACTTGCTAGAGAGACACAGACATACCCTGAACCTATTTGCTGTCCCTGAACCTACTGGGCACGGGGTACTGTTTGGAGGGAGGCCTAGAAGCACAGGGTCCGTGTTCCTTGTCTTATGAAAGACCATTGCTTTTCACTCTATCTCCTCAAATTAGCATTTTAAAACCATTATTAAATGATGTTTATGTTTATTTTTAGTGCTGCTGAATGTTTCATCTAGTAGCGAGGTATACCTTCACTGTCTAATCACAACCTCCTATAGTGTCTGACATTTAATTTGTCCAGCTTCTCAGATTTACAGATAATATTACAAATCACATTTTGCTTATGGCTCTTTGCTTTTCTGTTGAATGATTTTTTTTTAAAGAATAAGTCTTGCCAGCCGGTGTGACTTAGTGGTAGAGCATTGACCCAGGAACCGGGAGGTCACGGTAGATTCCTGCCTGGTCAGGGCACATGCCCGGTTTTTGGGCTCAATCCCCAGTAGGGGGTGTGCAGGAGGCAGCCAATTAATGATTATCTCTCATCATTGATGATTTTATATCCCTCTCCCTTCCTCTCTCTGAAATCAATTAAAAAAACATTTTTTTAAAAAAAGAGTAATTCTTATTAGTGTTCCAGGTTAAAGTCTAGAAACATTTTAAGGTCTTTTGCATTTTGTGTTTTGAAAAGGGTTTTCCAATATTTACTATCAGTAATGAATGCTGTTGTTTTAAATTTTGCTTAGCTAACTTTATATAATACATTTATTAAAAAGTGTTTTCCTAAAAAATAAATGAATAAATAAATAAGTGCTTTCCTCGTTTTTAATTCTGATCTTCCAGCCATGGACTCCAGGACTTACACAGCTATGTTACTTGAAGTAACTCTCCTCTGTTTCTACCTGGGTTAGAGCCCACATCAGAGGAAGATGGTTGCTGGTTTTCCCTGTAATCCATCCCACTTAATCAAAAGAGCCCAGGATTCTCCCTCCCACAGATAAAAGCAGGGCTCTTCCTAGGAAAAATAGAATCAGTATGGTCTGATTTAAGGTTGCTGAAAACTATCTTCCTGTTGACAAGTCCTTATGCTCTGGAGGTAACCAGGGGTAGCAAGGCTGGAGGAGGTGAGGAAAGAGGAGCCACAGGCACCACGGACAACCTTGGCCTTTTAAAAATAAATTTCCCAGTATAACACAGAAGCACATGCACATTCCTGCATACACACCCCTGAGCCTCCCAGTGTTGAAGCATTGCATCCAGACCCCTCCAACCAGCCAGGGACCTACTTAGACTGAAAAAAAGAAAGAGAAGCCATCATGTCCAGAGATACTGTAATTATCCCAAGTAGTAACAGTATAGATAACGGACATGAATATTTAGTAATGCAGCAAACATTTATAAACTTAAAAAAGAAAATATAATTGGTAAATATGGATATATATTTCTAATTTATGCTTTTTTTAAAAAATATATATCTTCCAACGATTAAGTCTTTTGGGTCAGAGAGGATACACTAGCCTGTGTATGGGTTTGCCCTGAAACTTCTTCCTAAAAGAAATCCCAGATTTCAATTTGCTTTCTTGGCAAATAATAAGAAGATAAGCCATAAGAAAAGTTAATTCAAAATCTAAAGGGCTTGTAAATTTCACCTGCCTCTTTCTCAAGAAGTGACCAGAACCTAGATGTATAAAATGATTGCATTTCTACACACACAATCCTTAAATTGGAGCTGACCCAGATTTTTACTTCCGAAGCTTCCTCCAGTCCCTACACAGTCCTCTTCCCTCCTGTGCTCCTTGTCCTTTTACTTTTCACCAATATCCAAAATGTTCCCTGAATTCAGGCCCAATGCACCTTTGCCTTAGCGTCCCAGGGCAACAGTGCCATCTTGTGGGCACTTGGAATGCCATGAGCTCATCCCAAAGTAAAGTTGCATTTTTCAACTACAGGCACAAATGACAATCCTCCTCCTCCCCCTCTCCCTCTCCCTCCCCCTCCCTCTCCCCCTCCTCCTCCTCCTCCTCCTCCTCCTCCTCCTCCTGTTTAATTCTCACCTTAGGATATGTTTATTGATTTTACAGAGGAAGGAACAGTGAGAGAGAGAAACTTGGATGAGAGAAACATCAATCAGTTGCTTCCTCTACACGCCCCCATGGGATCAAACCCGAAACCTAGGTATGTGCCTTGACCAGAAATGGAAACTTTTGGTATACCGAAGGACGCTCCAACCAACTGAGCCACCCGACCAAGGAGTGACTGTCTTCTTAGTGCTCTTTCACTTCTATGCTGATGGGGCTCCCAGATGACTGAAGTTGTCAAGAGGGGTTGGGGTTGATCATTTGTAGTGCCTATTATTCATGTTGAGATCTTGAACTTTGGGAACTTACTGTGTAAGAGTTCCTGGACTTTAAAAGATGCGTATATCGGCTCTGGCGGGTGTTGCTAAGTGGTTAGATCACGGGCCTGCACACTAAAGTGTTCCAGGTTTGATTCCCAGTCAAGGGGTCAAGGGCATATACCTGGATTGCAGGTTCCATCCCCCAGTGCTTGTGGAAGGCAACCAATAGATGTGTCTCTCTCACATTGATGTTTATTTCTCCCCTCCTCTCTCTCTTTCTCTTTCCCTCCCTCCTTCCCCCTTCTCTCTCCCTTTCTTCCTTCCTCTTCCCTCCCACTTTCTCTAAAAATCAATGGAAAAAAATATCCCCTGGTGAGAATTAACAACAAAAAAGATGCATATATCAGACTTAATAGAAAAATTTTTCCAATAAAACATTAATGTGGCAACACTGTACCAGGGGTGAACAGGCATGCTGTATGACTTGATTTACCCTTGTAAAAAATTACTCTACTGGACATGTGGTCTCCAGACAAAATAGGCTCAGTGATTTAACTTTTTAAATATGAGAAATATTTCTACTACAGAAACTCACTAACATTCTTTTGAACTTTGTGGAATTAGATGTTTCCAGTTGATAGATGTATTAAAGTTTGGTATAGAACACACTGGCTTTAGTGATGCCTCCAAAGGTATTTGGGGAAATAGAATCAGCACAGAAATTAAATAGTTTAGAAAATATGTTAGTAATAAAAATAATTTTCTTGAGATAAAACTATTTTCTTTTTAAAAAGCATGTAAACTTTCTGTTTGATGAAACTTCTTCTTGTATGGTTCAGCTAACTAAAATGCCTGTTATCCCTTAGAGAAAAGAAAGCTGTGTGCATCTAAATTACTCTTAAGAAAGCTGTTTGTTCAACTAAGATGTATTGTTACAGAGCTGTCACTATCAGAAAAAATAATCTCTGATTCTGTCTTCTTGGTGTGGATTCTCCACCAGTAAAATTCTATTTTGAAATGCAAATAAGCTCCTCTCATGACAAGCTTATAAAAATGGCAAAACATCTCACAAGGAAGAATACAATTGTTGCATAATTAAGTATCTGAACAGAAATGCTATGCTGATATTTTAATTTTGCTTCATTGCAATGATGTACATTCAGTAACAAGGCAGGAGGGGATGAGATAAGTTTGGGGGAGAAAGTAGCTAATAGCACCAAATGGGGAGGCCCCTGAACCCAGGGCCTGGCAGAAAACAGAATGGACTGCCAGGGAATCATCATGGCACCTAAGAAAAAAGAAACACAACTTAGGGAGCCCTCTCTACTCCCTGGTTAAATTAGATTAACCAGAACCCAACAAAGTGCATTTGCAAGCTAGAATTGCTTTTAGAAGAAATATGTGAAAATGAGTCTTTGTAAAGAGGTTATTTCTTGGGATTAATACTAATTCAATCTAATTCTTCCAGCCTTCCTCATTTTCCCTACTGAACTGTACTTTTTTTTAAGTGTTTGTGATAACCACCCTGTGGCACTATAGGCTCCGGAATCAGCAAAGAAAGATCAAATTTTGTCCCACGATGACACGTACTAGATAATAGAGTGGGTTCGTATGTTATAGAATGATGTCTGGCAAATGTGAAAATGACAAGGGTTAGCTGATACACCTCAATGAATCAGAAACTTTAATTAAATAGAACCCTAGTTCAGATAACATTCCATTATGATAATGAAGAAGAAGAAGAAGATGGAGGAAGAGGAGGAGAATTATTCTTGCTCTTTCAACCTGTTCTATTGAGGAATCACCATGGGTTTAACATACCTGCATTTTGGCAGGACAACTGAGCACCAGAGATAGTTGGCAACACTGCTAGCCTAAACTTCTGATTGACTGCCTTCTTCCATCTTTCAGTATGGAATATACTGTGTTGGCATAAAAGTTGTCCTTTATAAGTCAACAAGGAAAAAAAAAAGATTTGTCACCATCAGAGGAGGCTATCACAACAACTCCTTACTTGTCAAGTTTGTAATTAATGGGAGAGAACTGGGCATTATCCTGCCTTTCTACTGGGAACTGTATTCCAAGGTAGCCAGCCAGCCCCCAATGATAAGAGAACATTTTTCTTTACAGTGAAACCCCAGCTAATAATACATGGGCTTCCAGAATTAGAAAGTCAGTATTTTGCAATCCCTAATAAGAGAAAGGATTCAGGCATGAGTTCATTGGTGGATGCTAAAGCCAGAGGAGATAGCTGTCTGATGCTAAAATGTCACCCACTAGATCACAAGGGGGGAAAATGTAACTTCACAAGGAGGGCTCACTGCTCTGTCTCAGCCTCAGTAATAGTGGGACAGCCAGTGGGTGTCTTCCATAATGAAGCAATATGGACTATAAGAGCAGCTCCGACACACTCTTGCCAAAACTATTTGTATTGCGTCTCATCAAGCCTATTGTCCCAACTTTCAATTTACAGGAATTACAGGGACTAGGGGAACAAGTGAAACGATATCACAAGGGACCAAAAGCCCATAAGGTGAGATGTCTAGAGGACAGCTGGCCTAGTCTCGATAAATTACTGTTACGGGAAACGAAGGAAGGAGGTTGTTCTACATTTAGTGAAACGCAATATGTGGCCCTTGATTGGAATCTGGCTTGAATAAACCATTTTGGAGGCAGTTGGGGACTTGGCATTACAGGTATCACTGTTAATTGTGTTAGTTGTGGTAACAGAGTTGTGATGATGTAGGAAAATGTCCCCAAACTCCACCACCCCAAAATAACTAGTTTTAATACAGATAAACTTTATTTCACACATTTCTATATGAGTGGGAGAGAGAATGAGCATGAGAAATATTTCTATAAAGATAAAATTATTCTACATATTAATTTTAAGAAAAATATTACATTGAAATTTAATTACATTCCATGAAGAGAAACCAAAATGAAATTGAAGAAATAACACATTATACAATATACAGGTGATGTGTCATAGAATTGTATACTTGAAGCCTATATAATTTTATTAACCAATGTTACCCCAGTAAGTTTAATTTAAAAAGAATTTAAAAAGAAAAAGAAACTGAAGAGATGCCTGAACTTTAGATAAATGCTTCTTCACTCTAAGAGATTTCCTAAAGTATAGCACTAAGATTGACAGCAAAGATTATGCACTTTTAGAGGCTGGAATGATGACCTTTTAAAATAAACTAGATGCTTAAATTTTAGGCAGCAGTGACTGATTCATTGGTCTAAAGGTTTAGGAAATTAGCCTCCTTGTTTTTCCTCCTATCACTTCTGCCATCTTCCAAATCTATCCTTCCTTATTTTCATTTAATCAAGGTGTATCACTGTAGTTCCCACAGTTGTCTAGTTTAAGTTTATGTTAAATGGATTCAATGTCCAACATCAGTTTAACACAACTTCTCTATTTTTTAGCTCTTTATTTTTATTCATCTCCTGATTGGCTGAATTTTAGTAAGACATTTTTATAATATTCAGGAAAGCCTCAAAATATGTTTAGTTTAAAAAGTGCCATGAGATGGAATATAGTAGGAAGAGAAGAGGACTGAGGACTTAGGACTTCCAAAATTTATGGTTTGGTGAAATAGATGAAACCTGCCAAGGAGACAGAGGTATGAAAAGAAAGATTGGATAAAAGCAGGAGAGTGAAGTATCATGGAAGCCAGGTGAAAAATGTGTTTCCAGAAAGAGGAAATAGATCTATATTAGCACATATAAAAGAGGTGATGAAACAGTTTAATAAAGAGATTATTTGCAACGGGGTGAGCAATGTTAAGGAAAACTAACAAGGGATGTTGAAGCACCCCAGGCCAGCAGCAGGTCAGCATTATCACCTCTAGGTCAGAAGGGGCCTGGGGAGAGAAGGGTTACCTGAGTCTAGAAGAGCTGTCAGAGTGGGCTGCCCAACAATGACCAAACTGCAGCCTGGTGGGGGGAAAGCCAGGAGAATAAACACCCTGGCCTTTCCTCCCTCCCTCCTTCTGATTTCCCCCCTGGACTTTCATTGGTCAAACTTAACTGTTAGCCAGAAGGTATGGAATCCTGTGGATGCAATCCTTCGAAGCAGTGCCCTGGAGCAGGGTGGAAAGGATGAAGAACATCGGAGTGGCAAACAGAAACAGCCCAATGCAAGTAAGCAGTGAAAGAGTGTTGCTGAGAGAGCAAGTAAGAGGACTGGCCCACTGGAAGACATAGAGGTCCTGGTTAACTTAGAGGGAGCTGTTGGGTGGAGGGATGTTCTGAACATCAGCATACAGTGGGTGGAAGAATGAATGGCAGGTGAAGGAATGAAGAGATTTCACAAGTTTGGCTGAGAATGGGGAAGGGAAAAGAGAGTCACTGCTGGAGGGTGAAGTGCAAATGAGAAAGATGGTGTGGATAATATTTCAAAGAGTTCATTGATGTGCTCCCTGCCACTCCCACCTGCTCGCCACTCAATAAAGTTCCCTTCTTACCCTGAGGGACTTTCCATTATCCCAGTCAACCCAGTTAACCGAGAATCATACACTCCTTTGGGACAAGAGGTCGCTATGAAATTAGATAGACAATGACAGCAAATTACGTTCAAAAATGACTCGTCTGGGTCTAAGATAGAAGACTCAGATGCATACTTGTAGAACCAGTTTATCCTACCCCCTATGGCTGTGATGAAAAACCCTCTGAGCTGTCTTCCTTGCCTTCATGCCCCCTCACCCCATGGGCTGAGTCTGATAGACCCTTTTCGTTTGGAGAGAGATTAGAGAAGAGTTTTGCCTCTTGCCAAGGTGAGACCAAGGGAAATGGCCAAGCCTCCTAGAATAGGCCCCCCCCCCGGCCCCGCCACCCCCCCCCCCCCATGCTATCCTGGTGCAGCAGCTGAGTAGTGGAGAGATTGCAGTCATCCTGAAAGCCCACAGAACATCATCCCGCTTCATTACATTAATGATATTATGGTAACTAGACCCTTGCTAAGTGGACCTAGAATCAGCAAGAACCCTAGATTCCTTGGTATCTGTGATTACCAACATAGACCTCAGGACCAGCTATAGAAATAGAAACTATAAAAACTAGGCTCTACATTAATTGTTTCTCCTCTCCCATTCCCCCCAAGCCACCATATATGAAGAATATTGGTAGTGAGAATGTGATCAAATTGACATCACTCCCCAATAATATGGTACCTCAAGGAACTTTGGGTGTTTCCTGTGTCAGAAACACAAACTTTTCACCTGAAGGAAGGATAAGAATGAACGCTGTGGGGCAAATGGGTCCATTGTGCTGGATACCTTCCGTCCATTTGCTCTCCCAGATCCACCATCTGCCCTCCTCCACTCTTGTGGGAGGCTGAATATTGGCCCCCAAAGATATCCATGTCATAAGCTTTGGGATCTGTGAATGGCAAAAGGAACTTTGCAGAAGTGATGAAGTTAAGGATTTTGAGATGGACCAATTGTCCTGGATTATTCCAGTGTGCCCTAAATGCAACCAGAATGTGCTAATAAGAGGTAGACAGAGGAGTTTGACACAGAAGAGGAGAAGGTCATGGAGAAAAAATGCCGAGGGAAGCAGAGTCAGGGAGATATATATATATATATATATATATATATATATATATATATATATATATATATATATATATATACACATCATTGGCTTTAAGAAGAAGGAAGAGACTATGAGCCAAGGAATGCAGCTCTAGACTCTGGAAAAGCAAAGGACTGATTGTTCCCTTGGGCCTCTGGAGGGACTGCAGCTCTTCTGACACCTTAGTTTTAGCTTTGCAAGACTCATTCTGGACTTCTGACTTCAAGAATATAAAAGAATACATTTCTGTTGGCTAAGCACCAAGTTTGTGATAATTTGTTACAGGAGGAATAGGAAACTGACACAACCCTGTTCTGTGCCCTGAAGATGCTGGCCTTCATTAATTATCCAAATGATTCCTTTGCCCTGTGATTTCTGGTTAGGTTTAGCACCATTGGTTATACTGGTATAATAGGGCATAAGGATATTCAGGTACAATTAGGGAAAAAATCTTTAGTTTGGCCTTATCCAGGGTTGAGGTTTTGTACTGTAGGTGAGGAATGTGTTGGAGGTGGCTTGTACCAGTTTGCAAGAGCCAATTCTGTTTATCTCTTCCTTGCAACCAGCCAGCCACAGTGGGAAAATTTACACCAGGGAAATCAGCAAAGGCTACAAATCAGCCACTCTCAAGTTGCTTAGTTAACATTTACAAGCATCCTACTTAATGAAAAATAAAATGATTGTAATTTTGGAAACAATTAATAAGATTCAAATTACTGAATTTAAATTAAAAAAAAAACACCACATGATGGATTAGACAAATGTAGAAACTAATGAACTGGATGACTCATTAAGGTTAAAGACCAATGTATGAGAATAGTGAAAAGGTCATCTGCCATTTATAGTTCAAAAACAGGCCAAAGTACTATGTGGCTTAAAGATACCAACAAGAATGTTACTTACCTTGGTCTCTAAATAGCTAAGAAAACTCTCTCACATTTTCTTGGGGGTGTCATTTATTATGCTGAGTAGAAGGTATTTATATTTTTCTTAAAATACCACTTCCCCTGAGATGGGAACCAATAGTACCTTAAAAATACAGAGAACTGTCATTAATTAACCTACCTGGAAGCTCTCAGGAAGTCCCCTCCCAGGGTGCATCTTTATTTGATCTGACTCAAAACTCACTCACTGTGAATAACGTTTTTCCCTGGGCTATTAGTCAAAATAATCAATAGAAATTGTTTAACATTGTAGCTTCTTGAAGCTAATAAGAGAATGACCAAAACTCTTAAAAGGTGAAATTGAAGAATGAATTGACCACACAGAGTTTTTCAAAGCTCTGAAATATTCCTAAACTAGAAAGCCACACACATGTACATGACGATGCATGGGCCCAGTGAAGACCTGAGAAATCCCTAATTGGCTGACTTTGAGGTAATAATATGGAAATAGAGTATGTGGCTCATTCTACTAGAAAATATATGGCGAATTCAAAAAGTCATTTCACGCACACAGTGGGGTTTGTTGTTACGTTGCAGAATGTACATTTTTAAATTTATTTTTTCTTATTGACAGTATTACAAATGTCCCCCATTTCCCTCTTAGCCCCCTCCTCCCAGCCCCCACCTCACCCCAGGCTTTCACCACACTATTGTCTGTGTCCATAGCCTATGCATCTATAAGTTCATTGGCTATATTTTTAATAAGAAAACTACAGTCGTAGCTGGTTTAGCTCAGTGGATAGAACATTGGCCTGCTGACTGAAGGGTCCCGGGTTCAATAATGGTCAAGGGCATATGCCTGGGTTGGGGGCTCAATCCCCAGTAGGGGTGTGTGGGAGGCAGCTGATCAATGATTCTCTCTCATCATTGATGTTTCTATCTCTCTCCCTCTCCCTTTCTCTCTGAAATCAATATACATATATATTAATATATATATATATGTAAATATATATATATATAAATCTCTGTGAATATAAATAAAAGGTTCTCAAAAAAAAGAATATCAACATGTGTTAAAACAATCTAGGAAGCCAAAGAATTGATTTTAAAAAATCAGCTATGGTCACCTCTAGGGCAGGGAGATGCAGTCAAAAGAGGGCACCTGCAGGGCTCCTAAGGAACTGATGATGTTCTATTTCTTAACTGTGGTGGGCACATGGGCGTTCCTTTTATTATTATTCTTTAAACTTAGAGCTATGTTTTAATGCTTTTTGTATGGTATTATATCAATTGGTTTACAGTTGTTTAGACTAATGTATAGACTCATGTGTTTTACTTAATAAGGATACCATGGAATGGTTAAGAACTTGGGCTATTAAGTCTTCCAATATTAGTTATGTGACATTGAACAAAGTATTTTTTATTTCATAAATATTTGTTAAGTACCTACCATATTCCAGACACCAGTCTATACTGGGAATACAATGATTCAGAGGACACCTGGGCCAGTATCACAAATACCATTTTCTGTTCTACATTTTACTGTTAGCTTCTCTGAACCTCAGTTATTATGGAAGGCATAGAACTTGTGAAGATTAAATAATATAACTATGAAGCAATTAGCATAGGGTATGATACTTGCTAAATGTGCCATCATTGGTGGCTACTTTTACAATTAACATGTATGAAAAGCAAAATGATCCTTCATTTATCTGTTCCATGTAAATTAGTCTTTCTAGAATTTAATCCCTCATTGTATAAGATGTTTTTAAGCTGAGGTATAACATATTAAGTGCACAAATCTTAAATTAATGGCTTAATAATTTTTGTATAAGTATATACCCATGTAACTAACATCAAGATCAAGACAGAAAACATTTCCAGAAATGCCTAGAACTTTTTTGATTTTAGACATTTTTATGGCTAATTTTCTGAAAAGCTTGACATGCTTTTTGTCTGGGAGGTCCAGACACATAACTTAACCATGGTCTTGCTGGCTATTATCAAGGAGTGATATGCTTTGCTATCTCCTTTTCTTTTCGTTCTTTTTCTTCTGTATCTCTTTTAGATACACAAATATTACATGAGTTTGGGTAAGTTAATGTCTGATTTTTATATTGAGATTGCCCTCTCTTTTCTAGCTAACATTAGGCCTTTTTCTTAAAGGTCCACACATTTTTAATGTGTGTTTTGTTATAGAGACATGTATAAGTTACTGATAACTATATGTTAAGTAGTAATCATCTTGACACTAAAGGCAAGTAAAACTCAGTGAAGGACTTTTTAGTGACAAGACCTTAGTGCAGCTGTTTTAAGGGTTAAAAGAATTTTGTTTGTTTTTGACAATTTAATTTTGTCCGCTTCCATGAGTTCCACATGCTTTGGACCTGAAGTAGAGTATTCTTACATATTGATTGATTTATCCTTGTAGCATCCTTTCAAGATTGGTAGTAACTTGACTCCTCCTTATAAATGAGAAATAAGGCAAAGTGCACAAAGGCTGGTCTCACACCAGGGTAGCGTTTTTAGTACTAGGTCTTAATCCTCCCAGCTGGACACTTGAGGTTTCAGAAATACCTCTTTTCACTCCTTTGGAAACCAAGTAAACTTGAGAGTTGACAATTATCTGAACAGCCAGCTAATCCCAGCAATTATCTCTTTAGGGTGGACTGGCTTCCAGTAGAGACACTCCAGATGACTGCTTGATCTTGACTTACTTCCTTCTGTCTGGTCATGGATAATTCTAGACTTCAGATCACATTAGGGAATGAATGACTGAAGCAGGATGGGTGTACTCTGTACGCAGTACAAATTCACGGTGGATACCAACTGCCTACGCTTGACCCCTAAGGCCTTTTGTAGAGACTTGGCCCAAGAGATTCATTGATTCTTAAACAGAAACTGAATGCAAAAGGCTATTGAGACTAGACCTTTGGAAGTGTATGGATCTCACATTTGTCTGTTCACCTATCCATCCATCCATCTACCCACCCATCCGTCTGTTCATTCATTCATTCATTGACAGCTTGCCATGTGTTGGGCACTAAACTTCATGTAACTCCCAGAACACCTGGAACATCCCTGCCTGCCACTTGGGAATGAATCTACTTCCTTGGCCTGGTTTCATTTCTCTTCTCTCAGAGACCCATCATCTCCATGCAGTGTGGACCAGTTTAATCTTGGCTTAGAAATAAGCTCATTTTTCTTCCCATTTATGGAGAGGATTCTTCACACAGAGAGGTAGTGTTGTTAGTGGGCTGTAGGGGAGAGATCATTGCACTGCCTGAGATGGCTTTTCTCCTCTCCGCAGACTCTGAGAGTCCCACTTGGACTCCAGAGTCCCATTGAGAGCATGACAGCAATGTTTATGTGCAATTCTAATGCTGGTTTTAGCAGCATAAGTGCTTTTTAATGCATAGCATTACAGCGAGTGGGCCCTATTCTCTCAGCCTCTGAATAGCTGTCTAGAGGGGCGTAATTCCCAGCTCTGCCTCCAAGCACAGTTATTTACAAGCTCAGTTACACATTCGCGTCAAGTGTGGTAAAAGCCAGGATGGAGATGGGCTGAGTTTAAAGCAATTTGGCAAGTCTTTATTCCCTGCATAATCACTCAGGTCCCTCAGGCGCTCCTGACCACAGCTCCCTGTTCACATATGTCAAAGGGAGCCTGGGAATTTGAGGAGGCCTGCTGCAAGAGCAGAATTTCTTCCTCTGTCTCTCCCTCTCTGAGGTTCCCCCATCAACCTCTTAGCTGCCCTTTAGAGCTTCACTTAAAGTAAGATTCCAACCTGGATCTGTCCACTGCTTTCTATCTGCACAGCCTTGACCCTGTCCCAAATTCTGCAAGAGTCTCCAACTAAACTTTTGGTTCCACTCTTGCCTCCCTTTTCATCCTGTGCCCCTTCCAGCCTGCACCCCACAACCAGATTGATTTTTTAATGTGTAAATCAGAACCTGTTGTTACTCTGCTGAAAACTCCGACTTCCCATCAAACTCGGAATAAAATTTACCTCGTATGTCTATCTTACTGCATATACCTTTTCACATGCTCCCCCTCTCTTGCTCACTACAATCTAATCATACTGGCCTCCTGACTATTCCTCAAACACACCAAGTTTATTCCTACCTCAGGACCTTTGCATGTCCTATTACTTTTGCCTTTCCCATAGCGGTCTCTTCATTGCTCAGGTTTGAGTTTAAACCTCACTTCTTTAAAGAGGCCTTCCCTGAATACAGTCTAACCAATCATTCCTTTCCCCCAGTTACTATCTACCCCATTATCCTTTATTTTCCTCAATGCACTCAACTTTATTTTAAAAATCTTAGTTATTTGATGGTTTATGTGTTTTTTTCTATCAACCCCACTAGAATAAAATCTATGAGAGCAGGAACCTTGACTACTATGATTATTATGGCCTGGCACATGGTTGGTGCTCTATAAGTGCTCATTGAATGAATGAAATTTCTCAACAATGCTGACCAATGCTGCCCTGGTGATATTGCTACCACTATTACTACTGCTGCTGCCTTTTCTTTTCCTTTTTTAAAAACATTTTTTTAAAAATATTTTCAATTACAGTTTCCAATCAATATTTTATGCTTTCATTTTAGGTGTACAGCATAGTTGTTAGACAATCATATACAGAGGTGGGTAAAAGTAGGTTTACAGTCATAAATACATAAAACAGTTTATTCTTATATTATTTTTTATTAATTATTGTATTATTTCCTTGTACAACTGTAAACCTACTTTTGGCCACCCCTGTACCTCACAAAGTGTTCCCCCTAATATTTCCAGTGTCCACCTGACACCATGCATAGTTGTTACAATATTATTGACTATGTTTCCTATCCTGTACTTTACATCCTCAGGACTGTTTTGGAACTACCAATCTGTACTTCTTAATAGCTGTTGCCTTTGCTATAGTCATCTCAGGACAAATGAAATTGGGTCAACATCATTTATTTCTCTTTCATTTTCCCTCTATAACATTATCTGTTTACTTTTTAATCAAATGTATACATGCCCAAAGTTTAAAGTGTCATCTACTTCTATAAGGTTTGTTATATAAAACATAAAACAAAACAGCAGGCCCCTTATTCATCTCTTTCTTTTTCTTTTTCTTTTGTACTTTTTCATCTCTTTCTTCTTTCTTCCCCCAGGCCATTGCTTTTTCCTGTTTTGGCTCCTTATCTTAGGACTTGCCTCTATGTTTCTAAATAGTATATTTGCATTGCTAATTCATGATTTTTCTGTTTTAGGTATTATTTGTTGACTTCCCTCTCACAAAGATGAGAATTTATTTATCTTTCTATGAGAAATGGGAATTCCTACTTTCTGGTCAATTGTATATGTGCACTCTTCTCATCCATGAATCTCCCAGTAGAGATATTCTTACTTTGGGTTAGATTAATATTCCATGTTGACATTATTATAACCATTTAAACACTGTCACAGCTAAGACATATAGTAAATATGAATATTTTTCCTTTCCTGCACAACTTCTGGTCCCCAAGTATGTGTCCAGGTGTTCCTGTCCAAGATTCATGTGTCTCCACAGGAACCTTTACCGAAGAACTGGAGATTCTGCCTCCACCTTCAGAATTGTGACCCAACTTGGAAAGTCCTTTGGAAAACAGAAACAGAAAACTCTGCTCAAGTCAGTGTCCTATGCTTTAATATGTTGGCTCATTTAAATCATTGAAACCTGAAAAATTGGATGTGCTTTTCTGGAAAAGCTGTCTCATGTGTCCATCATGCAGTGTCCCTCTCTGGAGAGCTCTTCTCTGTGGCAGCCTGTTGTTGATGGACATCGACAGCTAGCCGACAAGAGCTGTAGCTTCCAGTGCACAACTTAATGGATGGTTCCAAGTTTGACTGATGTGTTGTTCAGTAGAAATCTCTAACGTATATAAGTTTTGGAAGTAGGGCCATTTGGTCATTTGGTTCCCACCAGAGTTAAATAGAACATACTCTGGAATAGCTCTTTGCCCATCCCTTGTGTGATGAATTGAATTATGCCACCACCCTTCACCCCACAATTCATACAATAAAACCTTAATCTCCAATGTGACTGCATTTGGAGATAGGAAACTTTAAAGAGGTAATTAAGGTTAAATGAGGCAAAAGGTAGGGCTCTCATCGCTTAGGACTGGCTGAGAAAAGGCCACATGAGGACACAGAGAAGACGGTCATCTGTAAGACAAAGGGAGAGGCCTCAGGAGAAACCAAACCTACCAGCACCTGGATCTTGGGCTTCTAGCCTCCAGAACTGTAAGAAAATAAATTCCTGCTGCTTAAGCAACACAGTCTCTGGTAATTTGTTATGGTAGCCCACGCTAACTGATACACCTTGTGATGTCCGTGGTGTTTTGGAACCAAGAAGGGTTTACCCTGACAAGAGCATCTATTTCTGCCTACCTTAGCCTTTGCAACTTCTCAGACACTCCAAACCCTTCTAGGGCCATACTGGGTGTATGCACATGCTGGGTATAATTTAAAATTCCTTTCTTCCTGACCTACATGCTGCTCAATGGCTTTTTCTGCAAAGGTGAAAGTATTTCACTTCTAGGATTCATCTTGACTCCTAAGGATTTACATGCTGAGTCACTTGAAGTTGAAGGAAGCCAGAATTTGTGTGGACTTCATGCCTCCACCCAGGTTGGAATTTAGAGCATTCTAGAAGCTCTTCATGGTCTTTGTAAAGTTTTAAAACTGGTAAACTTTAACAACTCGGGTTGTAGGTCCATAGAGACGCCCTATATGTTTTCTCATAATGAGAATAGGACGTGAATTTTCTTCTGGAAATGGATAGAAGCTCATTTCTGCCTGGTGCCGTTTTGTCCTCTTTTCTAAGAAAGCCATTTTTCATTTGCAATAAGAATTAAAATGTTTTTACATTGTCTATATTTCTGTAGCATAACTGTCCTAATCACAAATAAATCGACTTCTAAATGGTATTGACATTGTTTTTCTGTTACTCCAGCTTGAGTTGATTTTGATTATTTTCTTTAGTTTTACCCATGTAATACATGCACATGATTTTTAAAATTGCATTTTTTAAAAAGGGAAAACAATGGTCCTATATCTTAGCCCTTCTCATCCCCATTCCTGCTCCCCAGATATGAGCATTTTTAACTGTTCCTTCTTCTGGCACTTCTACAGTTCCAGGTAATGTAATTCTACTACTATATCTTGATTTGTTCACTGTTGACATTATCTATTGATTATGGTGTTAAGATTAATGGATGTTTAACTCTTGGGCTGTCCCTTCCTCGCATGTCTATATCCTCCTAATGTAGTTATTGCACTATTTTTGTTAAATCTATAATCAGTAGTTTACACCATTATGACACAGTATATATACCCTCTACAAAGTAAAGGAGTATACTGTGACTACATTTTATCTCTTTATAGTTTGTTTTATCTGGTGTCTCTAATTGCCCTACTAATTTCCTGCTGTCTTTCAGGCATTAACATACCCTAATGATTTCCAAATGCTTCAGCATGTTGGACATTGTATTGAGTCACCTTTTTCTTGAAGGCACCCTCCCCAGAGCCTTCCCTTCCATTTGCACTGGTTACTGTCTGATCCTGCTGCATGGTGCTCTCCTGGTCTCTCCTCCACTGCTCCATTGGGTTGAGTCTAGTGCTTTCTGCATTTGGGAACTTCTTCCCTCTTGTTTCATGCCCAGTTCTTCTCAAGCACGTCCTAAGACAAGAAGTTGCCTGCATATTTGCATGTATAAAACTGTTTTTGTTTTCTCCTCATATTTTATTAATAGTTTGGGCGAATGTAAAATTCATTGGTTGAAAATTATTTTTCTTCTTCATTGTGAAGGCACCGCACCACTGTCTTCTAGTGTAGATACCATTATTGGGAGGTTTGATGCCATTTTAATCCTCATTCATTTGTAATGTTCTTTTCTTTCCCTTCTAGAAGCTTTTAAGAATTTTTTTATTCCTGGGGTTCTGAAATTTCATAGTTGACATTGATATAAGCCATTTTTTAATTCACTATGGCATTTTAGATAAGTGTCTCTACTTCCATCCTTCAGCTCTGGAACATTTTCTTGTATTTTCAAAATAACTTTATCCCCTCTATTCTCTCTGGGTTCCCTTTCAGAAAAACTGTGGATCAAGTGGTGGGCCTCCTGGATTAGATCCTCTATTATTTTTCATTTTCAATTTCACTGTCTTTCTCCTCTCCTTTCCAAGAAACTTTCTCCATTTTGTCTTCTAACATCTATTGAATTTTTTATTTTGGCCCCTGATATTGTCCCACATATGGCAGTCCTGCCCCTTCTAAGTTACACGCACACACACACACCAAGCTATTATATGGCTCCTGTTCTCTAAACATATTTCTCTCTAAACCTGAACATACAACCCTTTCTTTTTGTTTGTTTGTTTGTTTTACACCCCTTTCTTCACCCATGGCATGCACTTTTATTTCAAGACTAGCTATGCTTCCAAACTCTTTTAATAAAAGATCTAAAAAAATATTCATCAAAACCTGCCTAAGACAGCATAAAAAGAAAATACAGGCTAATCATTCTATAAATGGTGAAACACAAATTCTAAATAAAATACTAGCAAATACAACATAGTAATTCTTCAAACGAACAACCCATTAAACTGTAGAAGTCATTCAGGAATGCAAGGAGAGTTAAATACTAGAAAGTCTTTCATATAATTCATTATACTAATAGGTCAAAAGAAGAAAACTGATTGAGCATCTCTATAGATATAAAGAAGGCATTTGTTAAAATTCTATGTGAATTACAATAAAAATTCTTAGTAAAGTATAAATAGATAGAAAAATTTAATTTGATTAATGTGCAGATATGTTTGTGTGTATATATGCAAATGTGTATATATAGATGTATGCTGATATATGTATATAATAAACACAAACTTCAAAAGCAATAATTATGTGTAATGACAAAGCACAAGCTGACTTCCCATTGGAATATAGTATCACTATACTTAGGCTCTATGATTGTATATATGGAGAATCCAAGAGAATTAACTGAAAACTAAAATAAACAGCGGGAGAATTTAGTAAGATAAATGGCTGCAAGATTAATATAAAGAGTAGTTTTCCTGTATTCAAAAAACCAGTTAGAAGATATATTAAAATGAATGAAAATATTCCATTCAATGTTGCAACTGAAATCATCCTTCCACTCCCATCCTCCAAAATGAATAAACTTGAAAATAAATGTGAGAGGCTAAAATGAGGAAAAATTTCTACTCACTTCTGAAGAAAAAACAAACAAAAATATTTTGATAAATAGAAAGAAATGCCTTCCTGTTGAATGGGAAGATTAATGAATGAAGTTAATTCTTCCTAAGTGGATTTCTACATTCTGTATTATCCCAATCAAAATACCTGCAGCACTTTTTATTCAACAAAATTATATTTAAGTGTAACTATAAAATTCAATAAGTAAGAATAACCAGAAAAATCTCTGAAAAGGAAGAGTAATGAGGGGGACTAACCCAACTACATATTAAAATATATAATCAAGCTACAGTAATTGAAAATTTCTTAGGATTAGATGAAAGATTTAATAGAACAGAGCACAGAATTGGAAAAAAAAAATAGACCAAATACATGTGGGAGTTTTGTACATGATAAAAGTAGCATTTCAAATCAGCAAGAAAAAAGATGTATTATTCAATAAACAGTGTTGGGACAACTGGCTAGCCATTTGGGAAAAAATAAAACATGGTCTCTATTTCACTCCTTACATTAACTTGAATTCCAGATGGAGCAAAGATTTAAACATTAAAAAGATAAAACCATAAAAGCACTAGAAGGAAATTTTTTGTAAAGGGAAGACCTTTCTAAGCTTGGCACAAAACCCATAAACCATAGTGGGAAAGATTAGTAAAGTTGACTATCCACATTGTAAAGCTTCTAAAGTTAGCAATAGCTATTAAAAATTAAAAACAAACATTCACTTTGATCTAACTATTACATTTCTAGGAATTCATCCTCTAACTGTACTAAAAAAAAAGTGAAAAACTAAAGAAAATAAAAGGAAAGAGACACATATGTGTAAGAATGTTCACTGCAAGCTTATTTACAATAGAAGAATAAATAAATAAAAAACCTTGCAGGAGAGAGAAACCAAGATGGCGGCATAGGTAAACACCGGAAATTGCTGCCTCGCACAACCACTTCAAAAATGCAACCAAAAAGGACACCATCCAGAACCACAGGAAGGCTGGCTGAGTGGAAATTCTACAACTAGAAGGAAAGAGAAAAGCACACTGAGATTCAGAGGAGATGTGGAAGTAAAGTGCAGAGGTACAGAGGCACACATGGAAAGGGCTGGCAACTGAGGACACGGTTGTCTTTTTCAATCAGGAGGGAGTCTCAAGCTCCCAACTGCTCTGAACTCCAGTTCCGGGCGAGTCTCTGGGGACCCAGACTCATACGGGGAGAAACTGGACTGTCTGGCATCAGTCGGAACTTAAGGGCAGCTTTCTCTTAGAGGTGCTTGCAGCGATTACCAGGGCACTGAGACACGGGGCCTCTTAGGGCAGGACTGAGGATCAGCCATAGCTGTTTTCTCCATGCTGTTGATTCCCTGAGACCCCGCCCCACCCAAGCTGTGTGCAGAGACTTTTGTATATGAATGGCCTGGCCCTTTGCAATCTGAAAATTACCTAACAAACTGAAGCTGGGTCAGAGAGACCCAGAACTTCTAAAAGAAGGCCCAAGGCCCCACAGCAGTTTGCATTGCTTCACAGCTGGGCCTCATCTGGGCACCTCCAAATCCCAAACAAAGAAGAGGAATCTGAAGATGTCTCCATATCTCCTGCTGGATAGCCTCAAGCAGAGGCTAAATTAGCACCTCCTTAGAGATCTAAGAGCCAGTGTACCCAGATTAAACTCCTCAGATCCATAAGGGACACACTCAGGGGGCAGACTCAGTGAACACCAAAGCCCTACTGAAGCAAGTCTTGCCCCAGAAGGCTGTCTCTAGCACAGAAGTTCTCCCACCATAACCACAGCTGATTCTCACAGCCAATTGGCCTGAAGGTCAATTCCTCCCAGTGATACCTACAACAATCAAGGCTTAACTACAACAAGACTGTGCACAAAGCCTACAAAGGGGTGCACCAAGAGTGCCCACCTCAGGTAATTGGGGAGGCTGAGCCACTGGGCCCTATAGGAGGCACAGAAAGCCACTCTACCAACACAGGGAAGCATAAAAAATGCGGAGACAAAGAAACAGGTCACAAATGACAGAAATGGAGGAAAGCAAACTACTGGATATAGAGTTTAAAACCAAACTAATAAGGTTTCTCAAGAATTTTCTAGAAACCACCAATAAATTTAGTGAGACCCTTAAGAAATCTAGTGAGACCCTCGAGGATATGAACAAGGACCAACTAGAAATTAAGCATACACTGACTGAAATAAAGAATATTATACAGAGTTCCAACAGCAGGCTAGAGGATCGCAAGAACCAAGTCAAAGATTTGAAATACGAAGAAGCAAAAATCACCCAACTGGAAAAACAAAAAGAAAAAAGAATCCAAAAATATGAAGATAGTATAAGGAGCATCTGGGACAACTTCAAGCATACCAACATCCGAATTATGGGGTGCCAGAGAAGAGAGAGAGCAAGATATTGAAAACCTATTTGAAGAAATGACAGAAAACTTCCCCTGCCTGGTGACAGAAATAGACTTACAAGTCCAGGAAGCACAGAGAACCCCAAACAAAAGGAATCCAAAGAGGACCACACCAAGACACATCATAATTAAAATGCCAAGAGCAAAAGACAAAGAGAGAATCTTAAAAGCAGCAAGAGGAAAAAAAGTCAGTTACCTTCAAGGGAGTACCCATATGACTGTCAACTGATTTCTCAACAGAAACTATGCAGGCCAGAAGGGAGTGGCAAGAAATATTCAAAGTGATGAATAGCAAGAACCTACAACCTAGATTACTTTACCCAGCAAAGCTATCATTCAGAATTGAAGGTCAGATAAAGAGCTTCACAGATAAGGAAAAGCTAAAGGAGTTCATCACCACCAAACCAGTATTATATGAAATGCTGAAGGGTATTCTTTAAGAAGAGGAAGAAGAAGAAAAAGGTAAAGATACAAATTATGAACAACAAATACACATCTATCAACAAGTGAATCTAAAAATCAAGTGAATAAATAATCTGATGAACAGAATAAACTGGTGACTATAATAGAATCAAGGGCATAGAAAGGGAGTGGACTGACTATTCTCGGGGGGTAAACGGGTTTGGGGGGTGCGGGAAGAGACTGGACAAAAATCGTGCACCTATGGATGAGGACAGTGGTGGGGGGGGAGTAAGGACAGAGGGTGTGGTGGGAACTGGGTGGAGGGGAGCTATGGGGCGGGGGGGAGAGGAACAACTGTAATAATCTGAACAATAAAGATTTAATTAAAAAACAACAACCTTGCAGGAACCTAAACCTATCAGTAGGGGACTAGTTAAGTAAAATGTAGTACAAGTGTAGGCTGAACCACATGTAGCTATTAAGAAGAACACAGTTAGTCTGTAAGTGCTGTGATGGAAAGCAATCCAAAATACTATTAATTGAAAAAAAGGAAAATGCAAATCACAGAATAGTCATTCTATACACTCATAACAATTTCCTTCTAGTGCTTTTATGGTTTTATTTTTTAATGTTTAAATCTTTGCTTCATCTGGAATTCAGGTTAATGTAAGGAGTGAAATAGAGGCCAGGTTTTATTTGTAATCAGGTTCTATTGGCAGTATTTTGTAATTTACAAAAACTTTATATCCATGATCCATTAATTATACCTCCTTCCTCCACAGATCACAGACTCTTTCTCGGCCAGCAATTTCCTCTCAACAGGTAAAATGTGTTGCAGAGCAGAACTCCCCAGCCCTTAACACAGCATGGCACAGAGAGAAGAGAGCGTGTGTCTGGTGCGCTGAGGGAATTAGAAGAGGTTGCTTATGCCAGGCTGCTCTCCCTGGTGGGGGAGCTCCAGGGTCCCGGGGTGGGTGGAGGAGAGCAAAGATTAGCACCTCCGCGTTCCTATAGCCCTTTTCCAATGCGCTTGTACACTAAGTGGGACATTTCCTCAGGAGCCCTGGAATTGCAGAGAAAAGGGGTTGGCATGGGAAGAGGGAGAGGGGGGTTGTAATCTGACACGGTCTGGGTTGGGGTGGAGGGAGTGTGGGAGACAGGCAGCAAAGGAGGAGTTGAAGGCTGGGAGGGCTCCTGGGCAGGCACTTTGGGAAGAGATACCAGCTTCATCCCTTTTCAGGAATTGCAGACAGGTTGGCATGCATGTGGGCTTTTAGGTTTGGTCTGAAGATGAGCAACCTCTCCTAACACGGAGCACTGGAAAGTGGTGGGCATAGAGGTGGGTAGACAGGCTGTGCCACTTTCTAGCTAGGTGACCTGGGACAAGTTACTTCGCGTCTCTAGACAGTGACCTCATCTGTAAAATCAGGTTAGGAACTATCGCGCAGGACTGGGGAGAAGGAAACAAATGGTTCTCACAGTGTGATCCCCAAACAGTACCATCAGCATCACCTAGGACAGTGGTCGGCAAACCACTGCTCGCGAGCCACATGTGGGTCTTTGGCCCCTTGAGTGTGGCTCTTCCACAAAATACCACGTGTGGGCGCACATGTACAGTGTGATTGAAACTTCGTGGCCCATGCGCAGAAGTCGGTTTTCGGCCTGGGTGAGTCTATTTTGAAAAAGTGGCGTTAGAAGAAGTGGGGGATATCGGTCCGTCAGGCGAGGGGAGACACGGCGCAGGCGGGCCGCAGGCGGGCCGTGGGATATGCAGCGCGGGGGAGGTACATCGTTTTGAGGTATGATCGCTGAGGCTGACCCCTTCCAACTCTCCCCTCCACATTCCTCTATCTGAAACAAGTGTGGATGGGAGAGTTGGAAGGGGTCGACCTCAACGAACGTACCTCAATCAGATTGAGGACGTTTTTAGCAAAGGCCAGCTTAGGAGTACCCTAATTAAGTTAATAACAAGGTACCTACCTATATAGTTTAACTTTTAAAAATTTGGCTCTCAAAAGAAATTTCAATCGTTGTACTGTTGATATTTGGCTCTGTTGACTAATGAGTTTGCCGACCACTGACCTAGGAACTGGCTAGAAATGCAGATTCTCAGGCCACACCCTGGACCCACCGAATTTAGAAACTATTGGGTGGGACTCTGTTTTAAACAAACTCTCAAGGTGATTCGATGCATGTTCAGGTTGAAGACTCAGTGGTGTATAAAGCAGAGAAGCCACCAGAACCAGGCTTGAGGCTGGGAGTCAGCCCTTCATCCCTGCTCGGAAGAGCCCATCATTGGCAGGATGGAGGCCAAGATGTAAAAGAGATATTGGTCCTTGAGGTTTCATCCCCTATGCTTCATCTGAAGAGATTTTAAAGATAGTATATCTTAGGGGTTTGAATTCCTGGATGCAGATTAGAATCATTCAGGAAGCATTTGAACACACCTGTGCCCAGGCCCAACCTCGGAGATTCTGACTCAGAGGTTGTGGGCTAGGGCCAAGCATGCCCAATACCCCCAAAGCTTTCCAGATGCTTCTAATGTGCATTTAGGTTGAGGGCCACTGGTTTAAACTTGGAGTGAGGCTGGAAAGTGGGGATGATAACTCTGCTGGCATTTCCCTCCCTGGGAGTTGGCCCTTACGCTTTTTCAGCACGTACCCTTAGGAGCTCTACATTTGGGCATAAACGTGGAGCCTGTTTAATTACCACTAAAGGCTCTATTTGTATCTTCCCAAATATCCATGGTAGAGCTTCACACTAAAGACTGTAGACAATCTGGTCCTCCCTCCCCTTGCTCCCAAATCCCCACCCCCACCATTAAACCCAACATACACTACTGCTCTGCATGGGGCTAACATTCAGGCTTTCTCCTACCTGGCTAGGACAAATTTCTTGAAGATGGGAAGAAACAGCAAATTAATATTAATATCAAATCAAGCTTTCTCAATAAGAATCACTCTGGTGTGACAGGTTCCATCTCCAGCCCATGCCATCTTCCAATTCGACATACTAATGCTGCGCTGACCTTCCTAACCCTATCTTGTGCAATCGGGCAGGTACCATGAATAATACAACAGACGTAGGACCTGCAGAGAGTAGCATCCCTTCCTCCAACTGGGACTAGGGTTTGGGTCAAACTCAGCTGTAGCCTGCCCCTTCCCAGCAAGTTTGGTGCATTTCAGGTTTTCTACTGGGCCGGAAGCAGAGGCACCCAACTTTCCAGGGGAACCCAGTTACATTATCATCAAATATTTTCTTGTTCTCCACCAACAAAACAAAACAAAAGAACAAAAAAAGGATTCAGGCCAAACCCCTTGAAGCAGCAAGAGCTCCACCTGATAATGAAGAGTGTTACCTAATGCTTTTCCATCAATCAATTGCCTGAGTAACTATGACACAATTTTTAGCAACCTGATCTCACTCCTAGTGTTTCTGCTACCCCATTGAAGACCAGAGGATTCATTAGAGAATACAACTTGATAAAACAAAGCTTTCCCTTTTCATCTCATAAGAAATAAGAATCCACCTTCAAATCTTCCTGTGTGATAGGGTAACTTATCTAATCTCTCTGCAGGTCAGTTTCTTCATCTGTAAAATGGGGTGAGTGTTAGGAGCCCAACTCAGTTTGATGTATAATTGTTTGCTCAGTAAATAGCTGTTGAATGAAAGGAAGGAATAAGAGACAAGGATAAACAATGCCAGTTATAACCCAGAGTCACAGGGCTTGGTCTTGCACAGCTGGGGATAAGTTTTAATAAGTCTGATAGTTTGCCCAGTCCTTTAGTCCAGACCACACCTCGGCCAGAATGTCAGAGGGATATGGCTTCCCTCCTGGTTCTCCCCTATGTGTGTGTGTGTGTGTGTGTGTGTGTGGTACCCAATGACAGAGTCCCCCTTGTTCCCCAGATAGGCAGGTGACTTTTTTGGTTCTCCCCCTGGCCGGGCACAAGATATGGCCTCAAACCACAGCTATATCTGGCCTCCTGGGCTCTCTCACTCTCTAGTGGATACTCATCTTTACTCCAGGTCTCCTCTCTTGGGCCTCTCCTCTCTCAGGGACACCTGGGTCCTCCCTTGACTTTCTTTCACTTTGGGCGAATTTTTGAATCCACATCTCTCTCTTTTATTTCTTTTCTAATCCTCACCTGAGGACGTTTTTATTGATTTATTTTTTGAGAGAGAGAGAGAGAAACATCTATCAGTTGCCTCCCACATGTGTCCCAACCAGGGATCGAATCCACAACTTAGGTATGTGCCCTGACCAGGAATGGAGCCACCACCTTTTTGATGTGTGTGATGACACTCCAACCAACTGAGCCACCTGGCCAGGGCTGGATCCACATCTTTTGAGAGCTCTTAGTAGATGCAACTTGTTTCAAGACAGACATTGAAGGTAGCTCTCTGTTTTTAGGAACCTCTTAGGAGTCAAATGGAATTAAATATCATCATAATAACAAACTATTCTGTGAGTTTTGTGTAGACTAATTTATTCCTCACACCAACAACATGAGGCAGTGCCGGGAGCCGGTCCATCCTTGCTGTTTCAAGGGACCTGGCATATATGGCATACGGTTCTTAATATGTTTGCTCACCTTCTTGGCGCTGTGTTTTAACCAAGGTCACCTCTCCGAGAAAGGTTGAATCCCCAGGTAGGGATTTTCCCCTGAAGCTAGGGAGGGAATAAAACCCCTCAACTAAGTGCCAGGCGGGTAATTAATCACTTTAACTATGAACAATCATGCTTAAGCTACATAATCTTTACTCCCTGGAATGGAGATAAGAAACGCCCTAACCTTTGTAATAGAGATTGATAGGATTGAATCAACTGGTATAAATACAGATGTAACAAGACAGCAAGACACAGAACTTAGAAGTCAGAACTCAGAAGACAGAACCTACACAGAACCTACAGACAGAAGACCTTCGCTGGAGAGAACATGGCAAAAGATCCTGGACTGAACCTGACTACAGAAATATGGCAAGAGAACCTGACTAGAACCTGGTGACCGAACCTGGCTGGAGATCTCAGACAGAACCTGGCTGGAGAACCTAGCGAGGGAACATGGCTACAGAACCTGGCTGGAGAACCTGGAGAACCTAGCAAGAGAACATGGACACAGAATCTGGCTGGAGATCCTGACCAGAACTTCGCTGGAGATCCTGAACAGAACTTGGCTGGAGATCCTGGCTAGGCTGCTGATCAACTGAACGCTGTCTCTGTGTCATTCCTTCTTCGCCGACTCCGTCCACACCTTTGGGGACCCCTGGACCCGCGGGGGTTGGACCCCGGCAAGGCAGGGAGTATTATCACCACTATTCAGATGTGGAAACTGAGCACTGAGATGTTACATAATTTGCTCAAGGTTAGACAAAGAATAAATCATAGGGCTTATAGAGCACAGGGTTACACACCCAGGCAATTTGTGATTTTAGCTACTATACTATGGTTGCTTCTTAATGTGCTACAGCATCTTCTCAATCCTAGCATAATTTGAACGTTGAGAATTGGAATGCCAGCATTTGGATAGACTTGTGCAAATATGAGAAACTCCTGGATCCCTTTGTCCCCTTGTCAGCAGGAGCAGTCCCTCCGCCCCCGGATCCCCAGCTGAGAAGACTAGTTTCCTTGCAGGCTGACCCTGTGAATAACCTCACCCAAGACAGTTGCCTTACAGGAGGATACAGATTCTTCTTAAGATTTATTCTCTCCACCTTTCATGGCCTCCAGACTCCTAACCGTTGTCAGATTCCAGCCACAGCCATTCTAGGGGCAAAATTTTAAAGTCTGGCCTTGAGGATACAGCTTTATACACCAAAATAATTGCAAGATTTTGTTCATTTATATTGGCAAAACCCTAAGTAATATACATGGAGATGGAATAAGGTTGATAGACTAAGGAAAATGAGCAAAATGTTGGCTTGGGCCAAGTGAGGTACATTCCAGAGATGGATAACCACTGAACTTTAGTTTCTCCTTTTAGGAATAGGTAAAAGTATATGGGTTTGTAAGGGGTAGCTGCATTGTATTAAGTGGAAGCATGAGTTTGTTGATATTGCTGGTGAAAGTTTAAAAGAGTAGAAAAGTATATACAGATGCTGAGTGGCCAAAGGTGTGAACTGTTCTGGGTATTTCTCTTGGGCTCTCAGCCCCACACTTGTTCTACTGTACTCTTCTCTATACCAGCAGATCTGGAAGCTTGAAAACTACATTTCCCAAACTCCTTTGCTGCTGGCTTAAGAGATTAGAAGACAGGTGGAAGAGGAAGCTGTTTTTCTGCTTCTGGATCTAGCAATGACCACATGGGGACTGTAGGCTACTGAGGTGACCAGCTTCCTGAAGTCGTGGTGACTGCTACAACCACAACCACAGGTCGCTGCAATAGTGACAGGGTTCCTATAGCTGAGGCAATAGCTGCAGCAACAGTGGAAGGAGGGGCATCCAAGCTTTCTGCTCAGCAGCAGTAGTGCTGCTTCTACCCATTGCATGGGGACGGCAGTACAGCTCTGTCAGTCTCAGCAGTGAGCACACGCCAATAGGCTCTGGGTAGCACCATCTTCCCAAAAACCTTCATAACCCATTTTCTATATTAAATTCTCTCCGTTTAAAATACCTAGGTGGATTCCTGTTTTTCTGACTGGATCCTGACTGACACAAAGAGAGAAAAGTAATATCTTCTTCCTTATATGGTTGTTGTGAGTATTAAAGAAGATAAAGATAAAAGGTACCCAATACAGCACATGACACAAAGGAAGTATTAAGTAATAACTCCACAGCCTCATGTTCATTTCTCTCCACTCACGATCCCTTGTTCCTGAGTTCTCTGTAACCTCCTATGGTGGCCACTTTGGGGACACATGCCTGTCCTTTTTTGTCTTTATGTGTGTACTGCTTCATGATTTCCTCCCTTTACATCTCTTTCCCTTGTACTTATAGTCATTCTCTTAAATCTCTTTTCCCCTTTCTCTCTCTCTCTCTTTGTAAGTATAAATTGGTGCAGCCACTATGGAAAACAGTATGGAGATTTCTCTCTGTCACCCCTACTCTGACCTTAAGAAATATCCTTTCCCTTCCTTCCTCCCCTCTTCCCTTCCCCAGGCTCCTCCTACTTGCTCCCTGCTCCCTACACAATTAATCAAAAAGGTCCCTGCATTACTTTGAAAGGGAAGTATGGTGCTTATCTATGGTGCATTTGCATGAAGGGAAGGAAAGAAACACTAGACAAAGAAGATCCTGTTTTAGCAATTTTTCACATTCTTGGAAATTCCTAGAAATTCCCTCACAATCTAAGTCTTTATTGAGGCTCAAGGAAAACTCTGCTTTTTGTTGTTGTTACTGTGGTTTTACTTTTTTCATTACATTTTGCTGCTAGTAGAGCAACAGTAAAGTTATATACAGTGTTTTTCTGTGAATGCTCAGTATTTTAATTATATGATGGGGTAAATGAGATTTGTGGATTCTAACCATATTTCTAATACATTTTATACAGAGAATATTATTTAAAATTTTTAACTGATTTGTAAACCTTTTTTTTTGAGGAAATAGTTGTAAATCAGGGACATCCTTGTCTTAAACTAGATTCCCAACAGAGGTTGAAAATTCATGCTAAAGTGACTCATTAGCATATGTTTTCAGGAAAAATCAGTAAGGAATTGGGAAGGGAGACCAAGGAAAAGAAGAAGGGAAAGCAAGGGAATCACCCCTCAGTCAACAAGTACTCTCAGGCAGGCAGGCTGTTTGCAGCCTTAGCCAAAGTGGGGTTAAACAGCATGAGGGAAGCTCTCTGATAAAACAAAACAAAACAAACAACAAACAAAAACACAAGTTCTAGCTTTGGGGATAATAACATTTAAGGAACCAGCATAGAAAAGTGGTAAAGGGCTTGAGGGGCTATTAGTGGAACCCTGCATTTTTATTAATTTCATAGGTGTTTGCCCTTGTTTATTGAATGAGTGACTGAATGACTTTGGCTTTGTAGATACAATCTTTGTAAAGAAATAAATTTATCTCTGGTCTCCCATGTGTTCTTCAATTTTAAAATTTCTTTCTCTTCTGTTTTTCTTCTTTTCTTTCTTATATATTTATAAATAGTAAAATAATCACTCACATTTATGAAGTACTTAATCTGGCCAGGTACTCACTTGATTTTGTTTATGGGGTGTTTGGTGTGATTCAGGTATTTTATGTAATCCTCATAACCTTCTCCCTGAGATCAGTAGTATTGATGTCCCCACTTTTAATTGGGGGTTGTATACAGATTAAATTATACCCTAATAAATGAGTCTGGATCCATCTGACTTTTACCTCCTCTCCCCTTTACTTCTCACCATCTCTTTTCTGCGCACGCGCGCGCGCACACACACACACACACACACACAGACACACACACACACCGTGATTCTTATAACCATTCACTTTAATGGGAGTCGTTTGCAGATATCAAGTCCCAGTGAGTTTATCAGAGAGGGAGTAAGCTGCCTTGGTTAAAATAACACTGTGCAGTAGAACAGAAAATAAGATGTCACGGCAAACTAAACATCTGCACTTTCAAAGGAGCTCCATACATATAGATTTGACCTGCCCAGAAATTGCCAGAACCTTTAGCAGGGGCCAGTTGTTGGTAAGTTTCACCTGAACCCCAGGGAGGCCCAAAACATAGGGCAGGAAAACCGGGTGTCCTCCCTCTGGTCATTCCCCAGCCCCTCTCTATGGTTCATTCACCTCAGATATTTGTCCAGAAAGTGAAGATGTTTAGTTTGCCATGACATCTTATTTTCTGTCTCACTGCACAATGCTATTTTCACCAGGGCAACCAAGCTCTCCGATAAACTTTGAGAACATTTGAGCCAGCTTGACGGTGAAAAGACTCAGTGCACTCTAAGTTTTATATATTTATTTATTTCACTTTATTCCATGTTTAGTATGACTGAGTAACCAGTTCAATGGGAAAAAAAGGTGGGGTGGGAAACCAGTGTGGATTGTATAATAAAGCAGCCCTGGTTACTGCACACTATATCCCAACTGTCCCAATATCCCTTTCAAAGTACAGATTCTTAACACGAAGAGATTAAGTGCGATGGGCAGCTGATATTTCACCCCAATTCACATTATGGCTCTGAATAGGAACAAGCAAAGGTGTACCTCTTCAGAGAGTCAGAAGGCACATGCCTCCAAGGACTGCGTTCACCAGGCAATGCAGCAGCAGCAGAGAAAGGTCTCAGTAAGGGCTCCATACTCACGGCACAATAACAAAGGCACCAAAAACCTGCAACCAAATTCTGGTTAGCAATATTTCCAGTAGCAATAGTGCCAAGCGGCAAAGCAAGCCTTCTCACCATCTGCGTGGGCGGTCCCCTTCAGCATCTCCTATGTTTCTTTCCAGTTTTCAGAGGATCCCTTTTTCACCTCCTATCTCATTTAGGAGAGACTGGACTTGAATTCTATTTTGTCTCCCTGTCTGGGGCTTAGGGAATGTAGAATTAAAAAGCTGAACATTGGAAAGGACTTGAGAGGTCATTGAGCATAATCCCATCCAATGCAAAAAGCCTCCTTCTTGAATACGTGCGATGATGGAGGTCTCACAATCTTATCCGGTAGCAAACAAAAATTGTTGAATAGTATCCTCCTATGTAGAGTTTCCAGTGTGATTGTATTTGAATTGTTTTTGTCTTAAACATGTCTTCTTACAGTTTTACTCATTTAACACCTGCGTTTAGGGACAGAAAGCTATTTCCATAGGGAGGCCATTAAATCTCTGGACAGCTCCAGATGATAGGAAACTGCAAGATCTAATTTTTTTCTCCTTTTAGAAGATGGAAAACTCTGCCCCACACACAACCTTCCAGCAGCTCTGTAACTCTTGCTTTCTGTAAGATGGAGAACATTGTGTGACCCCGTATTAGTTTGCTAGGGCTGCCATAACAAAAATACCGCAGGCTGGGGAATTTATTTGCTCGCAGTTCTGGAGACTGGAAATCTAAGGTGAATGTCTTGCAGATGGCTACCTTCTCACTGAGTACTCACACCACCTCCTCTCTGCTCACAGGCCTCCCTGGAGTCTCTTCCTCTTATTATAAGGACTCGGCCCTGTTGGATCAAGACCCACCTTTATGGCCTCATTGAACCTCAATTGCCTTTTTAAAGGTCCTACCTCCAAATACAATCACATTGGGAATTGTGGCTTCAACATATGATGAATTTGGTGGGGGGAGGAATTGGGACACAAATCAGTCCCTAACAGACTTTCTTGCAGGGCTGAATATGTGCGGGACAGCAGACCTGCACACCCTGGAGTCCTCTCACTTGTTCCAGGCTCAGAGCTCGGGGACGCCATGGGGCTGTCCTCTCTTTGCAGAGATGATGGGACAAAAGGAATTGGAGGAGTTCTAACTCTTATTTGCTGGGGATACATAATCAAGAAATGCTTGTGACAGGTGAGTAGGTAAACAAAAAATGCTCAGACAAAACATAAGATGGGCCAATGATCATGCAGCCAAGAGCTGAATGAAACTAGGGCCTTTATGGAAATAAAGAAAACTGAGGTGACAGACTGGAAACTTCTCTTTCTCCCCAAAAGCCCAGGTGTTCTAACACACAGCTCTGAGAAGGCGGTTCAGGTACCCACCAGCGGGGACACTGACTGGAGGAGTGTCATGCTCCCAGGATTCACCAATAAATAGGGTAAGGAAATGCACATCGGGACTGAGAGTTGCCTGCAATTATGACATCGTCTAGTCAGTATTGATCACAATGAGACAGACAACACAGGCTGCAGGACAAGGTGATAGTTAAGGCAAAACCAGGACTGTGGTGGAACTGGAAGCTCCAAACCTGTCACAGGAAGGAAAGATGTGATGGGAGGGTGGGTAGGTCACCTCAGAGAACCCAGTAATGCCGGTATTTATATATACAAGTGATGTAAGCGTGTGCACGTTCAGGTTGATTGCTTAGGAAATAGCATCTCATTCATTTCATGCTGCTCTCAGGCCTTCTTGGGTTTTTAGTAAGAATTCCTGCATCACAAGGACCTTTTCAAAGGATGCTGAAGAGAAGGAGCTGATGGAAGGGGCGGAGGCCGGGGGAGAGGATGGCAATGAACTGTCGCATTAGAATCCAGGGTCCAGAATACAAATATTGAGGATGGAACCACCCATCCTTTCTTTCTTCCTCCCTCTTCCTCTTCCTCTTCTTCTTGCCCAAATGACCTTCTCATTCAGGAAATTCTTTCAAGCACAGGCACTGGGCGAGGCAGGGGGCACTGACCTGGGCTGGCTGGGCTTCCTGCCTGCAGACAGCCATCTCTGCCCAGGTGCGCTGACAGAGCAGGGGGCTCCGGGCCCAGAGGGGGGGTAATTACCCCAGCCAGAGCAGGAGAAGGAAGGGTTCCACGGTGGCTTCACAGACGAAAAATTATATGTTCAGTCCAAAGCTGTTGAATTCAAAAGGCAAATCGGAGTCACCTGAGGTATTCCAAGGCAAAGCGCTCCTTGAAAGTCACCTCCCACTCCTCAGATGTCAGAGGATCCCATTTCAGATTTATCAAAGCCGAGGGGATTAGCAGGGCCACACCCCCTCCAGCTCCGCTCGCTCCTTCTCTCCACTTCTTGGTTTGTCTAAATAGTTGTTTTGGTGAGTGAGAAGAAAGAATGGGAAGTAATTAGTGTTTCCTGTAATAGTCCGTGTTTAGTTTTGTAATCCTCTGTCAGGTTTATTTTCATGTTAAGCAAAGGAAGTCCCACTGGAATATTGTAATCTCTTCTTAGTGTTAGCACAAAGCCTTGGTGTTTAAATTAATAGAGAAATTTCCAAGGAAACTAAGGCTCTTCTCAAGAGTGGAGTTTAAGGAGCACAGCATTCTTCGGAGCTTGGCTTGCCCCACAGTGTTTAAGGCTGAGGTGAGAACTTTTCTACGAGGCTGGGTAGGGGTTTAGGCCTGAACTGTATCATCTGCCAAAGGTTACATCTCTACCTGGCATTCTGCTCCTGCGGGGCCTCACTCTCCAGTCCCTTCTGCCTGTAACTGCTGCCCTGGTTCAGGCCTGTCCGGTAACTGCCTGTGACTACCCACCCCACTGTGCTCCTCGTTTGTTCCAAAGCTCCCAGAGCCCTCAACCCGGGTCCCAGTAATGAGGTCCTAATCCAACTTTTCTCCCTGACCCCCAATCCTCACCTTCACACAGTCATTCCAGGCAAACTATTGTTCTTCCCTCGTCCATCTTGCATTTTCCTGTCCCCATGGCGTCGTCTCTCCCCATTCCTCGGCAAGGCCAGACCTGGCCCATTCTTCAGCTGGGACTGCCTCCTTCATGGTGTTTCCTCCACTGCTCCAGGCTGGCAGGGTCCCCTCCCACCCTTTGTATTCCATGGACTCCAGCTCTATCTGTCTGTAGCACTGAGCAGTTTTCGCTTGGTATAGATTTCTAATCGCTACATAACTCATGAATACATCTCCTTGCAAGAGACTGGAACACAAGTAAAACTGAAGACCTTTTCACCTCCATCCTCATTCCCTTCTCCCCTCCCCAGAGGCAATCACTCTGATGAGTTTGATGTGTTTGCCTTCTAGGTTGGTGTCTACATTACCTACAACTGTGTATATCTATCTACAAATATAAATAAAATATAAACAGATATCATATACATTACATGTAAATACATGTAATTCTGCGCTTGCCTTTTTAAAGCAGCATTGTTTTTTGAGATCTGCCCACGTTGCTACATATAGATTTAGAGACTGTCTATTCAATATTCTACGGAGTTTCATCATATGACAACACTTCACATTTTATTTAGCCTATCCTCTCTATTCATGGTCATTCTGTTCCCTCTGCCTGGGATATTTTTCTGCAAGCTGGCCCAGCTAACTAACATCCAGGTATTGCCTCCACTATAAAGTATTTTCTGACTCACCCTCCTCTCTAAGTATCCCTCCTCTCCTCTATCACCACCCCTTTAATTCATAGTGCCAGGAAGACTGGCACCCAATACCACCCCCTCCCCCCCCTCCACACACTGTCATGTGGCGTAGCTGCTCCTTCCTCCAAAGCCCTGGCATCTGATGGCCAAAGACCTGGAGGCTCAACGTGCACCCTGGCAAGGGCAGCTCTCTCTCACTCTCCAGGGAACCACAGTGCTGACTTTTAAAATAACAACATATTCAGCAGCTGGTACACACTTTTGTGTTTTTGTGTGAGCTCCGTGAGAGTGGCCACTCATTGCTGTGTCTCGGGAACCCGGCACAGAGCCTGACACTTAGTAGGTCCTCAGTAAATGTGCTGGACTCTTTTGTTGGATAGGATCCTTAGGGGTTTCTGATTTAGAGTCTTTCCTTGAGGAATGCACTATGTTTTAAGAAAATGCTTATTCCCAGCTGCACAGTTTAGGTACATAAAATTTGCGTATTGCAATAAATACTTGGCCTCATGAATTTCTAGCCTGTTAAATAACAAAACTTAAAATGCTAGGTAAGCATGTAAAAAAAGATAGCATCATAAATACCAGAAAATTACAGGTTGGTGATTTTTCCCCCCCTTTGATCTTGTAACTTTTTACCAGATGAAAGAGTGATGGCCTCAGAGAGAGTCTTGAGTAGAGTTTTTCCTTATATTGCTTGTTGCTGATCTCTTTGGGGCAAGGAGGGAAGCACCCATTATAGTGGACACCGACTAAGGTGGTGGCTCCCCGGTTCACAACACATCTCCCTTCACTAGGAATGTCCCCAAACAAAGATGTGGGCAATCAGAGACTATATCTTACTATGTGAGAGGGATTGGTTGAAGGATAGACCCCTGACTGAAGCAGGGCCAATTGGTCTCTCTTCCAGAATTTGAAACTTGAAGTTCTATGAAACCAGTGACTGGAGTCATGGAGTGGAGTTAACATAATGGCAGCCCCTGGTGGGTGGTTCACAGATCCTGCTACGGAGGTCTCCTGAAGGTCCTGCTCTGAATCCATTCTTTCCTTGATCTTGTGAGCCAACCCAAGTTCTTTTCAATACATTACCTTTTTGGATACACTCAGATATCCATAAACTCGTCTACCTATTCCAGGTTAAAAATTCCAGGATTTTATTGCTCAAACGTTCTCTCATTCTTTCTGAAGGGAGCTGAGACTCAACCTGATCTAGATATGGAGTAGAGCTCAGCTGGACTGGTCAGTGGTCATCTGTTACACAAGAATTCCTGCCACCTGGGCAAGATGGGGAAGCAAGAGTCTTCAGCTGTCTAGAGCTAAAGGGGAAGACTTGTTCTACTAAAGAAAGAACATTTGGCTTGCCTTTTAAACAGCTATGTGGTTATAAAAGTAGGGGAAAATTTAGTGTGATGCCTATCTTGAGTTTGCTAATCAGCATGACAGCACCGGTGGTGTCAAAATACCCCATCTCGTCAATCATGTGAACCAAAGCAGTGCCCTAGACTTTAGGAAATTAAACTTTGACTGTTCTGAGCAAAGATAGCCATTACTGTAGAACTATGCCTTGCAATGAAATATGGCTCAAGAGGCTTTAAAAATGAAATTTTAACAATGAGATTGCAAATAAGTACGAAGAGGGAGAAAAAGATAAGTAGAGAAGCAGTGCGATTTCTTCGGGAACTCCCTGATAAGCCCAGATTTTTAATATGAAAGAACATGGTCCCCAACTCAAGGACGTCGCAGTCTGGTGGAGAAGATAAAACTCTTAACCTAATAATTCAAACCCAAAGGGGAAAGTGCTGAGAACCCTGTGAGAGAGAGAGAGAGAGTGGGAGGTGACAGAGCAGCCACTTCCAGCTGAGGGATAACATCCTGTCCTGGTCATTATTTCTTTTATATAGACTAGATCAGGCTCCTCATCACATTATTTTTATTCACTCCTGTTTGGGGGCACCTAGTAAGTGCTCAGTAAATACTGTATTGCCTGAGTAGTTGGCCTGCATCACATTAAAGATTACTAGCATTAGTTGAGCCTTGAGTAACTACCAATTACTTATTACTCGAATGAAAGGCACCTTATGGACAGTACCTCATTCCATCCTTACACTATGTCTACACATAAGTTGTATTCTTCCCACGTTATAGATGAGAGAACTATCTCTTGGAAAATATAAAATGACCTGCCCAAGACCACACCACTAGTAAGTGGTAGAGTCAGGATTCAAAGCCAAATACTGAAGTTGGCCAAAACTGGTTTGGCTCAGTGGATAGAGCGTCAGCCTGCGGACTGAAGGGTCCCAGGTTCAATTCCGGTCAAGGGCATGTGCCTGGGTTGCGGGCATATCCCCAGTAGGAGATGTGCTGGAGGCAAATACTGAAGTTTTCCCATTCTACTCTATGCTTCTTGGGAGATGTTGCAGAATATAAAGTCCAACTCTTCATTTTACCTGCAGCCAGGGAAACTGAGTTCCCCAGAGGGACTGACTCACTTCCCTGGAAGCAGCACAGAGGCAGAGTCCAGCCAGGCTTCTGTGGTATACAGCTGGTTTACCTTCCAGTTCACGCAACTCTCAACCTGCCCGTCAGAACGGACCATTTTTGTGCCCTCAGGTGTTGTCTCTACATGTCATCCATCATCTGTGACTCTTTTTTTTATTAGACTTTTAAATCCTTGAGGTCAGCAATTCTAATCAAATGAGTGCCCAATATAGGATTGAATGGGATTCTTGTTGGTTTAAAAAGATGCAAGTCACTTTTTTATTAGTTCTTTGCAAAAGAATTCATTTTATAAAGCGTTCTCCAAATCCTATAGGAAATGTATTAGGACCTCATTGTTTGCTCTAACCCCAGCTTGGAAGAACCTGAAATCTATTTCTTGCTTAAAGTCTTCCATTGGTCTTCTTTTAGTCTAGTGTATTACCTAAAGCTTTCTTGTCAATTTGATATGAGATTCTTACCATAAAGACAGAAAACATTAAAAACTCCAAGTAAGAAGATTACAATATCATCATATTGCTCCATCAACTGATGAACAGTTAAACAAAATATGGTATAACCAAATAATGGAATATTATTCTATCACAAAAAGGGAGTACTGATTCATGCTATACCATGGATGAACCTTGAAAACATTATGCTAAGTAAAAGAAGTCAGACACAAAAGGCCAATATTCTATGATTCCATCTATATGAAATGTCCAGAATTGGCAGATCTATAGTGACAGAAAACAGGTAGGTGGTTACCCTGATTTGGGGGAGGGGGAAATTGGGTGGGTCATAGCTAAAGAGTACATACAGGGCTTCTTTTGGGGATGATGAAAATGTTCTAAAATTTGTTGTGATAGTTGTACAACACTATGAATATACCAAAGATACTCTATGAATATACTAAAAATTGCATACTTTGCAATTGGATGAATTATATCTTGTTAGCTTTGCCCCTCAGGCTGAGCTTTGACCCAAGTAGTTTGACAAAAAAAATGGGCCCTTCCCAGTTTTCAACCCCAACTTCACTGGCAGGAAGTAGTGCCTTTATTTCACTCTGATTAGTAACAGGAAGCCTTCTGTCTTGACGGGGAGAGATGGGTAAGGAGGCAGACTGCATCCGTTAGGGGGTGCAAGGACCCTTAATGAAAGGCCAGGTTGTCACTAACCATTCAGGAGGGATTGAAAAGGGCCCCTGGTTAAACCTAAGATTGAACAGACTAGAGAGATGAAAAATTGGGAGATCAAATCTGTGATCCACAGGCCTTGAAAACACCCGAAGTTAATCTCACTGCTGTGGCATTCCTTTTGACTTCTTTCTTTATTAAAGGAGACTTTCTTTCATGTGGTGTTAACTTAAAACTCCACTAACAAAGTAATTGCCACTTCTGTATTTAACTTTTTTTTGTCCTAGACTACAAAAGACAGCTGAGTTTTCCCTCACATCATAAATCTTGGGCTTGTTATTGATGAATTACCGTGTGTGTGTGTGTGTGTGTGTGTGTGTGTGTGTGTGTGTGTGTGTGTTTAATTGTGTTGTAAATAGCTCTCCTATTTCAGTCATTCTGCCAACTTCCTGGAAGCACACTGTTAATGGTCGTAGCGATCAAGCACCAAAGGTTTCGCTGATACTTGTTGGACAGCAGTTTTGCAGGCAAGGAGGGGAGAGTTGATCAGATTCAAGCAATGTGAATAATAAAGCTTTGAGGCTGGGAGGGCGGCACGCAGAGGTGATGCATAATTCATCAGGCGAATTAATCAAGTCCCCCTTCCTATGCCCATCGCAATTACTGAGAACTCGCGGAGTCATCAGCTTTCTCGCCCTCCCTCTGCCTGGTCCCTTGTCCTGGCAGCTGCAGAAGCTCTGGGTTAGAGTTCCTGGCTGCTGAGGTCCAGTATCCTGGATGGAGGGTACCCAAGACTGCGCCTCCCTCTGCCTCCGCTAGGCGAGGTTTTCTCCCATGGCCCGAACTGGGGGAAGCGCACACAGGGGTTTGGTGTGCAGCAGAGCAGAGAGTGGGGACAATTAGTTTTCTTCATGCTTGGCTGAGCCTTAGTGTAGGGACGGACCGGCTTAGAGGGTGAGGCAGATCGCAGATAATAGAAGCTTCATTTCCAACTGACCCTCCAAGCGTTCCGCCAGGCCCAGGAGAGAGGAACAATGCAGACCACCGCAAGGAACGCCAGTGCTGCGCTCCCACCAAACAAGGAGGGAAAAACAAAAGCAATAGACAGGCTTTGCCGTGAAATGGTTTCTGTAGTCCCCACCAAAAGAATAAAGAAAAGGAAAAAGGCCCTATTGAAGACAGGTAATAAAGTCTGGTAATGAAAAATGTATTTATCACACAAACAAGAAGCGCGCGCGCGCGCACACACACACACACACACACACACACACACACACACATACACATACACACGGGCCATTGTGTGGGCAAGTTCCTTCTAGCCCGGGGATGTGTCTCCAAGAAAGAAAAAAAGCCTCAAATAGAAGAGCCCTCACTAGATGACCTTGTAGCTCTCTTATGGGTCACCAAAAAGGATGTGAGGGACTTGAGTTTAACACCACGCACCAAAGATGAAAACAAAAAAGTTTTCAAACCAGAGGGAGAAATGAAACACTCCTATAATTGGTGCTCTCAGCCTTCTCTTCAGTTGATCTGTAACTATGCAATAAACCATCCCCAAAACTTACTAGCTTGAAATAACAGCCATCTAATCTAATAAAAGAGAAACATGGTAATTGACAGACGGGGTAGAGCCATAACCTCCCCATCGGCCCTGCCCTGAGTGTGACAGTGGCGGCGCCCCAAGCCCCTGATCGGCCCTGCTCTGTGGGTGATAGAGGGTGGCGCCCCAACCCGCTGATCCACCCTGCTCTGTGTGTGACAGTGGGCGGTGCCCCAAATCCCCTATCGGCCCTACTCTGTGAGTGACAGGGGGGAGCTCCTCAACCCCCTGATGGGCCCTGCTCTGTGTGTGACAGGGGGGAGCTCCCCAACCCCCTGATGGGCCCTGCTCTGTGCATGACAGGGGGCGGCACCCCAACTCCCCAATCGGCCCTGCTCTGAGCCTGACCAGGGGCTGCACCTAGGGATTGGGCCTGCCCTCTGCCATCCAGGAGCAGGCCTAAGCCAGCAGGGCGTTATCTCCCGAGGGGTCCCAGACTGCGAGAGGGCACAGCCCTGGCTGAGGGACCATCCCTACCCCCCGAGTGCACAAATTTTTGTGCACCGGGCCTCTAGTAAAGAGTTCAATATCTCCGGTTTACAAGACTTGGTTTCATGGAGACTATGGAGTTTCTAGGCCCATTCAGTAGTGAGAGGCCAGGCAGGGACTC
Organism: Myotis daubentonii; assembly: GCF_963259705.1. Lineage (NCBI taxonomy): Eukaryota > Metazoa > Chordata > Mammalia > Chiroptera > Vespertilionidae > Myotis > Myotis daubentonii. Next base: position 29,929,788 of record NC_081853.1, on the reverse strand, counting down.
TGACGACACAGCCACAAGGGGAAGGACTAACAACAGAGCTGGGAAAGTCACTCCTTTTGTTAGTGCTTTGCATCTGTCAAATGCCAATTCAGACTTCCATCAACAGGCGTATTTAAAAGGATACATGTTAGGGAAATTTGTTATCCATGCAATTTCAATAAGAGCCAATTCTATTAACTCCTCCAAAGCCCATGCATTATGGCTTGGCTTTCAGGAGCGAGCCTTGAATAAACTTTTCAGTGATTTCACAACACTCCCATTATGGCTGTTCCATTATGAAACAGATGAACATTTTCTTGAACAATTAGACAGGGTTGTGTAGAATAAAGAGTGAGGTTTGCCTGAGATCACGGAAACCTATCTGCTTAGGTGATTCATTTTCTTCCAACAAGGCAGCCCATAATAAGCTTTTCTTCTGGAGCCTTGTCTTGCTTCCCATTTCAATTAGTGACAATGGCTGGAGAATGGGAAGAATGTCTTCTTCATGTCCTTGTGCTGCAAACAGGACTGGCCAATGAAGAGCCGTGAGGGAGGGAAGGGGAAGCAGCTGCAAGGAAACCCAGTCTGCTTTCTCAGAGAGGCTCCAGCAGTGCCGGGATGGGGTCTGGGGGAACTAGGTGGCAGAGCTAAGAGGGGGAAGAAAGACTTGGGTGCAATTCAGCAGGAACTGGGTCACTGCAGGCAGAGTGGCAAGCATCGAGTGACACTAAGAAGCATCACTGCCTCTCATGACAGAGGCCGGTCTGATCCTCGGGCCTTGACCCCTGCTGGTTTGGACATATTGAATTGTCACACTTTCTTTTTCTTTTCTTTTTTTAAATTAAATCTTTATTGTTCAGATTATTACATTTGTTCCTCTTTTTCCCCCCCATAACTCCCCTCCTCCCAGTTCCCGCCCCACCCTCGGCCCTCACTCCCCACCCACTGTCCTCATCCATAGGTGCACGATTTTTGTCCAGTCTCTTCCTGCATCTCCCACACCCCTTCCCCCCCCCCCCCCCCGAGAATAGTCAGTCCATTCCCTTTCTATGTCCATGATTCTATTATAATCACCAGTTCATTCTGTTCATCAGATTATTTATTCACTTAATTCTTAGATTCACTTGTTGATAGATGCATATTTGTTGTTCATAATTTGTATCTTTACCTTTTTCTTCCTCTTCCTCTTCTTAAAGGATACCTTTCAGCATTTCATATAATCCTGGTTTGGTGGTGATGAACTCCTTTAGCTTTTCCTTATCTGTGAAGCTCTTTATCTGACCTTCAATTCTGAATGATAGCTTTGCTGGATAAAGTAATCTTGGTTGTAGGTTCTTGGTATTCATCACTTTGAATATTTCTTGCCACTCCCTTCTGGCCTGCATAGTTTCTGTTGAGAAATCAGCTGACAGTCATATGGGTATTCCCTTGTAGGTAACTGAGTTTCTTTCTCTTGCTGCTTTTAAGATTCTCTCTTTGTCTTTTGCTCTTGGCATTTTAATTATGATGTGTCTTGGTGTGGTCCTCTTTGGATTCCTTTTGTTTGGGGTTCTCTGCGCTTCTTGGACCTGTAAGTCTATTTCTTTCACCAGGTGGGGAAAGTTTTCTGTCATTATTTCTTCAAATAGGTTTTCAATATCTTGCTCTCTCTCATCTTCTGGCACCCCTATAATTCTGATGTTGGTACGCTTGAAGCTGTCCCAGAAGCTCCTTACACTATCTTCGTATTTTTGGATTCTTTTTTCATTTTGCTTTTCCGGTTGGGTGTTTTTTGCTTCTTCGCATTTCAAATCTTTGACTTGATTCTTGCGCTCCTCTGGTCTGCTGTTGGGAGTCTGTATAGTATTCTTTATTTCAGTCGGTGTATGCTTAATTTCTAGTTGGTTCTTTATCACAACATCTAGGGTCTCATTAGATTTCTCCAGGATCTCATTAAGTTTATCGGCGGCTTCTAGACAGTTCTTGAGAGACCTTAAAAGTGTGGTTCTGAACTCTATATCTTCCATTGACAATTTTCTCCTGTTTCTTTGTCTCCGCATTTTGTTATGCTTTCTTGGTGCACCCCCTAGTGGTCTTTGTGCACAGTCTTGTAGTTAAGCCTTGATTGTTGTAGCTAATACTAGGGGAGATTTGACCTCCAGGCCAAGTGGCTGTGAGAATCAACTGTCGAATTGTCACACTTTCTACAAGTCATTTGTACATGTATGTGTCTTGACATACTTCTGCCATGTTGCTGTGTTTTAGACAGAGAGTTTCATTGTTTCCTGTCACCAGGTATATCAATTGCTCTTCTTGCAGACACAATGTGAAAATGAGAGAAATTCAATATCACCAATTCGGTTGTTCATTTATTCATTCGCTCATTGAATGAGCACTTATTGGGCATATAGTGCATACATTGATTTTCAGGCATCCCAACTACTGGGCCATGAACTCTAGCTCAAGAGAGGCAAGCTTTTTATCTTTTGTGTCTGCCTTCTCCTCCATCAAATTACTCTTATCCCCTACATCCACATACAATTCACCTTTGGCAAACATTAACAGTCTTCCCCTCTCTTCCAGACCCTGTTTTAGGCACTTGCAATCAACAGTGACCAGAATACAGGTCCTGTATTGGTTTCCTAGAGCTATCTCTAAGAAGTGCCACAAACTGAGTGACTTCAAACAACAGAAATGTATTCTCTCCCAGGTCTGGAAGGTGAGAAGTCCAAATTCAAGGTGTCAGCAGGGCCATGCTCTTTCCAAAGGCCCTAGGCAAGGAAGGCAAGAAGGAAAGCAAGGCCTTCCTTGCAACTTACAGTCTAGAAGGGAAGAAATGAGAATAAAAAGTAATTGTGGCCTTGAGTGATAGGTAATATGACGAAAGTCTCACAAAGCCCAAAGGCAAATGAGATATCAGCTGTGGAAACTGGTCTGGAAGTTGATGTGCACTAAAGAAGAAAGGGATAGAGATGGCCAGATCCTAGTTCCCAAATCAGCTGCCCATTAGCCCTACACACTGTGAGGGAGCAATGCAGAAGACGCAGCTGTTATTTTCATTTTGTGGAACACCAAGCCTGTGAGCTTGGGTCTTTGTGCCTCGGCCCCAGCTAGCCAGATGGCCTGCCCCAGCTTCTCTCCCCGTGTACACTGCTAGGATTTAACCCTCCACCCTGGACCCCTTCACAACAAGGAGAATCAAAGCAAAGGAAGTACAAGGGAAAACAAGGGTTTCTAACCAAGCTTCACGAAGAGGTAAACCAGTGGTTAGCAAACCACTGCTCGCGAGCCATATGTGGGTCTTTGGCCCCTTGAGTGTGGCTCTTCCACAAAATACCACGTGCGGGCGCTCACGTACAGTGCGATTGAAACTTCGTGGCCCATGCGCAGAAGTCGGTTTTCAGCCTGGGCGAGTCTATTTTGAAGAAGTGGCGTTAGAAGAAGTGGGGGGTGTCGGTCGGTCGGGCGACAGGAGACGCAGCACAGGTGGGCCGCAGGATACACAGCGCGGGGGAGGTACATTGTTTTGAGGTACTGAGGTCAACCCCTTCCAACTCTCCCATCCACCCTCATTTATCTGAAACAAGTATACAAGACCAGTGTGGATGGGAGAGTTGGAAGGGGTCAACCTCAGCGAACGTACCTCAATCAGATTGAGGACGTTTTTAGCAAAGGCCAGCTTAGGAGGACCCTAATTAAGTTAATAACAATGTACCTACCTATATAGTTTAAGTTTAAAAAATTTGGCTCTCAGAAGAAATTTCAATCGTACTATTGATATTTGGCTCTGTTGACTAATGAGTTTGCCGACCACTGACCTAGGCAATCTGGATACACAGTGTTCGATCAAGTGCCAAATGTCTCTCACTCACTGCAGGGCCAAAGGTATGTCTGCTCCCATTCCCTTCCCCTCTGGGGCTATGGTCTAAACCAGTGGTCGGCAAACTGCGGCTCGCGAGCCACATGTGGCTCTTTGGCCCCTTGAGTGTGGCTTTTCCACAAAATACCATGTACAGTGCAATTGAAACTTCGTGGCCCATGCGCAGAAGTCAGTATTTTGTGGAAGAGCCACACTCAAGGGGCCAAAGAGCCGCATGTGGCTCGGGAGCCGCAGTTTGCTGACCACTGGTCTAAACCATGTAAGATAGAAGGACATCACAGCAAGGACATGAGCAAGCCTGACCTGGGAGCCCAAGAGATGGACTGCAAGGTCTGTGCGCACACCTCTGATACGCCGCTATCCGAAAGAGTATCTGACTTGATCCTCACCTTGAATCCTATTACAAAGGACCCCTTCCTATTACCTCACACTCCAGGAAAGGTGGAGCACCTCAACACCCCTTAGGGAAAATATATTATCAGTCTTCCCCCTGCCCAGGGGTAAAGAGGACTGGGACATCCGAGATAACACCATCGTGTGTCACATACAGCGCCTTAGTCTCATGAGAGATGTCCTCCTCGGGCACACCCATTTAGGGCATCATGAGTTGATGAATCAGCAGCCGTTTCTCAGTTCTGGAAACCCAGCTCTTGTCCCGTCCTGAGCAGATCATCACCTCTTTCTCAGTGATACTGATTTTTCCCGATACAGATGCTCCATCCTGATCCCTGGGACTCAAATTCGTGGAGCGGGCTTGCTGCTTCTCCAAAATGAGGCAATAGATGTTCCACTTCTTTGCAAAGACAACTGTTCCACTCCACCCAAGAGGTGGCCATCTCTTCTCCTATTCACCATCACCATCCTCTTGCCAGGGGGGATGCTGGAACCCCTTCAGGTCCTTTTGGAGACCTGCCTGTTGCCTTTGTCCTCTGAGTGAATGTCATGGTGTTGAGGGGGATCCCCCACCAAGTGGAGATAGGCTGAGTGCTAATACAGCACTGAGTCAGACCAACCCTAAGCTCCCAGAACATTCCATAACCTGGCAGGGGTCCTGAGTGCTGCACTTTAAATGCAGGTTCCCCAAATATTCTCAGCCCTCCCATCTGGTAGGAGGCTCACCTCTGACCTGCATGTCCTAGAACAGGGGTCGGCAAACTTTTTGACTCGAGGGCCACAATGGGTTCTTAAACTGGACCGGAGGGCCGGAACAAAAGCATGGATGGAGTGTTCGTGTGAACTAATATAAATTCAAAGTAAAATCATTACATAAAAGGGTACGATCTTTTTTTTTTTTTAGTTTTATTCATTTCAAACGGGCCACATCCGGCCCGCAGGCCGTAGTTTGCCCACGGCTGTCCTAGAAGCACACATAGGGTCTCAGGGAGTTTTTGGCCTCACCAGGTTATACTGAGGTGCCCCAATAACTTACCTAAAATACCCCGTGGAGGATATTCCTCAGTTTAGCCAACTATGAGATGAGACTATACTTTCTGCCCCCTTGTCTGCAGAGCCTTGTCTGGCTCTGGTCTGAAAGCAAGAATTGGGAGGAAGGGAACGGTGTAATTCCTACGTGTGGACCCACATATTGCCTTCATAGGATAATATATTTCTTTGGGATGAGAGAGAATAACTGTAGACTCATTAATTAAAACTCTTTTCATTATGACCAAGTCCCCAAGTCTCTCCTTTGATTGTAATGAATCTGATCAGAGAAGAATTTTCTCTTAGTATCTATGCAATGATAGAACTTTTCATCCCTGATAGGATGTGCTTAGGACTCATCACAAAAGTGGTTTGCCGCCACAAAACCTAAGGTTTTGACTCTCAGGTTGTGAGACAAAAAGCTGATGCATACTAGTTGTTGTTCTTCACTGGTCTGAGTTTTCCTCTTCCTCCCTCTTCTCCTCCTTCTCTTCCTGACTCTCCTATCTTTGAGAGTAGGTTTCAACTGCACATATGTTGAGTAGGGATATCATAATTCTTCCAAATGTTCCTTGGCCCACAGAAATGGACCCATATGTATAGCTTCTTCTGTTTCCCTTATGCCTGGGGTCACCATGCCCCACTCAGCACCATAAGGTGGTTTTTCCATGATAGTAGTACCTGAATTTCCACCCACACCTACACCCACCCCCAAGGATGAAAACCTGAGTATAATGTCCTTTCTCAAGCAGGATCAGCTGAAACTCTTATCTTGGGCAGAACCTGAAGGAGAACAGGTAGAGAGGAAGTGACAGCCTATGGTCATTTAAGACGTTCCCTTTTCCATGAATACCCACTTGTGCACAGCATGTTATCTACCATCTTTATTTTTTGCTTTTCTGGCAATGTTGACTCACTGAAAAATACTGGTTCTTATTAAGCTCCCAATATTGTGACTATTTGTGTTTTATGGGATTTTTCTATAATAATTTTCATAGCCTATAGCTCTGTGATGCAGATATACTGCTCTACAAATTAGTCACCCTTTAGACCAGTGGTTCTCAACCTTCTGGCCCTTTAAATACAGTTCCTCATGTTGTGACCCAACCATAAAATTATTTTCGTTGCTACTTCATAACTGTAATGTTGCTACTGTTATGAATGGTAATGTAAATATCTGATATGCAGGATGGTCTTAGGCGACCCCTGTGAAAGGGTCATTCGGCCACCAAAGGGGTCGCGACCCACAGGTTGAGAACCGCTGATTTAGACCATTTTGCAGTAGAGCTCATGAATTTTCCCTTTCATGACTCTGACCTCTTGAAATCTTTCCATTGAACTTTCTCTAAAGCCTCAACCCCACCCTGCAACTGTGAAGACTGTTGTCCAGACCCCATCTTAGGCCAATCCTCAGGCTCTTGACTTTCCTGAATCTCACTCCCTCTCTACAGCTAAGATCCCACCGATAAAGAATGTGGAATTGGTTGTCCACTAGACTTCCCATCCAACGTAGCCCTGCAGCATGCAATTCACTAATAAGTGAGTAGCTATTATTGGTCCACACTCAAACTGCTACTCCATATTTACTTCTTAAATGTATTCTTGACAGCCCACTTCGGCTTTAGAAACTGCAGATATGAATGGGGATGTGAAGAGGTATCAGGCCTTACTGTCAAAGAATGCAAGAGGTTTCTCCCATCTGCAGTTCTCTTGGTGCAACCTTCCACCCACAATCACCCACCAACCTTCCAAGCCAGCGGGTATATGATAAGAATGGCTACTGGGGCTAGCCAACAGTGGACAGGGGTTGGGTGGCCATCCATTCAAGTTGGCATGCTGATCACCTCCCACCTAACAGCTCAGGGCCTGGGCCCAGCCCTCCTCTTTCGGTGCCCATGGCTGCCTGATCCGTCTGCCCTCTTGTCACCTTGCTTTACCTTCACTGTCCTAAAACACACTCCTCCTCTCTTACCCTGCAACCTGTGCACTGGCTGGCCCCCTGCCTGGATACTTTTTGAGAGCTATCTAAAGAAATCATATATTTTTTTAACATACTTTATTGTTTCCACCACTAAGTGTTACTTGGCTATTAGTTCTCTTATCAACTGATTTTTACATTTCTTTATGGTGTTAATTTTTGTCAGTTTGGTGACTCTTGTCTTTATATTCGCAGAAACTGTCAGCCTGTCTGTGGATGCTGCATTCTGCTTATAGCCACATTCTTCTCTCGGAGGTCGGGTTGGGGGATGCTGGGAGTATTCTGGGTGGAAGAGTCACAAGTTGCACTTCTGGGCAGCAGGCTCTGGGTCAGGGGTGGGCAACCCGTGGCACGCGTGCCAAACATGGCACGCCAGTAACTTTTGCTGGCACGCAAAATCCTCTCTTATAATCTTCCATTTACAATTTTTTTCTTAATATAGACTTTTTTATTTTTCAGATAAATTCAGTGTAGGTGCATCTTAGATAATAATTTTACATAACATGTATACATTAAAAAATAAATGTATTTTTCATCATCATATACTGTGTTTTTGTCGCTCGAATGAATTTTATTATTCCTTCAAGGTTCTTCACATACGTACACCTTAAGAGATATCAAGTAGGCATAACATGTTCTCAAAAAATTAGGGTCGGCACGCAGAAGAATTTTGAGTCAGTGATTTTGCTGGTTTTGGCACACACTCACAAAAAGGTTGCCCACCCCTGCTCTGGGTTCTTCCTGGGTGTATCCAGCCACCTGAAATGCCTGCCTGGCCCTCAGTCTGGAACTCTCTGCTCCTACCCAGGCATCAGATCCTTCTATTCACTGCATGGCGTTGGAAAGGAGGGGATGGTGGAGGAGGGGCCCAACATCCCAGTTACTGTTCCCCTAGACACTCCCTCCTATGACCTGGCAGTTGTTCCAAGACTCCCTTCTGCTCTTCTATCTGCTTCCTCTGAAGCCTCCCACCTCCTGTAATCATCCTTGTCTGAGTGTGTTTTGGGCTGTGATTTCTCAATGACTCCTTACGATTTTGGTCAATTTATATCATCTTTTCTTGTTTTCCAGACCATTATGAATTTTCAATATATATATATATATATATATATATATATATATATATATATATATATATACACACACACACACACACACACACACACACACACACACTAGGGGCCCGGTGCACGAAATTCGTGCACTGGGTGTGTGTGTGGGGGGGGGGGAGTGTCCCTCAGCCCAGCCTGCCCCCTCTCACATACTGGGAGCCCTCAGGCGTTGACCCCCATCACCCTCCAATTGCAGGATCGGCCCCTTGCCCAGGTCTGACGCCTCTGACAGAGGTGTCAGGCCTGGGCAGGGGACCCTCATTTCCCCCCATCACTGGTTCTGCCCCCAGCCCGGGCCTGATGCCTCTGGCCCAGGCATCAGGCCTGGGCAGGGGACCCCCCAGACCCCTCCGATTGCTGGCTCTGCCCCTTGCCCAGGCCTGATGCCTCAGCCAGAGGCGTAGACCCCCATCACCCTCCGATCACCTGATCGGCCCCTTGCCCAGGCTTGACGCCTCCGCCAGAGGTGTCAGGCTTGGACAGGGGACCCCCATCTCCCCCCGATCACTGGCTCTGGCCCCCGCCCAGGCCTGAGGCCTCTGGCCCAGGAATCATGCCTGGGCAGGGGACCCCCATCTCCCTCTGATTGCTTGCTCCAGCCCCCGCCCAAGCCTGACGCCTCTGACCCAGGCTTCAGGCCTGGGCAAGGGGACCATCATATCCCCCCAATCCCCGGCTCAGCCCCCCACCCAGGCCTGATGCCTCAGCCAGAGGAGTTGACCCTCATCACCCTCTGATCACCAGTCACCGGATCGGCCCCTTGACCAGGCCTGAGGCCTCCGGCAGAGGTGTCAGGCCTGGGCAGGGGACCCCCAGCTCCCCGCGGTTGCAGGCTCTGCCCCTGCCCAGGCCTAACGCCTCTGGCTGAGGCGTCCGGCTCGGGCAGCGGGGACCCGCAGCTGCAGCGGCCCCGCGATCGTGGGCTCCGCTTTAGGCCCAGGCAAGGGACCCCTAGCTCCTGGGACTGCCAGCTTTGACCGTGTCCAGCTCCCATCGCTGGCTCCACCCCTACTTCCTGCTATCACTGGCCAGGGCGGCAAAGGCGCCTGATTCTCGGATCATGGCTGGGGGGCAGGGCAAAGGCAGCCCCAGGGCCGCCTTTGCCCTTCCCCCCAGCTCTTAGCTCCCCCCTGGGTTTCCAATCACTGTCAGTGGCAGGGGGCTTCTTCCTGCTTTCCCTTTCGCCTCCCTGCATTGTGCCTACATATGCAAATTAACCGCCATCTTGTTGGCAGTTAACTGCCAATCTTAGTTGGCAGTTAACTGCCAATCTTAGTTGGCAGTTAATTTGCATATAGCCCTGATTAGCCAATGAAAAGGGTATCGTCGTATGCCAATTACCATTTTTTTCTTTTATTAGTGTTGAGATATATATATATATTTTTATTATTATTATTATTATTATTATTATTATTATTATTTATTTCTAGGGCCTTAGGGTGAGAAAGGAAGGTTGAAACATGTGTTTAGTGTGTCATTTTCACCCAATCTCTTTTTTTCCATTTTACAGATGCAGCAAATGAGGTTTAGAGAGACTAAGTAACTTTTCAAACTCACACAGCCAGGAAGTGCGGTAAGACTGGTGGGTGTCATGATGATAACTGTCCGTTGGGATTGGTGTAATAATGATGGTAGCACAGAGACAGAGAAGACCTTGTTTTATGGACTTACTCTAGAGGACTCCCTAACTTCAAACTATTGGGTCTATTCAGATGTTCAGTCCAAAAATATTACGTATGCCTTTAATAGGTATATAAAAAGATTCAAGCCTCCAATATTTTTTTACAAAATACTTAGCTATTTTATTAAAAATAGTGCCCCTAGCCGAAACCAGTTTGGCTCAGTAGATAGGGCGTCGGCCTGGGGACATAAGGGTCCCGGGTTCGATTCCGATCAAGGGCATGTACCTGGGTTGAGGGCACATCCCCAGTGGGAGATGTGCAGGAGGCAGCTGATTGATGTTTCTAACTTTCTATCTCTCTCCCTTCCTCTCTGTGAAAAATCAATAAAATATATTTTAAAAAATAATAAAATAAAATAAAAATAGTGCCCCTAATGAGAATTCGTTTCTTATTTAAAGATCAGCTTTACACACATTGTGTGCTATATGACCAGGCAGCACTGCTCATATTGTTTAATTCCAAAGGTAACTGACTGGAATTAAACATACCAATCTCTTCCCACCTCCCTGATCTTGGGTTTTGTAAAATGAGGATTCTAATTGCAGTGTTTTATGGTTATAAGTGGTATGTAATAGGCTGTCATTAATTAGTAGTTATTGTAAGCATTAAAGAGTGGTCTCTCAATAAAACAATATAACACACACTTTTAGTTTGAGCAAGATTTCTGATGACCCTCTATTTTATTTTGGAACTTTGATCTAAAAGACCTTTTTGTTTTCTTCATTTTCCCCACAAAACTTCTGCTTCAGTTAACATTGCCCTTGTATCCACACTCTGTTCCTGTTACCCTTAAAACTTTTCTTTTCTTAAAAATATCTTTATTGATTTCAGAGAGGAAGGGAGGAGAGAGATAGAAATATCAATAATGAGAGAGAATCACCGATCGGCTGCCTCCTGCACATGCCCCACCAGGGATCAAGCCCACAACCCAGGCATGTGTCCTTGACCGGAACTGAAACTGGGACCCCTCAGTCCGCAGGCCAATGTTCTATCCACTGGGCCAAACCAGCTAGGGCTACCCTTAAAACTTTTATCTCTTGCTCCTGGAAAGCTGAGGACCCTATCCATGTAAGCAATATGAGAACAGTTCGTTTCCAAAATCAGCTAATAAACTTTAGTTTAATTCTTGCTGACTCTAAGGAGACAAGAAAAAATATTTCCCTAAACAAAACCCACCATAAACAAGGCTTGCCTACATTCCAGACAGCAATGCATTAGGAGGAATTGAATACATGGGAGGTGTTGAAGAAAAGGAAGCTACGGAAATGTTTTCATGAGAAGAAATGGCAAAACTTATGGAGGATATTGAGAATGTAAGTCCTTGAACTGAGATTGATTGAGAAAAAAAATTATGAAAAGATTGTCTGCCTGAATAATAGAGTAACTAGCGACCTTGAACACAGAAGGAGTGTAGAATAGGAGTGAAACAATGAAATCTTTTTAGAACAGAGAATAATACTCATAAGAGGCAATTTTTAAATGAAAGACAGAATGTTCTATAATAGAAATATTGGGGGCCTGAACCACCTTGCAATTCATAGAGCAGAGAGCACCAGTGGCCTTGCCTGCAAGCACACGGCTAAGAGAAGGGAGAGCAGCTTGAAATAAGATTATTAATTTCTTTGGAATGAGGCCAGTATAACATCCCCTTGCAAAGCTTAGCCAGATTCTTACAAGATCACTGTGAACAATGAAATCTAATGAATATGCAAAAACAAAAGCCAAGACACATCTGGTTACACCAACAAGATGTAGAGTTGTTTGCTCTTTGAAATAAAAACACCTTGTTTTCCTGCCTTCCGTAGACTTTGTAATATTTGCCCTGATTAATAAAGTAGTTTTCATCCAACTTCAGGCAAGAGCAATTGAACAGAAGATATTATAGGGCTTTGATGATTTTTTAAAAAGATAAACATTAAGTGATATCAGGGGGGGAAAATGATGATTTTGTAGGCCTTTATTTAAGCACAGCTTGGAAAACTATAGTAGACTTTCTTGTTACTGTCTACCCAGTATCCTTCCCCTCCTATGGGGTACTGTATCCTTTTTCTGGGTACCCATTTCTCCCTTTGGGGAACTGCTCCTGCCCCTTTTCACAGGTGCTGGAGGGACTGCCAGGCAAAGATGCCGTGCTGTGGTTCGTTACTCTCCTCATGTTTCTGACTTGAAGGTGATGGGAATTTATCTTTTTCTATTGGTGCAGGCTTTAAGAAAGTGACTGCTAGTGGAAAGTCTTAGTTTTTGTTGTCATTGTTATTGAAAAATATTATTGGCAATTTTGCTTAATGAGTTTTCAAAAAAAAAAAGAAGAAGAAGAAGGAGCCTCATAAGTTTTAAAAAAGGAAACAAATGCATGCTTGAGTATTCATGAATGAATGACATGAAATTCAGAGGGATGATGAAAACATATAGCAAACAGGATTTTTAAAAGACATCTTGGAAAACCAAAGAGAAGGAATACTGTTAACAAGATAAAATGAAAGAGACTGTTCCTTCAAAAGAGGAGATTGGAGTTGTATGTCAAGAGGGAGATTATAATTCTTAGCTTCCAGTGTATAAAGGGTGACCTTGTGGATTAGGTGCAACCCATGTTCTTGATGACTTTTAGAAGCAAACCTGTTGTTGGATAAGTTAGCTCTCAGTATCTACAGCCATTTTCAGTGGCTATTCTGGTTTTCAATTGCTTTATAACAAACTATGACAAATTCAATAATTTAAAACAACAACCATTTTATAGTTTCATGGGTCAGGAATTCAAACTGGACTTCGCTGGATCATTCTTACCAGTGTGCTGCACATGATGTTAGCTTAACTCACATGCTGGTGCCTTAGCAGGTATGGCTTGAAGGCTAAGCTCGGCTGGGTGCCTCTCACTCTCTATGTAACACCAGAAGTACAAAATTTTATCGATATGTAAATTATCTGGATTTTAAAGTTTTAGTTTAAACCTAGCTAATAATAAATCTGGTATGAGTCTATAATAGAGATATATCTTTTATTCCCTCTTTAGTTTCTTTTGTTTGTGCTCTGTCAGGGTATTTTATGTTTTATTAGGTAAACTTTGGTAATTTATATTTTTCTAATATAGCATTTTTATTACCCAGTATGATATTCTATATTTATGTATTATTTGTTTATCTCTCTATATAAAAGTCTAAGCGACTGCTTGACCATTCGACTGGTAGCTATGACACACACTGACCACCACGAGGCAGATGCTCAATGCACAGGCATGAAAACATGGAACAGAGTAATGAATCTCAGAGGGAGGGAGAAGGGCGGGAAGAGATTAACCAAAGATCTTATATGCATACACAAGGCCAGGTGCACAGATTCGTGCACTGGTGGGGTCCCTCAGCCTGGCCTGCAAGGACTGGGCCAAAACTGGCAGTCCGACATCCCCTGAGGGGTCACGGATTGTGAGAGGGTGCAGGCCAGGCCGAAAGACCTCACCGGTACACAAATCCATGCTCCGGGCCTCTAGTTAATGTATAAAATAAACACATTTTAAGTATATAACTCAATAAATGTATCTGTATGTGTACACCTCATAACTAACAACTAGATCAAGAGGAATATTTCTATCATGCCAAAAATTCAATAGCCTTTTCAGTCAATAGCTACCCACCTCCTGGGGTATAATCAAATTTTTAGACTTCTATCATCAGAGATAATTTGTGGGGAGTTTGCTATCTTTGTGAATGGTGGGGGAAAATTTTCCTTCATGATTCCATGCCCTCAAGTAGACGACATGTCCACAGCCCACCTGTTAATCAAGGCCATTGTTTACCTGTAAAAAAAGCCCCAACCTCCCCTGAGTGCCATCAGACCTCATGGGAGCTGACAGCTTCATGGTGTCCAGCCACCACAAGTTCAGGCTTTCATGCAGTTCCCAAGGTCATTTCCTGTGTCCCCTTCTTGAAAATTCCTCTAACTTTTGGCTGGGCATCTAAAACATGCCTGAGTCTTATTAAAGACCCAATTGACAATAGAAAGTATCAAAGGCAATATGCAGAGTAAAATAGTCTTCAGGAATTTCACTGTGCTATCCGGTTTTATTTGCATTGTTTTGCCATTATGGTTGTAACATTTAAAAATAAGCTATAGCCCTGCCCCTTCTTTCTTAGAACTTATTGACAATGTTAAAATGACTATAAGAAAAATACCTCATTGACTTGGCAAGACTCCTCCCAAGTGAGGCCAGAGATTGAGAGCTAGAAGCAGCCTATCTAAGCATGTGTGCATATGTGTGTGTGTGTGTGTGTGTGTGTGTGTGTGTGTGTGTGTGTGAGGTATGTAAGGAGAAGGGGTAGATGATAGCTTTCTTAACAACAGCCTTCAAACAATGCTCCTCTTGCAAGCTTCCAGTTTTCCTGGAACTTGGGGAAATTCATTGACTACTAGTATTTGTGTCGATTTGTGGACTTTGTAAGCATGGACTTTTCTGTTACTTTTGTACAATCTGTTTTCTAATTTTCAGAATTTCTTCATGTTTTTTTAGTCTATATACAGTACCCTGCATCTTCCTGTCACAAGCATTTTTTTTTGTTTTGTTCTGTTTGTTCTTACACTTTAATATACTTAGGATTTTTATAGGAATGTGAGGTAACTATAGTGATTCAATTTACCAACTTGAACCTGGAAGTTTGATATGAATATATTTCAAAACTAATCTAATAAGGCCCCAAAAACCAAATGCTCCATTAGGAGCAATTAGTTTAATATATTCAGATCTTTTCAGAAAATGCTTGGCTCTTGGTCCTTTTGAAGTAGGAGAAAGAATGAAATTGGATCTCATCTGATCAAAGTAGTTAACCAATTCTTAGAAAAAATATACTCCAAGAAATTTATCAATATTTCCCATACTTTGAGAATCTTACAATGCTCTCCAAAGGAAGGAGAACTGGTTCAAACCTACATTTTCCCCTCCAAAAACTCACCAAAGTAAGCCGTCTCTCACCTTGTATTAAGTTTCATGTTGTCCTTGATTTTCATACCACAAAAGATTAAAGATAATACCACTAATTATGATATTTAAAAAGGGCCCTTCCTGAGAATGATCTGCCACTGGTATTGTACTATATAAAGACTTTGATAAATAGCTTTGATAATTTATACTCATTAACAGGAGAATGCAGGAGATTAAAGGTAGCAAGGGTGAATAGCCTCTCATTTTTGCAAAACTTGTGAAACCTTTTATTCACCTACTAAAGCCATTATTAGGTAATAATAAAAAAGGAGGTGTGCTTCATCTATGAACTCAGAGAGGGAATAAAGACACAAGGAGCTATTTTCTCTCAAGAGAACTGTAGTGTCGTAGATTAAAGGTGGAAAGACAGCCATCATTTAAAGCAGCTCACATCTCCAAAGGATATTTATTCACAAACTGATTAGAGTTGGAAATGAAAATGATTCAGTTGGTGGGAACATTACAACTGCCCTTTAAAGTGTGATGGGAAAGATGAAAAGGAGGCTCACTTACCCTTTCCTTAGCATGCAGACCGAGATCAAAAAGACTCGTGTCCCATTGGTAGCCCTAATGAGCCTGCGCTTCTATTTAGCTCTTCAGCTATTTCCAGTGACTTGGAGGCATGTTGTCTGACAACCCTGACTCCCCCATTGCTGGAGGCAGCATCACATTTTGTGAATATTTTTTTCCTTGGGGTGTGGGGGGGGGGGCCAGGAGGAGTGTGATTTGATTGAGTTTTCCAAAATGGTAATGGAAATTAATGAAGCCACTCAACAGAACCCTTTATTTCTCCCGCAAAAGACTTGCTTCTTTTCTATTGCTACTCATTCCAAAATCTTTAGTCATCTCCTGCATCTCACTTCCTCTCTCATCTCCCTTCAGATCTACTAGCAAATCCTGTTAGCTCTATTCCGAATCTGATCACTTCTCTCCCCTTGCACTTCTTCAACTCAAGTACAACTAATCTATTTCCATTGCTTTAGACTTTGTGTCTCACTCAGGAACTGAGAGCTCAGAACACTGCTGCTATCCAAGTCAAAGGGACAAAGCCAGTTAATGTGCTGGTCAACTGAGAGTCAAAGAGATTTTGGTTTTTGAATGTGATTAAAAGGAGTAATAAATTCAGAAAACAGTCCCAGAAAAAAAAAAAAAGTCAAAACTTCTTTAAAAATTGAAACACTATTCCTCCAAAATCAAATTTGTTTCTTGTTACATTTCATCAAGAAAGGGAAAGACCAAACACTTCTTACTTTATTTCAGATGCCAAGTTCATATTCAAGGTATCATGGAGCAAAAACCCCTGTACACAGGATGGCTCCTTAAAATCACTCTTTGAATCGTTAAAATTACCTTTCATTAGAAAGACACAACTAGTTGGTTCATTCTTATGAAAATTCTTACATTTATATCTGTGTCTTCTGTGGGCCTCACAGTTTTCAACACGTACACCCTTATTTTATGTACCATTATGAGAAGAAAAAAATATCTAAGATGGTGTAAAAAACTGAGATATGAAAGGCCTAAACAAGAAATATACTTGCATTTTTTAATCTTGGTCCTAAGTGAATACAGAAAAAAAAATTTCTGGGAATCTGAACCAAAAAACTGCTCAAGCAAATTTGCAGTCTAAATTCTCATTATCTATGTGGTCCCAACACTATCAAGCAGAGAATTGAAAGTGATCTCAGCTTGGCAGTGCCCCCAGGTTCTCTCTGGAAGAACTCTACTTCCTTCTCTAGACTAAAATGCCATCCTGATCTTAGAGACATTAACGGTCTAAAGATGTGTGTCTAAGACCAACGATTTTCAACCTTTTTTTATCTCATGGCACACATAAACTAATTGCTAAAATTCTGCAGCACACCACAAAATATACTTTTTGGCCAATTTGACAAAAAAAAAAAAAGTATAATTTGGATTCATTCATACCAGATGGCTATTGTGGTGTTGACTGCTGTCATTTTTTTTTTTTTTTTGACAATCTAAGGGAAAAGAGGTCAGTGCCCCTGACTAAAAAGTCAGGTATTGCATGTTTTAAAAATTCTTGTTGAAATTCGCTGTCTTAGACTAAATGAAATCCTTCGCCATGTTGTTGCTGTCTGGCCCAGTATAGCTTTTGAGTTCAGTTCTGCTCCATCTTGTATAACTACACAAATTTAGTTGTGCAGTACCTCAAAGGCTGATCAATAAGAGGCATACAGGCACACAAACGAATATTGAAATTTTTATAATAAAGAGCAAATTGGTCAGTGCACTTGGAGGTCCCGGATCTGGCTCTTGTTTCAACAGCATTTGGACGGAACAGACCCAGGGACGCCCCTTCTTCCAGCCTCTGGCCACTCTCCTGCATCTCATTCTTATGAAATGAGAACCTTCAGAACCACCTCTGGGACTAGTCAACACACCGGTTTGTTTGTTTTTTTCTACCTTAACTCCTTATTGCCAAACAACCACGCACTCCCACATTCGTCAGAATTATTCCACCGAGGTGGAGGCTGCGGCCAACCACCTGGCCAGCCTGCATCTGCGGGCCTCCCACACCTACCTCTCTCTGGGCTTCCATTTCGACAGGGACGATGTGGCTCTCGAGGGAGTGGGCCGCTTCTTCTGCGAGTTGGCGGAGAAAAATCGAGAGGGCGCTGAGCATCTCAAAGTTGTAAAACCAGCGCAGTGGTGGCCGCATTCTTTTCCAGGACGTGCTGAAGCCTCCCCAGATGAGTGGGCAAAACTCAGGACGCCATGGAAGCCGCCCTGGCCTTGGAGAGGAACCTGAACCAGGCCCTTTTGGAGCTGCAGGCCCTGGGTTCTATCCGCACAGAGCCTTGTCTCCCTGACTTCCCGGAGAACCACTTCCTGGGTGAGGAGGTGAAACTCATCAAGAAGATGGGCTACACCTGACTCACCTCCGCAGGCTGGCCGGCCCCGGGCTGGGCGAGTATCTCGTCCAGAGGCTCACCTCCAAGCACCACCAGGAGCCTTTGGAGCCCAGAGGCCTTTGAGGGGCCCCTCTGCATCCCCCTGGTGTCTCTGGCTTTTACCTGAGCCTCTCCCCGAAACTATTAGCCATTCCTTTAACCACCCTGAAGCCCTCTCCCATGCATTGGACCAAATGAAACAATAAAGCTTTTTGCAGCAAAATAAAACAAAATAAAATAAAATAAAGAGGAAATTGAGCAAAAATTTCATCAGGACTTAACCTTCCTAAGTTCTCACTTCTCCTAGAGACCAAGAAGAGCAACAAGAAAAATGGGGGAGAAAAACCTCACACAACACATTTTTAGAGAAACTAAGAGACAGGAGAATCCTGAAAATTCCCCTTGACATGCAAGTGGTATCAAAGGCAGAGTGGACCACAAGCCTGTTCTGGAAGTTTCTGAGGTGTCACAAGGAAACACCGAAATATGGAGGGGGTAGAAGGGCTCATAGACCTTGGAAATCTCCTTCCAGGAGAGGCTCCCTCTAGAATAAACTCAAATGGACCAAAGATTTGAATATAAAAAATGAGACTATACAAGCTCAGATAATAACATGAATTCCTTTATAAACCTGGGATCTGGAAGATCTTTTTAACTATGACTCGAAATTCAGAAGCCATTTAAAATTTTAATAATTTGATTACATAAAATAAAACAGCCTTTCATTAGATAAGTAAAAAGATCTCTGACACACTAGAAGAAATAGTTGTCATTCATATTTCAAAGAGTTAATTTCCCAAATACATAAAGAAATTCTAGAAAATTGGAATAAATGATAATCCAGAAGAAAAGTAAGCATAGAAACTATAGAGATTTTTCCCTCATGCTCTAAATATCTCGATTTTATTTCCTGTTAATTTTTGGTTCTGGTTACTATCTCAAGGTCAATGTATAACAGGGGTAAAGAGTTTCGTTCATGATAGTAGATTTAATTCATATTTCTAATAGTCTTTAGAATTTGGAACTTGTGCTTCTCTTCCTTTTATACTTGATAAGATTTTCATTCTTTTTACCTCATATGGTGACTGATGAAGCACTTATTTGAGGAAGAAAGAGAAGGGTCAGCTCAGCCATTTTTGTTTTTCACTTGCAATAACATCTTCAACCAATATTTCTTATTTAATTAAAATCATATAGTATTATCTTTACATTACTTAACTGAGCACTCTTACACTGCAGTGTGTTGCAATAGCCTGAAAGTGAAGTAATGAGAGAGAGTTCACGCTCTAGTTCCCACATTTTCCCCTCAAACCAGGCAGATTAAGGAATCAGGGTATCCCTAAGGCAGATAGGACAGCCTGGCTTCATTGGAAACAAAACTAGAAACCAGAAAGCCTCAGGATCTCAAGCTCTTTCTTTCTCTCTCTCTCTCTCTCTCTCTCTCTCTCTCTCTCTCTCTCTCTCTCTCTCTCTCTCTTTCGCTCTCTCTTCCTCCCTCTCCTCACCCAGTGTCTCTATCTCATTCCATGCCCTTTTCTCATCTTTAACTTTTATTCTGCTGATTTATTTTTACTGCTCATGAGCAAATATGGTAACCTCAGGGCTACTGAATTTTAGTAATTTCATGTCCTCAATATAAGGGGTCAGCTAAAACTATCTAAAAGCACCATTCAAATTAGCAAGAGCCAAATTCCAAATAGCTGAACTTGGGTCAGAGGCCCTGTCCTGGTGCAGTCAACCCTGGCCAAGCCCAGGCTCATAGGTGGGTGAGATAGATTCTCAGAGAAGGAGATCTGGACATGGGAAGATTTTCTAAAAAGCGGCTTTCACAGATGGCCCTAGCTCATGTATCCTGATGTAGCCATCTCGCTGTAGGAATTGTCTCGTCCATCCTTTGGCTGTATAATTTCTTCTCACATGGATGGGGCTGGAATGGAAATGTGAACATTTGTTTCTGTGGTTTTCTTTTTTTCTCCATTTCTGTATCTGGCCGCCTAATTGACACATTTGTTCATCATTAAGTGGTGAATACACTAAAACAGGTTGTAGTTAATTCTGCTAGCCTCAGAGCCTTCTCCTTTTTATGGTTACCTTGTATATCTTTGTTCTTGTTCATCATGTGTGGACTTTACAATTTAATCTTCAAAAGGTAATATTATGCCCACACTTTCAAATTCACTGTGCACATAAATCCTCAAGAGGGGTCAGTGATATTGAAGTAGGAAAATGTCACAAAATGGTTAAGAAACAAATATAGTTAACCTGGAAAAAAACAAAACAAAACAAAAAAAAAACCACCATGTCATCTCTTGAGAGTACAAAACTAAGCCAAAAAAAAAAAAAAAAAAAAAAAAGGAAATGGAAAACTCACTTCAAATAATTATGATAACCCGTATGCTATCTATGCTCAATGTTCAGGTATGTGATGTGTAGAACTAGATATGGAAATCACATTGGAGTTGGAGGTAGAACTGGACATAGACATACAGCACAAGCTCGGAAAGAGTAGGAGCCACTGTGGGCCGGTTCCCTTTACAGTGTCTGGACCCCTCCACTCAGGATAACTTAACAACCACGAAGGCTAGATTTTGACCACGGCAGAGGCATTTGACAGTCTACCAGGGGTGGGCAAACTTTTTGACTCGAGGGCCACAATGGGTTCTTAAACTGGACCGGAGGGCCGGAACAAAAGCATGGATGGAGTGTTTGTGTGAACTAATATAAATTCAAAGTAAACATCATTACATAAAAGGGTACGATCTTTTTTTTTTTTTTAGTTTTATTCCTTTCAAACGGGCTGGATCCGGCCCGCGGGCCGTAGTTTGCCCACGGCTGACCTAGACAGAGGTAAAACCCACTAAAACTCCTGCTTTGGGTTTCTGTCTTGTGTCCAAGCCAACAGACTCATGACCTTGTTCAAATGAAAGAGAAAAAAAAGGTGTTGTTTTTTTCCCTCCTTGTCAGGGAATTAAATGGTAAATAAAAGTATTTAACTCTACTTAAAGCCTAAAACAGAGGGGAAAACAGAAAAACTATTTTGTCTGCAGACCAACAGGGAAGATGGGGAGAGATTTCAAGATTTTGGAGCATTAAAAGTGATGCAAAGCCCATTTAATGGGCACCCCCAGAGCTTTTTTTCCCATGCACCGCAATTGATTGCCATGAGATTATGATGCCATTAAAATTCACTCTGCCCATAAACTAATGCCGTAGAAAATGCTGACGTTTATAGCAGTTCCTACAAGGGACATATTTCAGTGTGAAAGTAAGTCCTAATGTAAGAACTTTATCTCAGTAAAGCAACATCTAGGAAGGGGGAGAGAAGGAGGAGGAAGAGAGGCCGTCCAAGAGTGCTGGGAGTTTTATTTCTCTCAATAATGGGTGTATGGATGCTAAATTTCAAAGACTTTTAAAAATAAATCTATTGGCCTTTGACAAAATCAATCCAAACCCCATAAACCAAGAAGTCATCCACTTGATATTAATGAGCCCACATTTGCATTTATTTGTCTCTTACACTAGACAAACCATTAATTTCATGTTTATGCTTCCTTTGAAGTCTGAATGCTCATAGATAGATGGCCTCATCGAATCTCCTGCTGCTACATTAATATTTCGCTATAAATGATAAATTTTATCATTTTCCACAACACCCCTTTTTACTTTAAGAAAACTGTGAAAATACAAGCAATAAGTCTAAAGGCCTGAAAGCACAGCTTTTTTTATTTTTAATACTCTTCAGCAGGGATCATTAAAATAGTGATATCTTTAACATCAGGATACCTTTGATGGCCTCTAGAACTTGGAAGCCAAGATGAGGTATATCTCATCAACAAATCAACCTTTCTTGAGTAAAAGGTGGTTCAGTTTGCTAGAATCAACACACAGGTCCATTTTTGACCAACACTTGTGCCTACAGTTTTTTCAGAATTTATCTGACAATAGAGTCATTTCAAATATGAGTCTAATTCATTGGTTTTAAAAAGAAAAGTATTTTGAAAGGTTTGAGGTGGAAATATTTACCTCCAGGAGCTGGTTCTTGCTTGGCAGAGCATAGGAATGGCAAAGTACTGGGTGAGAGGCAAGGAGTTCTACATTGAATAGATTGATGCTAAATGATATGCATTGTGTTATGTTACGGAGATGGTCACAATCAATTCAATTATTCTATTAAATAATAATTGTGACGATGAAGGTTGTGAAGATGATGATGATGACTGCTTATTGGGCCCTTCCTACACATCAACAACCTGAGGGGTAGTTACTACTGTTATTCTTAGCTTATAGATAAGGGAACTGAAGGGAGCAAAGAGGTAAATAGTTTGCAAAAGGTTTAACCAGTACATAGAATGATAGGTCTATTTGCCTCTTTGTCACTGTGCTCTTACAGTCAGGTCCCCAAGGATCCCCCAAGAATGGTTCTGTGACTCAAACCTTTTATTTAGATCTATAAGACCCTCTTACTTCTGTGTTCATAGTAGAGGTAAGAAGGATTTCATAGCCAGGAATTTCCAAGGGATTAACTTTGGTGACATCACCTACAGTCACAGCCTGAATCGGGTGCATGGAAGAACAGGAACAGCTCTAAACCTTTGGTCCAGGTGTTTTCTTGCAATATTCTGTCCTTGCACGTTATTCCCTTCTATCCTTCAAGCAGACTCTTTTCCATTCTGACGGAGATTCACAAATTCAGTGTCCCCCACAGACACTCACCACCTCTCTCAGATTCGTTCTATCGCTCTTTCTTACCACCATCACCTAAATGTACTTGCCCTTTTCTTATATATAAAGTCTTTGCTACAATTCATGTTTTGCTTTGATGTTTCATTAAAATTAATGTTCATCTTTTTATATTTCTTATAAATATGCAATTATATCCAGGGGTTTTTTTTAGGTTTATGTTACACATTCCCTTTGGGGGAAGAATGGGCAAGAATTCTATCTTTGCCTAGAATCCTCATGTTCAAATTGAGTCGATTAAAGAACTATTCATAATCGCTAAGATATCATCATAATAAAAATGTTTATAAATAATTATGGTGCCAGATATTTGATTTGATTTTTTTAAAAAACTTTTGAGCCAAATCTGTGTTTAAGGACTGCAGTAAAATGTTTAACATGCAGACATAAGCTTTGTTATTGAAATCATGTATTGACCAGGAATGAAAAAGGCAACTCATTAGTAAAGTGACCGAGAAATTCTCCTCTGTTTGGAAAAATGTGATCATGGAAATAAGTAGTTCAGGTACTGGTGGACTGCCAGCGGTTCTCAACCTGTGGGTCGCGACCCCTTTGGGGGTCGAACGACCGTTTCACGGGGGTCGCCTAAGACCATCAGAAAACACATATTTTCGATGGTCTTAGGAACCAAGACACCTCTCCTCTATCTGTCTCCAGGCGGGTCCGCCCACATGCAGATCCGCCCACATACGAGTACCAGGCGTATTAAAGGGTCGCAGCATTAGGAAGGTTGAGAACCACTGGACTAGACTGATCCACATAGAATGCAAAGCAAGAACATAAAAAGGAAAAGCCAGCCTTCCTGGCCAAGGGGTGGCTACAAGAGCAACTACATTGACTCTTTATGTAGTTAACTAGTGATTGGTGGTTAGGGTGAAGGAAGCCATCAACGCAATAAGAAACACTTGGAAAACTCAGGGTCTTTGAAGTCTAGCTAATCTGCATAGTAGCAGTTAGAGTGTTTTGAGGCTTATTGGTGCGGGGCACTCCTTACGTGCTTCACATGTGATACCACAGCTACTCCTTAAATGGGCATTGTCATTATCTCCCTTCTACAAACAGGGGAGAAGACAACTGCCTGGATGGTAAGTGCCTCGACTAAGGTCACACAGCTACTAGGAGAGGGAACTGGACCTGAAACCCAGAGAGTCTGACTCCAGAAGTCCCCTTGTCGCTGCAACACTGATTTCTTTTTTTAATAGTCACAGAATAACCCAGAAAGGAAGCCTGTTTTAATATACTACATATGGTTGCTGTGATTACCTATTTTAATAAATTATATATTTTTTCCAGGTCTTTAATTAGATTAATTTACTTAAAAATAGCCTTTCTTGCCCTGGCTGCATGGCTCAGTTGGTTGGAGCGTGGTCCCGTACACTGTAAGGTTGCAGGTTTGATTCCCAGTCAGGACACATGCCTGAGTTGTGGGTTAGATCCCCAATCAGGGTTCGTGCAGGAAGCAATTGACTGATGTTTCTCACATTGATGTTTCTCTCTCTCTCTAAAATCAATAAATATGTCCTCAGTTGAGGATTTAAATAAAAATAATAAATAAAATAAAATAAAAATAGCCTTCCTTGTCACCCTCTAATTTCCTTTTTTAATTAAATTTTGTGGTGACGTTGGTTAATAAAATTATATGTTTCAGGTGTACAATTTATAATACATCATCTGCATATTGTACTGTGTGTTTACCACCCCAGGTCAAGTCTCCTTTCATCACCATTTCCCTCCCTATACCCAATACTACCTCCCCCCTCCCCTTTCCCTCTGGTAATCATCATACTGTTTTCTGTGTCTATGAGTGCTTTGTGTGTTTGTGTGTTTGTGTGGGGGTTTTTGGGGGGCGGGGGGGGGAAGTTCTCTTAATCCAACTTTTCACCCAGTATTTTAGTTACTTATATTTTCTTTGTTAAGATAATTGAAGAGAAAATCATGACAATCCCTTAGTTACTCATGGCTACAGCTAAAGCCAGTCCTTTTATACCTATCACATAACTTCCCAATTTCCAGTAACACATCGAAGAGGAAATAACAGGCTTTTGATGCTGAACTTGCTCTCTCAAACTTGAGAATGGCACCCAAAATAACAAGACCTGGCTGGAACTGGAGCAACTCAATCTTTAAAAATTGTTTAGTTATTTCCTTTCTGAGCAGCTACACTCAGACAAGGTGATCTGTCTGTGACCAGAATTAATCAGATTGGATCTAAGAGTTTCGTCAATGTAGACCTGAGGACTTGGCAAAATCTCTTTGAAGCAATGAGAATGAGGAATTCTGGTACTGACTAAACAGCTTCTACTTTAATTTCTTATTTTTATGACTCCTTCATATTTCTGCACTTTGGGGGATTAACAGTTTGCCATATTTTTATTACCTCTGAGTGGAATCCTAAAGAAGATACCAGCACAACATAGGCTGAGGAAGTTAAGAAGTTTCCTTAAAAAAAGGTAGGCCAGTGTGGCTTGGTGGATAAGTGTCAACCTATGAACCGGGCAGTCATGCTTCGATTCCCAGTCAGGGCACATGCCTGAGCTTCAGGCTCTATCCCCAGTGGAGGGCATGCAGAAGGCAGCCAATCAATGATTCTTTCTCATCATTGATATTTCTACCTCCCTCTCTTTTTCTCTCTGAAATCAATTTAAAAAGGTAGGATAGAAGCTTGAAAGATGGGGAGACCCACTAATTGACCCAGTAATTGAAGAACCATAATGTTCATTAGACTAGTTCCCAAGGTCTTGTTGCAATGTTTAGCTCCAGACAGTGTTTTCTTGATGTTGGTTACGTGGCCATAAACTATTGTGCCCAATGAACCAAGAACTACCCCAAATGATTCAACTTTCATAAAAAAGAAAAAAAAAAAACTAGTTTCAAAGCATAGCAGGAGATTTTGTACAGCTACCTGACTAAATACATCAGAGGTGTGACCATAATTTAAAATAAATGATTAAGATTTGAAATAATAAATTTAATTAGGCATGAAGGCATTGAAATTTCCACAAATACTGACACTTACACCAATTTGCCTTTGTCTCCACAGCAATGAATTATGAGAATTTAGGGGTTTAGGTGCTGAATTAGTAGAGGAGTAATTCTTCTGGCTAGGTTCTGCCTTGAACCATTGACAGTTCATTAGTGTTGCCCTAAAAGCACAAGCTCTTATTGGTCATCACTCTTCATGGGATCCAAGCTTGAGACAGCCACTTTGCCTACATTTCCCCCTTCCTTAGTAATAAGATGATTAAAGAGATACAGTAACTGAGAGCTTCTTTATTTTGCTACCTCCATCCACTCTCTTCTTTTCCTACTAACCATTTCAGGTTCTCCATTGGATTTCCTGATTCTTGAACCAAAGCTGACATTCACTTCAGCCCATTCACTTTGGAGAGAGGAATAAAGAAAAAAAAGGGGAAACAAACCTTAAATTTTTTTCTTTTTTTGAAGAAAGAAATGTTAACACACAAGGCTCAGTGGATGCATAGGAGACAAAGTTCTTTCTGTTCAGTAACAATCACCTGGAGAAGGGAGTGCCATCGTGTTGGGCAAGGTTACAGTGCGGGGCCCATTGTGTGGGATTATGTGAATATGTGTGTCAGCCCCTCCACTGCCAGAGCCTGTTCTGTACTCAGAATGGTGTCCATTGTGCCTGTGTTGCTAGAAGGACCCGGGCTCACCAATGGAAAACGCTCACTCTCACCTTCCCCCAATCTCTGCTTTGCTGTCCAAATCTCCCATTATGGGTATGATGTGGACCTCTGGCATCCGGGGCTGCTCTTGGCCTGTACTTCTGAAACAAAAGCTATTATACTGCACTATGAAAGCATGGACACAGAAATAAAACAGCCTGAAAGGCTAGACTGAGCGAGGGAGTGTGAGCTCCATTTAAAGTTAAAAACCCATGGAAAACAAAACACTTCCGATTAAATATGGGCTTTCATGCCTTTGTGTACACACATATGTGAGTGTTCGTCAGAACATTTCATCCAAATGCTCATGACAAAAGCGAGTGACCTGTCCTTGCTTTCCGAAGCCAAAGAGAAGTGTCGCTGGAGAAGAGGCCAGAAAGGAAGGAATTTTAAGCTTGCTAGATAAAGCTTGTTCTAATTAATGGGCTCCAGGACAGAGCGGGGATGGAGGGAAGGTGTGTTTTCACTGAGAAATGGCAGGCAGGGAATACAATGTGTGTGATGTGTCTGTACAAATGAGGCTGCAATCAAAGCATTTATGTCCAGCCCGCCTCCCCTCCCCCCACCCTTTTAGGAGAGAAGTAACAGAAGGCAGATGGAGTTTTGCTTTCATTGGGGGAAATTCGGTGCGCACCAAAGATGCTGAAGGCACTACCAAGTGGCTGATGTGTCTGGAGCTACATTCATTTCCTTGAGAAGCCCAAGGTGCTTTGAAAATGTATGTGTCAGGGGGGAGATGCTTCTTAGGTCTGGAGTAACCTTGTGCAATTATCTGAGGCTTACCTGGGCCTCAGACATCACCCATTCCACGCACACATCCCAAGCATTTAGATGTGGCTGTTCTTAAAGCTGTCCAGGGCAAAAGGACTCATGACTTCCCCCAATTAATCATGTTGGTCCCAAACTCACCTCCATTGTTTCGCTCATAGCTGTCCCCTCTGGCTGATATCCCTTGTTTCCTCTCTTCACTTATATAGCTCATGTCTTACCTGCCTTCATAACTCAGTTTTAACCAACACCATGCCCTCTAACTCCAAGGCTGAGTGAGGGGCCCCCTCTCCCACAGGCATTTTATGAGTGAACAACTGATGACCAAAATTCCTTTCATATCCCAGTTCTAAATCTGCTTATGCTATCACTTAAAGTCAAGAAAATCAATTCAATGTCTCTTTTTCATTAGGAGCGTAGAGTCCCCTTCCACAGAATGGAGAAGACTGAGGTCACCCTTTTGTAGCCACAAGGTAAGCATAGCTGTTGTAAACAGGATCCAAATGTAGAGTCTATGACAGTGATGGCGAACCTACGACACGCGTGTCAGCGGTGACACACGAACTCATTTTGTTGGTTGATTTTTCTTTGTTAAATGGCATTTAAATATATAAAATAAATATCAAAAATATAAGTCTTTGTTTGACTATGGTTGCAAATATCAAAAAATTTCTATATGTGACACGACACCAGAGTTAAGTTAGGGTTTTTCAAAATGCTGACACGCAGAGCTCAAAAGGTTCGCCATCACTGGCCTATGAAGATGCCACAGGAAGAGGGTGGGGAGCGATCCACAGAGCAAATCCAGAGGTCATTCACCCTGCTGGATTCCTGTATGAATCAAAAAGAATCACTGAAACTATGGTTTGTCCAAAGGAGTGAGTGCTGTAAACTGGATCCCTTGTGCATCGATGTTTCATTTTGTTCATGCCTAATCCTCAAAGCAACCACATATGATAATCTAAGTTATAAACCGAAACAAAGATGCAATATACTGGGGGTTAGCAGCGTTATCTCCAAAGCACTAGTCAAGAAAGTGGGCCTATATCCACAGCCATTCTCCTTTCCTTCTTGGATTTGGCACTCCACCAAAATCCTGCCCCTGAAGCTTCCTCACATGTGTACATGCGATGGCAAAGCACCAAATGAAAACACAAATAATTCAATCTAAAGCCAAAGCCAATTCTGAATTACTTGTCTCAACAGAATTAACTGAATTTGCCAAATGCTCTGATGTTCTGTAACTATAATTACACTTCATAATTTGTTGCAGTACAGTCACTTGGAGACAGAAGTGCTGAATTAATTGTACCATTTTTGTGACCTCTAGACTTTCTCCATTAAGACCAAGTTAATTTCTCAACATGGAAAGATTCATTTTTTTGTACAGAATAATATCAGTAATAAACCCAGAGCATAAGTGAGCAGTGTGCACAAATGACTGCTATCAAACAGCTATGCGATCACACCCTTGTTCCGCTTAAATGCAATTTATGTCAAATACATTAAGGGAGGATGTGATGAGTATTTGATTTGTTTTGGCTTTGTGGGCAAATAGCATAATTTCTCAAGGATTTGGATATGTGTTTGCGACTAGGCAAAACTAATAAGTAGGGGCATTACTAGGAGGGTCGTTGATGGGGTCTTGATGCATTTATGGAAGATAGGCTTCTCCAGGGAGACACGTGAGGGCATCCTTTGTCAGAAGCACTCCAGATCATCAAGAAGCCATTGGGCATGTGCCACTTTTGAGGAGATCTCTTTATCTTTCAAGCTTTCCCTGAATATGGGGATGGCAGTAGGACAATCCTGATATAGTCCAAGCCAACCCTTTGGGCCAATGCTTTGATGCCAGAGTATCTGTGAGGCAGGCAGGACAGTGGCCTGGTGGTCTTTCTCTGGAGAGCACTCTAGCTGATGGTTTGAGCAGAAAGGTTATTTCAGAGCATCATTCTTTTGCAGACTGAGAAATGGCCCATGTGCTGGCCAGGCGCTAACTGAGCTGCATTCATTTCCTTGCATAAGATCCAGGCTGACAAAGATACTCATTTATGGGTAATGCCAATAATCAACAGAATGGACAGAACTAATCAAGATAAATATTCATGGTTCAATGATATCTGAGGGACTGACTGTGCTTTAAACGATGTGTTACTTTTCAAAAGCTAGCATTAACCTGATTTGGTTTTAATGTAAGTGGGGAGTAGCGGATGTAAAACTTTGAACACATCTAAATTATTCATGGCATCTTCTAAGTCTCTTAGCACTAGTTTTTCAGATGCTGTTTACTGTTTAGATATTTTTCCACTGATGATCTTGAGTATGAAAGCTACTTGATTCTAGCACATTACACTGTGATAGAAGCTATTATTCCTACTTATAAATTCTACTTAGCTCTAAACAGTAAAGAGTTAGTTTGCATTAACAAAATTATTGATGAAAATGATAAATAATAATATGGCTTTAAAAGTGATTTAAACATACATTATGAAGGACTCAATCATTCAAGTATTACCCTATCCGTCATTTATTTAAAAGAACTTGGAACTGGTTTGTAATCAGTATAGTGTTCTGTCTTTATTTCTCCTGAAGAAAAAAAAATGGGGAAATTACGCTAAATGTCTGGTACATGGCAAAGGTCTGTCATTACCATAAACCAGAGGTTTCCGGGCAACATCCAGCATACTAAAGATGAGAGATAAAGGAATCAAAAAAAGATATGGCATATAAATATTACCAAACAGAAAAGTAGGCAAGCAATATTAATTGCATCAAAAATATTAACATTCAAACAAAAGTATGTCATAATAAAGGCTACAAACATGCACTTAAAACATGGACTCTGAGCAGATTGTATTTTCCAAAGCTGATTGTAAAAATATTGCCCATCCCACATGCTCTTCTGCAATGTGACCTTGCCACTCCCCATCCAGAGACTGAGTCTGATTTTCCTGCCCTTGAATCTGAGTTGGCCTTAGCTACTGGGTTGGAACCAATGAAATACAACAGAAGTGAAGTTACGAGACTTTTGAGGGGAAAGGTCAGCAGAAGCCTGGCAGCTTCCACCTTGGTCTCTTGGGACGATTGCTCTCCAGACACTCCCAGCTGAATGCCATGCTCTGAGAAGGCCAAGCCCATGGAGGGGCCATGGGTAGGTGTCCCGGACATTAGCCCCAGCCTTTGAGTCACCCCCGCTCATGACCTTAACATTTGAGTGAAGTCTCCAGGTGAGTCCAGCACCCAGCGATAAGAGTCACTCCCGCCGAAACCGGTTTGGCTCAGTGGATAGAGCGTCGGCCTGTGGACTGAAAGGTCCCAGGTTCGATTCCAGTCAAGGGCATGTACCTGGGTTGCGGGCACATCCGCAGTAGGGGATGTGCAGGAGGCAGCTGATCGATGTTTCTCTCTCATCGATGTTTCTAGCTCTCTATCTCTCTCCCTTCCTCTCTGTAAAAAATCAATAAAAATATATTTAAAAAAAAAAAAAGAGTCACTCCCACCTATTTGTGTCTTCACTACTGAGGTCCCACACATTGTGGAACAGAAACAAGCCTTCTAGATGTTCCCTGAAAGATTACTTACTCAGAATCCATGAGCATAATAAAAACGGCGCTGTGTTATGACAGTAAGCCTGCTCTGTTTTACAGGGATCAATGACCAGAACAGACTCAAAGATAAATCAAGTAGAAAGAAACTACACGGGCTCAATATATAAAGTAAAAAGTTATAAAATTTCAAAGAAAATTAAATAATTTATAATCACAGTGGGAAATGTTACCATGTCTCTATAAAAAAATAGATGAAGCAAATAAAAAGTTGTAAGAACAAAGAATAACACAATTAGCAAGTTGATATTATATATATATATATATATATATATATATATATATATATATATATATAGAGAGAGAGAGAGAGAGAGAGAGAGAGAGAGGATTCTGAACCCACAAAATAAGTAATGCATGTTCTTTACAAATTCAAAGGCAACATTTATTTTAAAGTTAATTTTTAAAAATTTACCTTGACCTTGTATTATGTCACAAGAGAAGTCTCAAATAATTTCAAATAAAATTAATACAATACATACAACATTTGTTGATATAACAGAATTAAATTAGAAATGAACAATCACAAGTTGGTAGTATATAGTATATAAAACAATATTAAAGCATATAAAGCAAGCATAAATGCGTGCATATGTATATATGCATATGTATGTATATATGTATATAAATGCATCCATACATAATTCATTATTTAAAGAGAAAATCATAATGGAAACTGAAAAATGTTTAGAACTGAAAATTAATAAAAGCACTACTGTAGGATGAAGCTGAAGTACTACTTAGAAGCAAATTTCAAACATTAGATGCATTATTTTTAATCCTGAAAAAATTCAAACAAAAGTAGAGAGGAGTGTAATGACTCTCTCTGTACCCATCTATCCAGCTTCAACCTTTATTAACATTTGACCATTTGGGCTTATTTGGGAGCAAAATATACCATATCATTCCATCAATAAATCCTTTAATATGTATCTCTAAAAGGTAACCATCTTTGTCATCACACCCAAAACAACTAATAATAATTCCTTAATAATATTTTAGCTAGCTAGTTAGTCAGAATCCAGATTCTAAACAATATATGGTTATTATTTGATTTATATATCTATAATCCCCCCCTTTCTCTCTCTTATTACTAATTGTTTGTTGATGAAGCCTATTGTTTTTCTTAAAGAATTTCCCAGTCTGGATTTTATTGATTCCATCCCAATGGGGTCATTTAACATGTTCTCTGGTTCCCAGTAGTTAGATGTTGACAGCTAATTCAATCAAGATTTGGATTTTTAGCAAGAACACATCATAGGAACCAGCACATCAACTCAGGAGACTTTAGGAACCATTGAGGATCATTGCCCACCTCCATTTGGTCATTAAGGGCTGCAAGGTGGTGATCTCCTAAGGCTCTTATTCTTTATTTCCAAACTAAAATTATTCTAAGAAGAACTTTCCTTCACCAACTATTTAGTTACTCTGAAGTATAGTTTGTATAAAAAAAGCAGAATAAATGCGGGCACTTCCCTTTCTGAAGGATTTTCAGAATCATGAGTTGATATTCTAACATCAGAAATTACCATAAAGGGATATTTTTAGTATCATTATGAGTTCATGGATTTTAATATATATGATATATCTCAATTCACAGCAGATAATATTTTGATGGCCATATTGTCCCACTTTTGGCCAATGAAAATGAACCCCTTTAATTAAGCGTCAGGGTCCTATTGTTATGACCCTGGTAGGCTTTGATAGCTTCTTTATTATCTATTGTGACAGATTTTTCCAGGATCATTTTGCACATTTCCTACTCCAGATCTGGACTCAGCCATTCCGCAAGAAACTCTGATTTCTTCCAGTGGGAATGATATTTAGAGAAATGCATTTTTTATGACAGATTGGAAATAAATTAGTACTGTGGTCATTTCAAGAAGCTAGATGCAAACATTTACTTGAAAAGAAGTAGAAGAAAATATTGAAGGTAAGGGCAGAAATTAGAAGCTAAAAGTTGGTTCCTTGCAAAAACTAATACAATTAGTTTTATAATAATAAAATAGACAAACTTTTAACCAGACATTTAACCAAACTAAGCAAGAATAAAAAGGCAGAAATAAACAACATTTCTGGAGGGTGGGGAGAGGAAGAAGACAAATTTACATCTAAAATGATACTAAAAACATTATTTAATTAATACTATAAATAATCTTATCCAAATATATTGGTAACTGGGTATATTAGAAAAGTTTCTAAGAAAAATTTAAAAAGCAAATTGAAGAAGAATAGGAAACCTGAATAAACCAAAAACTACCAAAGAAATTGAATTGGAAATTGAAAGACTTCCTCACGCATTATTTGCAAATAAAAGAATTCAGCAAGCTTGCTAGAGACAAGATTTATATACAAAAATCAATTGAAATTCTATATAATAGTAATAATTAATTGGACAAATAATAGAAAAAGATCCATTCACAATCCCAAAACATTCAAATCTACAAAGAGTCTTGTGATACACATGCTTTATGGAAAAAAATTATAAAGCATTATTAAAGTACATGAAAGGAGACCTGAATAAATAGAGACAGATACTCCACGTTCATAGATAGGAAGACTTAATCTCATAAAGATGTCAAGTCTTCCCCCAAAGTAACCTATAAATTTAATGTAATTCCAATCAATATCCCAACAGGGGTTTTATTTATGGGAGGTGACAAGCTCATCCTTAAATTCACATGGAGGAGTAAAGGGCCAAGAAAATCAATGACTCTTTTGAAGAAGAGGAACAAGGAGGGTGGGTGGGTGGGGAAAGGGTGGGACTGTGGGATGGCAAGAAGGTAGGGGAGGAGGTCTGTGCCCTACCACCTGTTGGACTGTCTATACAGCCATTGTAATGAAGAAAGAGTGGTACTGGTGCCAAGATGGACAAGTAAATCCAACTCTGCCACTTATTAGCTATGTGACCCAGGGCAAAACTCTCAGCCTCTCTCAACATCTTCTTTAATCCTGTCTGGAAATTTAGCTTTATAGCATCTAGATCATACATGTGTTATGCAAAATACATAAAATAACTGATGTAAATAGCAGGGACATAGCATAGGGTATTTAGATACATATCTGAAAACCAAAAAGAGTAATTCAGCTATAACAAGCTTTATTAAAATATTAATTCAGAAATTGCACTTCCAAATGTTTTGGTTTCTCCTGGTCTTTGGGGGTCCTCTTCACGCTACTGCCAGGACTGTGTGTCCTGTGTTTAAAAAAAAAAAAAAATCCAGAGGCTCTTGGCCAACCTCCTTACTTACTGAGTCTTGACTGTCTTTTTATTTCTGACGCTCACTTACCAAGCACAATTCCTCACTCTCTTCTGAACCTAGAAGTCCTCATAGGTTTCTTTGCCCTGGACACAAGCAGATAGCCCTCAGGAAATTTCTTGGTCCTTTCCGTCACCTGGACACAGCCCTCACAGGAGGGGAGCACACAGCCTATCTTCCCTGTGTCTATGAGCCAATAAGATGCTCAGGGTAACGGGGATATTGCTATCTAACTTTAATTAGAACTAACTTTTTTAATACTAGAAGGTATTATCTGAAACCTTTAACAGTAGTTGTAGGTAATTTTATTTTATTTTATTTTATTTTATTTTATTTTATTTTGGCCTAGATTTGTTTCCCAAATTATCTCTTCTTCTATAATTAACATTATGTAATAAGCATAACTAAATAACATTGGAGGTATAAACAATCCTATATAATAAAAGGGTAACATGCAAATCAACCAAACAGAGGAACAACCAGTCGCTATGATGTGCACTGACCACCAGGGGACAGATGCTCAATGCAGGAGCTGCCCCCTGGTGGTCAGTGCGCTCCCACAAAGGGAGCGCCGCTCAGCCATGAGCCAGGCTAAAGGCTGGTGAGCGCAGCAGCCCACCTCCGCGGCAGGACTAAGGATCCTGTAGGGAGTGGGCTTAAGCTGTCAGTAGGACATCCCCCGAGGACTCCAGGACTGCAAAAGGGTGCAGGCATGGTTGAAGGGCCCCCCTCCCCAGTACACAAATGTCGTGCACCTGGCCTCTAGTATCAGATAATATACTTTATTTAATTTTTAAGGGGAAAAATGTATTGCATTAGTACATCTCTTCCTTGCAGGAAGGGACCTTCAGTTTTGTCCGAGTTTCTTGAGCAGGGTCTGGTTTATGGTACAGGCTCCAGGTTTCATTACTGACAATGCTTTCTATTGCTGTCAACATAATTTTCCTCACCAGAGCCAGAACTAGGTCAGAGAAACCAGGACTTACTAAGCAATAAGAATTATAAATAATTCCTTTTAATTGTGTGAGTTTAAAACTTATTACATGAGGCATGTGGGCCTTCGACAGCACAGAATAAAACTGAGGTTATTAACTCAGCACATCCAGTTAAAATAGGAAGCCAAGGTTATCCGGTATTAGGGAAACAATGAACACCTTATACTGCTTCTCTGAGGCCAAGAATGGCTTTGTACAGCTCTGGTCTTCACTAAAGTTGGTGAGCAGGGCTCTATGAAACAGTCTTGGTTGGAACCTCTAGACCTCAGAAGTTCTCTACCCCTTTTTCTATCACAGCACACATGACCCATGATGTCCCCATGAGGATCATACTCCATGTATGTGCTGTGATTATGGGCAGCAGCAAGATAAAATAGGCTACAGTTTATGTGTAAGTCCTAGCAATTTCTTTCTCTCCTTAAGAAAGCACATTAAAGGCAAATAAGAGGGATTTTAAGGGGAGAACCCCAAAACTGCT
This sequence comes from Myotis daubentonii, assembly GCF_963259705.1. Classification (NCBI taxonomy): domain Eukaryota; kingdom Metazoa; phylum Chordata; class Mammalia; order Chiroptera; family Vespertilionidae; genus Myotis; species Myotis daubentonii. The sequence continues at coordinate 29,894,340 of NC_081853.1, read as the reverse complement.
CTAATTTTTAATGAATTACATTGCTCAAAACTTCACATCTTTCTTACAACTGAGAGTACTGCTCTAAATACTTAATCTTGGGTATCAGCTCTCATAGAGACACTATGTTCCAATGACAAGGACGCCCTTCTCTCTTCAGTAGTCACAAATTTCCAGAAAGAGCCTGGAACAGTCTCTTGTCCCCCTGTGGTGGTGGTGGTGGTGGTGGTGGTGGTGGTCACCTCCAGCGGGCACTGCAAAATTTGTGTATCGCTTGGTAACGCTCATCACGATGTCTACACTTAATGAAACTAATGCTGAAGGTTGGAAATCAAAATCCTATCTGGGTTGGGTTTAGGGTTTCCTGGTAAAAGAGGAAACAGGAATCTTTTGGCTCAGTGGCACTTTTAAAAGGAAGTTTAATTGAAGTCTGAAATGTTGCATAAATGCAAGATATAAGTTTTAATTGAAAAATAATTATAACCACTTAATCATTTTTAAATGAGGGCTGTAATTGCAGTCAGTGCACAATAGCCACATACAGACACTGAGATTTCCGCAATAAAGCAGGGATGGTACAGCTTGATTTGCTAATAGCACTTCCACTTCTCCTCCCTTTTGTCTCAAAGATTAATTCAGGCAAGGGCTATTAGTGCTGTTAATTGGTTCTGCAATTTAGACCTTGTGCCTGTGAATGAATGACTGATGCAGTCGCTCAGCCAATAAATGGGAGCACTTCGTCAATGCTCCCCATTGTCCGGCAGGGCATCCTCCCTCCCGCCAGCCCTTGGGGACAAAAGGCTCAGCGCCTCTTCTAGGTAACAGCTTCAGTAGGACCTGAGATAGGTCGACCAGATGCCTTTGAAATGAGGCTGACTTATTGAGTCTAATGATATTCAACTAGCGCTCTTCCCCTCCCCTGTCACCAGAAGGAAGGTTTCTTTTTGTTTTGAACCGTCCCCTCACTCTGTTGTGAGGTTATGAAGGAATAGGAGATCTGGTTGTTATGACACTTGGCAAAAGAAAGCACCAACTGTAACATTAGCTTGAAGATAAATATTCCCCCGAGCTCAGGGAGAAGCCTTCTTTAATTGCTGCAGAGCCTTCCTGGCATGGGCACCGCACCCCCAGGGACGCCTCGGAGAGTTATCAGGCCCGATGGGGGACCATACCGAGCGTGCCTCCCCCAGAGGACTCTGGAGATAATTGCAAACTGAAACACCACCAAAGAGACATCCTGATTGAAGACTCACTCACCAGTGGTCATTTGCAAAGCCACATCGGATTTCATTATTCAGACAAATTTCCATTGCTCCACGCGAGAGCCCCTCCTCACTGCAGGCCTATCCCTCTCCGCCAAGGACATGTAGACCAATGCTTTTCCGAAGGAGGACATTAGGAATCAATGGCCTGCCTGCCATTTTAGCTCCCTAGAACAGCCTCAGGCCAAGAAGAGGAGGGCGTGAAATGCCCTTAAGGAGGGGAGGGAAGCGAAGATGGAAGGGTGCTCTGTGGCTGACTTGACAGTTGGGCATGGACATCCCTTGAATTCTGTGCAGATTGTGAACTGAGGTTACATATTCGTGCTTCTGCCCAGGGGGCCATCCGTGTTCAGTTTGGATCTCATTTGAGAAGTAATTCTTCTCTCCAAAATATAAGTTTAAATCTCTTCTACTCATGCAATAGAAACTGTACCACATGGCAGGAGAGCCAGAGTTCAGATGAGAGAGGGGAATGCCACAACACCAGGAAGCAGTTTCTGGAATAATGAATTTCTAGTACAAATTTCCAAATACTTAAGAAAATAACTTTGTCCATTCTTTAATAACAGCATAATTTTTACTTTCAGCCCAACGACAGAAACTCAGATCCTCTTCCTATGTTTTCCTGAAGGCTGAATCCAAACCTAAGTAGTAAGACATCAGGGAGGCATCATCTGTAGAGAATTTTATTTTATTTTTTAAAATGTATTTTTATTTATTTCAGAGAGGAAGAGAGAGAGCAACATCAATGATGAGAGAGAATCATTGATCAGCTGCCTCCTGCACACCCCCTACTGGGAATCAAGCCCACAACCAGGGCATGTCCCCTGACCAGGAATTGAACCATGACCTCCTGATTCACAGGTCAACACTCAACCACTGAGCCCCACAGGCTGGGCCATAAAGAATTTTAAAACAATAATAAAATGTGTTCAAAGTCGATCTGCTTTTAGTATCATCATGTGACAATTCCATATAATCTATATATATAAAAACCTAAGCGAGCAAACGACCGAACGGCTGGTCACTATGATGCACACTGACCACCAGGGGACAGGTGCTCAACACAGGAGCTGCCCCCTGGTGGTCAGTTTGCTCCCACAGCCAACCTCCCATGGCCCCTCCCCCTGTCAACCTCCCACGGCTCCCATCGGCCCCCATCACTGACCAGGCTGAGGGACCCCACCCATGCACGAATTCGTGCCCTGGGCCTCTAGTGTTAATAACAAAATTCTTCTTCTCCAAAATATCTTTTGTTGGTCTAAAAATCTAAAGTTACTGTGGTTACTCTTGATTATTAATACTAATACATATGTAGTCTTCAAATTAGCACATTTTATTACTTCTTTTTTAATAAACATTTTCTGCATA